>NC_134833.1:138409486-138768788 GCF_004210375.1 Tachypleus tridentatus | reverse complement strand
TACCTTAAAGAGTCATAACAAAATGAATCAACATAATCACTGTAATTTATATGACAACTTCAACTGCTGAACATATATATTACAAATGTATTAACATATAAACTTGATTATTAGTTACACACCAATTTTAAGCTATCATATAATGCATACTATAAAATAGAAAATAAAAGTTGTCCGGAAGACAGACAAATACGTCTCTCTTTTTTAAAAACAAAGGATTATCTGTAAAACTACTTTGGCTTTTCTTAAAACCTCCAGCAGAGTAAGCCAGTTATGTTATTTTTCTTTCACAGTTATCACACATCAGTTACATTATTGTTAAATGTATACATATTTTTCAAGTACATTAACTTAATTTTATAGAAGGTAAGTACGTTATGTTAAAATGACTTTGGGGTTTCTTGTGTGATTGTATTCCAAGATAATTTTACTACTAATTTTGTCATCTCAAAATATATACGTTATTTCGAAGAATGCTTCAGTAATGTCAAAAAAGTTATTTGTCATTGATTTCTTGTCTCTAAGTGTCTGTTACTCTGGGAACATCACTTTCTGAAGCCTCTCATGTGATTTTATTCCAAAATATTATGCTAGATTATGCTCTATGTATCTCATGACCATGTATTATTGAAAATAACTTCACAGCATAGTTTCCACTGTGAAGCTGTCATGTTTCAAACACACTCCTCCTGTCAGCAGCTTTCTATAAGTTTATTAGGATGACACTCTGATCAGAAATAGATAGGGGCAGCATCCAGCAACTTGACTTGCATGTCTTTATAAAAAGTAACATAACTCCCTATGCCATTCTCAAACTGTTAGAGGTATGCAATGGTTGAAGAGGAAGTGTAGCTATAAGTCTCTGCTCATAACCTGTTGGCATTCTTTCCAGATCGAGATCCTTCTAGATTATGTTGTATACTGCTGCCTGGGATAAATAGATAGCTTTTACCACTGACATTTCTGTTCATGATTTCTCACTTGTTACAAAATGTTGCAGTTTGCCTACCTTTGCTGGGATACATCTCGTACATCTCTTTCCAAATGGTTCTGGTGTCCCAAGTTGACCCATATTCCTTTGTTTTCCAATGCCATTAAGCATAAGGAATATCCCCATCTTGGAAATTCCAAATTCCTAATTTGAATGCATCTTTGCAATCTGAGTGTATGAATATTTTACATCACAAAAGGTTGTTGCATATCTTCACAAAAGCAATACATTTTTGTTAGCATAACAAAATGTCAAACTATGTCAAAATGTAGTTCTGACACATTCCATTTCAACAGTACCTTATTATAATGGTTGTGGTTGTCATGTGTCTTGCTGATTTACAAATTCAAAATTGTTTTAACATAACACACTAATTCCTTTATATAATGGACAATCCATTTGAAACTAAAATAGAAACATGTAAGTTCTGACTTTTTTATATTTCCTAACACAAAACTTACAATCACAGTTTGGTCTTATGTTACTGAACTTTACCTCCTTTTCAGGTAATCTATAAATTCAGTCTATTATTCAGACCTCACACCATCATTAGATTTTCATACTTTAACAGTAGGAAGTATTTTACCTTCTATAGCTTCTCCATTTATCAACCAGTGAAGTTTTGGAGGAGGTATTCCACTAGCTGAACATTCAAACCTAACGTTTTCATCTTCAGCAGCCTGTGTGTTGGTTGGTGATACATTCCAATAGGGTAATGCTATGATAAAATATATTGATATTCTATTTTCTATGTGAATACACAATTTACATTTATGTAAAATGCTCACATCATTAGATAGATGTTTATGTTTATGACTCGTAATATGATCTCCAACAAGCACAAAGTAAAGAATTTCACAGATTGAAACTTTTAACCAGTACATTTCTTTACAATATGTGTTTAAAGTTTATAATTTTTCAGCTTGATTTTTAAAAACGTGTCACGTCAAGATATGTTCAGGGTAAAAGCCAGAGATAATTCACTCATATAAGGCACATAGAAACGAATTCTTTATGACACAAGTTTTTTCAGTTTGAAGTGTAACTAGATAAGTTGAGTTCATTTATCACTGAATTTTCATGCTTCATTCTCAACCATGTCACAATTTTTTACATTATGAGAACTAAAGAAAATTTTTTTTTATATTTCAAAGATTATAATTTTTTGCCTTTTTTATTTAAAAAAATTTCAGTTTTTAAATTTATACACAGAAAGAATAAGTAATATTTATTTAGTAGCATACTTATATTTCTTGGTGGTTGGTTAACTTGATATTAACCAAATAATCACATGTATATTTGACACCCAGATGAAAAAAAACAACAACAAACAAAAACGTATGAATATTAAACATACATTCTACTATAACTGTTACTGAATATTTCTGTTCACTTCCAACTCCATTATTAGCAATGCACTGGTAGATGCCTTCATTGTCACTGCTAATATTTGTAATCTTTAATATTTTACCAATCTTGATAGGTGTACCAAGTCTTTCACTGGGTAGGGGTCCTTTTTTGGTGAAATACCACTTCACTGTGGGAATAGGCCTAAATAATTAAGATGAAAAACACATTTATGTGTTAGTTCACGAAAACTGCATTATATACAATTAAAGAATGTCATTTAAGAAAAAACAAAATCCCTAGTTTAAATACAAATAAAATGTTTTCATTTATTATAAAAAAATATGCTTAACATCAGTTAATTTAACATGTTGATGCTGTACTGTGGCAAACAGATAAGTGGCATATAAATGCTAATGTTTCTTAATAAACATTTTGTTACTGATATGTTTTACAAGGAAAGTATAAAGATAAGCTGAAATAAAATTTTGTATCATGCACATATGGTTATACAAAAAAGGCTACTAATCCTTTATATAAAAACATGTTTAACATATTTCCGTCTCAACAATCAGTTAGAAAAAGGGCAAAGTAAGGAAACAGATATAATGAATATATCAAAATGTAACACTTGTTTCTGAGGCAAATTTAAATACTCAATATTGCAACTCTCTATTTAAACATATCATTCCCCTTGTGACTTAAGCTGCATTTATCTTTAGACTGAAGATCTAAAAAGACAAAGGCATTTACTGAAATGGTATTTAGAGTTTAAAATTCACTAAAACCATATGTTGAGCAATTTTGTCTGTAATATTTAAGCTATTAACACTGTAAGTTTATTAGTTATACAAGCATATATACAGTTTTTCTTCTGAAATTTCTTTTAGTTAAAATGGTTGAATGAACTATGTCAAAAAGATTATGTGTTAACACAGAAAAAAACTGTACATCATTTTTGGAAAATTCAGCAAACACCAAAATTGAAGTTTGAAAATGCTAAGTACTGTGTGAATACCAGGTGCATTGATAAACATATCATTCTGAAATAAGTTTGATAAAGAGGCCCCTTAGAATAAAAAAATAAAAGTTAAATAACAGAAAAGTCACCTGATAATCCTAACTCAGTACACTGAAAGATAACCACAGTCTCCTTATTATCAGGAGATAAGTATATTGGTCCACACTCTCCTTATTAACAGGAGATAAGTATGTTGGTCCACACTCTCCTTATTATCAGGAGATAAGTATGTTGGTCCACACTCTCCTTATTATCAGGAGATAAGTATGTTGGTCCACACTCTCCTTATTATCAGGAGATAAGTATGTTGGTCCACACTCTCCTTATTATCAGGAGATAAGTATGTTGGTCCACACTCTCCTTATTATCAGGAGATAAGTATGTTGGTCCACACTCTCCTTATTATCAGGAGATAAGTATGTTGGTCCACACACTCCTTATTATCAGGAGATAAGTATGTTGGTCCACACACTCCTTATTATCAGGAGATAAGTATGTTGGTCCACACTCTCCTTATTATCAGGAGATAAGTATGTTGGTCCACACTCTCCTTATTATCAGGAGATAAATATGTTGATTTTTCTATTCTTACAATCTTGCATCATCATGTTTCAATATCCGTTTTATTTATTTAAAGACAATTCAAGCTGACTTACACCATTCAAAATTAGGATAAAAAAGTTGAAATTGAGTTACATTTAATTCAATATGAGATAATTCTACAGTTACCTTTAAAGAAGATAATACATGTTTCAAAGCCTGTATGCTTTTTCCTATGGTTATCAAAAAACAATATTTTAATAAATAGCCTGTAAATTGTATTAAAGTTAATAGGTTTTACATTGTTTGTTTATTAATTAACAACTCATGATACTCTTACAATTTACTTATAGGATTAAGAATGCTTTATCATGCCTATTTGCATTTCCCTAAACTCAAACAATCACAATGTAATGAGAAGGGTATAACAAATTATGAAAACATCATCAAATTTAAGATAATTATAAAAATGGTATATCTTGTAACTCTCATTTGGATAGTCTATCTGCAGTAGTTACAATACTCTCACCCCTTTGTTTTTTACCAATATACTAATAAGTAACTCATATAACATTTTACTGATATCGAATAACATTTAGGGGATTTTCATGATAATATGCATTACATCTACAAATTCTGTATAATTCTGGAAGGTTATAAATTATTCTAGAATGCTCTAGTATATTCTGGAAATTTCAGATTATTCCATATTATTCAGATTGTTCAATAAATTCTACATATAAATAAACTATGCTGTCACTTTCTAATTCTGGAATATTCTGTATGATAAAACATTACTTTCCAAAATTTCTGTGAAGATACATGAGTACTTATGATGATTCTTCAGTATCATTTCAGCTGACCCTATATCAGCATATTATTGCAAATGGAAACTTGTAACATAAAGTAAAACTATATCTTAATTACTTAACTTAGAAGAAACTCAACTAACAGGAAACAGATTACTTTCAAACAGGCATGTGCTATGTGTCTTTTCTACAATCACAAAACATTAAAGACAATAGTTTATGAAAGCTCAAAGGATGTGACAAAGAAGCAATTGGAGAACCCTCACATTCTAAGCCTAAAATGAGGGCAAGAAGAAATCCTATCTCTCCTGATTTTGAAGTAGCTATGAACAGCATTAAGTTGAGTGACAGAAAGGCAACATTTGCCTTTTCTGACATAGCTTTGGTCATAATGTGCAGGAGCTAACCATTAACCATTTATGCAACCAGTGTTGAATTCTTTGGATGGATAAATTGTTAATGGTTTTCTCTATTTTTTTTGACAAACAGTTCCAGCTAACAATCTTACTTGCAGCTCACTGAGATAGCAAGTTCCTTAATGATCTCACAGGAAAGAACAAGTGGATCATCTACTAGTGATCCTGTCTGGAAAAGAGTAAACCAACTCCAAGTTGATTTCTATCACTGAGAGGCTTAAGCTTCTGCTGTGGTACATTTGCTGAAAGAGTGAAGAGTTACTCATTGTGTAAAAGTAGTTTGCTTTGACACAATAGCAAACAACACTGGTGTTAGAAATTGAGCATGTATGCTGGTAGAATAAAGATTAAACAGTTTTCTATATTTGATGTGCTAGCATCATACCTAAAATTATCCTGAGATGTATTTTTAAAGACTGTATGTGATTACCTTTGGTCAAGATATTGCAATTTTCAACCAATTCCAACAATCTTAATACAGTTATGAAACTGCACCTGACAATGATGAAGTAGCAGAAGCCACAGAGGGAGTTAAAGACTGCACCCTTAAGTTTTCTTCAAGACAACTTCAGGTCAACCAACTTGGAGACAATTATCAAGATCTTGAACAAGCCATAACCATTCTTTACAGCATCACTCCTTGTGGAAAGCAGTTTATAACATCTAGAACACTGCATCACGTATGATGAATGGCCATGGCATTACATGCTATCAAGATCAAGATCTGGATGTTTATAGGACAGTTTAAGCTCACTGGCTACAAGGAAAGAGGATTCTAAGAAATCAGTATCTTTGTTGTTTTAATATATTTCAGAGTATGGCTCACTGGTCAGGATGCCATTTGTGTTCTTTTCAATGATCTTAACTTTCTACAGTGTTTTACTATGTATAAGAAAGTGAATTATATTATTTTAAAAATTAGCCTCTCAAAATTTTGTTGAATATCTAAGGTATCTCAAAGAGAAACTCAATGGTATGACATTCTTTGACTGAGTTGTATCAACAGGGACAAAATTAACAATGGTAAAGGTGTTGAATGAGAAGGAAAGCATGGTTGAACTCCCAAAATTCATCCAGCTAGGTATCAGGAAATCTGACGACATGTCATTTGAGGATTTCATCACAAATAGCACAACATACTTCTTTAGACGCCTCGAACTTCCATTTGGATTTCTGGATTATGACCCTGAGTCATGGAAGCCCAGAAAGACCAGAGGAAGGCACTGGAGACAGTTAAAAAAATTGTGTGGAATCACAGATGCTTTTCTAACACCAAAAAGGAAACAATAACTATGAAAAGGTGATTAACCACAACAAAATCATACAACTGTGTAATTATTATATTGTAAGCATAATCAAATAATAATATACTTCAAATAAATCATCTATAATACATAACAAATACATTTATGTATCCCACAGTACATATGGTACCAAGTCATTGCAGTCTAGAAATCCAACTTTACTAAGAAACTTTTAAATAAGGTCTGAAACAGATAAGTTTAGCATTTCACTTTTTTTTTGTAGTTTGGAATAAGGTATGGGGTGAGAGCTTTATAAGTTTTGAGTTATAATTACAAAGAGATAAAAAAATGTACAACCAAGTTTCATTTTATTGAATGAGAACCTTAAATTGTAAAACTTACATGCCACCATAGATACATGCCAATTGTAAGTCATCTCCTCTGAGGATAAGTTTATTAGCTGGTGAAACATACTGTCTCACTGGTTGTTGAGTAACAGGTTCCCCAACTGAATAAAAACATTTAATAGACAACTTCTATTAATTATTTCAGAAAATTGTGTTTTGTTTTTCTAAGGCAGATAATGTAAAGTTACAGACATTTATGTGTACAAAAATAGATTTTCTATTAGAATATTGTCATGGTTTTCAAGTGATATGCGTGTTTATCATGTTCAGTATGAAACTGGAAGGTTTAATAAATATATTGAAGGCTGTAGTTCACTTCAAACATTCAGTAAACAATAGCTGAATTTAGACTTTAAATATATAACACTTAGGTTGGTGAAGTTTATAGGTTATAAACTTATGTTATACCACAGTAAGACCTGCTAATAATATTAAATATTTACTAGCCCTGTAAAGGTTTTCAATGAAAATAATATACGGCTGCATTTCAACCGTGTGGTTCGCTGCTGTAGATGATCCGTATCACTTAGCTACTTTCACGCCACACAAAGTCTCAGTCTAAATTCTATTTATACCAGACATTTATATGACAAATGTTACGGTGTAAAAATTCTAGACTGGCAAAGCATTATCTCCTGACGCTTGGATTACGTGAAGATATTACATCGCAATGAAACTGTAAACCTAGATCATCTAATGAACTTTAGCATCGCCAGCAGTGCGTGTGGCTGAAACGCTATTCTTCTTTTGTTTATTGATTGCTTACTTGTAATTAGGCACAAAGCTACACAAAAGGCTCTCTGTGCTCTGCTCACCACGGGTATCGAACCCCGGTTTCTAGAGGTGCGAATCTGCAAATATGCCGCTGCGCCACTGGGGGCGCTTCCTATTGGAAACTTGTAGCTTGTGAGGGCCAATAAGAAATATGTGATATCAAGTTAATGTAAACTGAGTTCTACTGTTACTGTTAATATATGAACAATAAGTGGATAGTTCATATGATGCATTTCATTTTCGAGATTTAATATATAAATATGAACTTTAGGTAATATTCGTAAAACCAGAAGAGCTTACTTTCTCTTGGAATGACAATTAGTTTTCTTTTATTCCCCGTTTTCAGTTCATTCCGAAATAATGATGACACAAAACAGGAGTAAACGGCGTCATTGAAGCTGTCGCCCAAGGTAACATAGGAAAAGTGCAAGCCTCCCTCAGGATCTAAAGTCACTCGTGAACTGTTGAAAAGTTTGATGAAATTTAAACAACACAGTTTTGGAAAATTGGATGAGTTAGCTTTAATTAATTCATTACTAAACCTTAACTTTAACCTAACTCCTAACAAACACACGCACATAAACAACAGTGCCATAAAACAACCCGAACAATAATAATTTTCAAAGGTCGACGGTCCAAAAAACTTGAATGTTTAAAATTACAAAGTAAACGTTTAGTTTATTAGGTTTCAAAATAAAAAAAATCGTTTTGATGGTCCCGTAATATTAGTTAATTAAATCAAATTATTAACTCCTTCCCACATAGCTCTTTTAAACGACCAAGATTTGCATATAAAAAGATACAGTATACATTGTTATCGGAGTGTGTAAAAATGTCGACTCACTGAAATCGAAACCGGTTAATAACTCACATTTTCCGCCGTCTACAAACGACATTCATCCATACTACAAAACTAAACTTTAACTTTCCTTTGAATTTGACCACTTTTACTATATATACGTGTGTGTGTATGACCCTGACCTTAAAGTTACACTTAACTTTAGTGATATATATATATATCATTTTTTTCATATATATAATTAATTCTCATTTTATAACTGTATATTTATGTATATTACTCTTTTTATGTCGTAAAGGAAACAACAACAATAAACAAACCAGGTTTTTAAAGTTGGCACAGTATGCAAAAAAACAAAACAAAAAGTTACTGCACCATCGTTAAACAAACAAGTACCTACATAAAACTATTTTATTTATCAACAAAATATGACACGGGCTACAAATTACTCAAAAATATCTTCATATAGTTGTAATTCACATACAATGACTCGTAACTTTCTAAATTATTACAGAAGTTAATAACATACGAGCTAAACATTTTCAGAAGCATACATAGTAATTTTTTAATTCTTCGCCTTTCATGTTACGTTTAGTTGATTAACCTTTAAGTTTTAGCTAATGTAAGTTGTTCTGAAACGGAGGCCTCGTTAGCTTCTAAAAAGATTCGAAGCTCGGCGCCTATGGGTCCGGGAATTTTCGGCATTTTAGTATGATATCGATCATAGTTTTCCATTCTGATTTTTTAAGACACCAATTTAGGATTTGGGGCACGGACCCGTGTGTCAACGGATCGCGACGCCTCTATTCTGAAATATCTTGTCACAATTTTACTTAGCTAGGATCAACTTTTGATGATTAGTCAGCAGATAACAGCAATGATGGAAGTGGGGTCGGAATGAAAGACCGCGCGTTTAATTATTAACGTTCGTTGCGTGTTAATATAACAGTCAGATTATTATTTAGTTAATAAACAAAACGTTCTTTCTGCCGGTGATCTGTAACATAAACTTCTGTCATATGCTGAGGTCACTATGAAGCGAAATTAATGGATAAAGGTCGAACGCGCTGTTTTCGAAAACTAGATATTTTTCAGTTTACATTCCAAATCGGCCAGAAGATTATTTGAATGTCATGTTTCGAAATTTAAAGAAAATAAACACAGTGATGTACGCTTTGGTTTTATACACAAAGTCAATGACGTTAACACACAGATTTAAGCCATACGTAAACCTATATAGTTAAAACGTATATTGAACGAAGTTAAATAAATGCATCTTAATAAAATAAAATAGTAGAGATATGGCCCCTTGTCTAAAAAAAAACACCAAACAGAAAACTTAATTAGAAAAACAACAGTGGGTAGATCACTTTGACGTTTAATTCTCAGGCAAATTAGTCTGAATAAAACCATAACAACTGACAAGTTGAGTAAACTTATTTATTATAATAATAATATTATAGGTAGAAAGATTATTGCATTTTTTCTTTTATCCTAATCAAAATTAAGTCAAACAGGAAGTACTAGTGTAATGTATATAATCAACAAGTATTTGATAAACACAAAATAAATTACAACACAAGTTGTAACAAATCTCCATGATACAAGCAGCTACTCCAGAAGAGCCGAAAACAACAAATTATTGTTCAGCAATTTTTAATATATTGATGTAACTCTGTTTTCCGATGAGAGAATTATTTGACGAAAATAATGCGAAGTTCAGACCAGAAGAATATAGTATGCGTAACGATAACAAATGAGTTTATTTCTTCTGTAACGTTTGCTTCAGGCTATTAATTCTGTCACCTGCCTACAATATTATTTTTGAGCCCAAGCCCACTAATAACGTTTTCTCTCTCAATTGAAATTGACTCGATAATTGTACTACGAATAACATACTCATAAACTTGCTTGAACACTCTCACGGTTAATCGATCGATTAACAGAATAAACATCATAAATATCATTGTTCTGAATACTTCACTTTTCACTAACGCTTTACTAACTGAAAAATTACTGGCTCAGTCGTATTTATACCTGTAACTTTCTTTGTTTTAGATGTTTTGTAAACCCCAGGGCCAGATTAAGATGGGAGCTGCAACTCCAGGCCCACTGAAAAAATAAGTACACCACGCTCAAGTAAAAAAGTCGCGCATCAGAAAATATGTACATTCCATATCAATAATGGTTTCAGCATTAAAAATTTTCTGAAAAAATATCCGATCTTAGTCATTCATGATAAACCTACGTGTATAAAGCTTTCAGTCACAAACAATCTTCGTGTTCCCTACGCCTCGATCTTAACGTTATGTGCCCTCTAACAAATAAACAAATTACAACATTAAAACAATACGAAGAAAACAGTTGCCCAAGGTTACAGTAAACACTATATAAATTATTCTACAACTTCCTTGCTCTTATAATATCCTTATTACTTATTATCTCACTAATATAATATGTTTCGGAGTCTACAATAAAATTTAACACGTGACTAACCAAAAAAAGATATTGGTAAGAAAACCGAAATTATCGTTTTTTTATGAGAAAATTACAATTTAAAAATATTATTGTATTGGTTTTGAACATTTATAAGTTTTAAATAATATATAAAATGTATATTAATTTGTTCTATTAAAAAAAAAGAGTATTATGCTGAGATTTACATTAAATTGATAATGTAATAAGTAGTAAATTGATCAAGTAAAAAGAATAAAATAAAGTAATAAGTGTTTCAAATTGTATCAAAAAAGATGTAGTTTTACAGAGAGATTTCGATAAACAGCTGCCATATACATTTTACTCTTCATAAAATTAAAGTTATGTGTATTAGTTAACATAATAATTGGGAAAACTCTGAGTGATGTTAGTTAATAATAAAATGTGAGCATAGCTATATCCAAATCATCAAATCTTTCAAAATAATATATAGCTTGAATAAAGAAAATGGAATATTACATTATATACATAGTAATGTCGAGTAAGAGTCAAATGAAGTCGTCGGTTCACTGTGTGATATAAAGGTTCGGCCTCGCGTGAATGGTTTGGCCATTATATTTAAATTAATAAAATATATTTGACCATTGGAGGGGCTTAAAAGAAAAACAACCAGGATCATTTCAGGGTTTAAATGGTTATACTATGAAGGGAAGTTAAAATATTTTTACACATATTTGTTGGATACAAGAATGGTTAGGGAGAACGTTATTGTGGATTTTAAGATCATTAAAAGTTTGGAATTCATAAGTTTAACTGACAATTTCGTACAAAAACTTTGCACTTAGTAAAATTAGAAGATACACTTTGAAGATGTATAAGATTCAGACAGTCAAAACAACGCTACTTTTCTTATAAGGTGGAATACACTGTCTTAGACGTTGCAGTGGTTGTAACAATGAAAAATTTAAGAAGCGATTGAATGAGTATTTTGGAGATCAGGGTTAGATATTGGTAAAAAAGGTTTGAAGTAAAATGGTATTAGAATATGGGATAACACAGATGATAAATCGGATCCCTATGCCCTATGGAAATGAAATTAAACAATTAAAACTTTTAAAACTCTCTTCACCCAATATCTTATAACAGTCAATTTACATGAATAAGTATTGTTACTTTGTTACTTGTGTAAATATGCTAATATGTGTCCATACACAAATACAATTACAATTGACTTTGAGTTACAAAAATATTTTGGGAAAAAAAAATATCATGCTGTAACAATAGATCATAACGTTATAAATGATAATATATTTTAACTTTTTTTCTTTTCTTTTATCTTTAACTAGTAAAGCATTTGCGTGGTTAATGAGGATGACAGGTTTCGAACGCAGGACACCTAGGAATCATATTGACTAACATAAAAATATTTCCAGATGGATATTCCAATATACACACACATGTTGCAGTCGCAAGTAGACCTAACTCTTAAGTAAAAATGTTTTATGTCTTAACAATATTCCAATAATATATTTAACAACAGAATTAACAGATGTTACAAACATATCTAAAACAGGAGTGAAAATTTCATGACGTTAGAAAAACACAAAGGTTCAGGAAGTCTCGACATAAATAAATAAAATCCTATAACCCGAGTGCTTTCGAAGGTGGGCCTTTTTCTTCAGGGGCAAAATGGGAATCTTAATCCCAGTTTGCTCCTGAATAAGAAAGGCCCACCTCGAAAGCGCTCAGTTATCGGGTTTTATTCATAGAAATGAAAGAAATATGTTGTATTGATAAATGGTAACACGTGACGTGATAAAAAAGTGATTTAAAAGGTTTTTAAGTGAAAACTTCATCATTATATGCGACAAGAAAACAAACTAATACAGTGTTATAATGACTACCTGTTGATATTACGAGGCTCACCGCTGTTGGGCTGGATCATCCAGAACACATATGGTTGCGGGTGCCCTTTGGGCGGATAACAATTTAAACTGAGAGGCAATCCTTCCTTGACCTCTATCTTTTTTATTTTTTCTTTTGGAAAAAAGTTTAATTCTGGAAGAAAGAATACTTTGTTTGAAATATATATTTACATTCTCAATTTTTATTTGTTTTATATTTTTGAGAATGCAAGTGTGCTATGGATAACGAGCATAATTATATTTCTGATGAACGACATTGTAAATGTTTTATTATTATTTTTTTGTCAGTGTCTATGTTCTCCTTTATTGCAAATAAACAATATTTTGCTTTAATTTGGATAATAATAAAGAACTTAACATTATTTATTATTCGTGACGTTTATATCAGTTTTGTTTCTTTATTGTAAGCACAAAGCCACACGATGTACTTTCTGTGTTGCGTCCATAATGCGTATTGAAAACAGATTTATACCGATGAAACTTTGTAGAATGGACGGCGACTACCTGTTGTGGAGACACAAGTGTAGAGGGACGACGTTTCGAAAGTCTTCCGCCTTTCGTTTTCAAGCCTTGAAGTCCTCTACACTTGTGTCTCCACAACAGGCAGTTGCCGTCCATTTTACAAAGTTTCATCATGAATACTCTGCCTAAATAATCTATCAAATAACAAATTTATACCGTTATAAGTCCTTATTAATTACGAGCATTGAAGACAACAACAATAACCAAACAAAACCTTTACACATGAACAAGAAATTTTTACATTACTTTAACAAGGAAAAATTAACACAGTTTTAATTTTTTAAATGTATGTGTGCATATATATTTTTAAAACGACAGGCTTACTTTGAAGAGATTAATATACTAACTACCTGTTTGAATACGAAACTAGCGTTACTTTTAGTTTAACTATAACTTTTTTATTTATTACAAAATGTACTGGCCTGGCATGACCGAGCGCGTAAGGCGTGCGACTCGTAATCCGAGGGTTGCGGGTTCGCGCCCGCGTCACGCTAAACATGCTCGCCCTCCCAGCCGTGGGGGCGTTATAATGTGACGGTCAATCCCACTATTCGTTGGTAATAGAGTAGCCCAAGAGTTGGCGGTGGGTGGTGATGACTAGCTGCCTATCCTCTAGTCTCACACTGCTAAATTAGGGACGGCTAGCACAGATAGCCCTCGAGTAGCTTTGTGCGAAATTCCAAAAACAACAAAAAACAAACAAAATGTACTACAAAACTTAAACGTCGTATATCCCGATTTTGATATTATTTATTAAATATTTGTAATATGTATATGATTCGATTTTTCCCTATAAAATATGTAACATGCTATATGTTTTTAATTTAAAATATATGACGTAAATATCACTTAGAAACTACAGTATTATTTTATAAATTCGGACAACGTACCCTTCACGTACAGGCTGCAACTAAATTTCTACGTAAAGCTTCGTCGTACTCGACAATACTCAATAAATTTAATCAATTTTAGATTATTGATGTCTGACCATATTCCTATTGCAGGTAAAATATTTACTGGACGGCGTGTAAATCTACGTGAAAAGCTTGGAGGTGACAGACGGATGCCTAACGTTTTTAAAACTGTGACGCTGACATTTACAAATTCTGTCATTAACGAGAAATCTGACATTTGTAGTACTTTTTTATTTCTGCTTTACTTACTTTCTGTAAATTTTAGTGTACGTCGTTATTAGCACAGTCATATAAAAGGTAAAATGACTTTTATTCTATACACATAATATGCATTTCTATAATCCTTTCCGAAGCCAGAAGTCCCGTCGTATTACTAAATATACGTATACACTCGACAACTGATTGTCCTTGAATTATAAGGCTGTGTGGAAATCTTGAAGTACTATCACGTGCAAGTTCACGTCGCTACATCATCTTCGTAGTGAGTTTATCCCTCTATATTGCCCGCACAACCAAGCCCCTTAATGAAAAACGACGGCTATTGTACAGTTGAAAATATATTTAGATCCAATGTTAAAACATGACAGTCATAGCGGATAATGCGAATTCTAAGAGCCTTCATATATATCTTCTTCCTCATTTCTAAACGTTTTCTTTCCAAAAAGTCGCGACCTCTAGACGTGGCGTTTGAAATAAACTCCTGGTTACATTACAGATACTGCACTTCCCAGCTTCACAGTAGAATTTATAGACCACGGTTTGTTTTAATCCAAGCATAAAACATATATATATATATATTGAGTACCATGGCTCCTTAACAATATACGTTTGTATGGACAGTAGTGTCAAATTCCTTTTATAATTAATATTTCTACTAGGTACATAATCTTGACGTGAAACCACCTTTAATTTTATACATATTTGAATTTGATAATAACTAAGAGTGAAAAAATAATAGTTGTAATATAATTAAGCCTAGGATAACTAACCTCATAGAAGGAAACAATTATAATGGTCAAAATAAATAAAAATTACGAACAACAACAATAAATAAATGAAAAACAACTTACCAGGGAAATAGCAGTGATAAGATGATAATGGTGGCAAAATAAATATATTTGATTAACATGCGCAAGCTCTCACAAAAATAATAAATTATCACAAAAACTTAACATGATATACATAAAAGTAAATTTAACAGGGATTATGTTTTCATCACAAAATTGTGAATTTAATTAGTTTATTTTTGAAATTCATGCAAAGCTACACGAGGGTTGTCTGCACTAGTCGTCCCTAATTTAGCAATATAAGACTAAAGAGAAGGCAGCTAGTCATCACCACCCACCGCCAACTCTTAGGCTACTCTCTTACAAACGAATAACTGAAGTGACTGCCACATTATAACGCCCCCACAGCTGAAAGAGCGAGCATGTTTGGTGTGATGGACATTCGAACCAGCGACCCTCGGAGTATATGAATTTAGTACATGTTTAAGCTGGAAATGTATGTTTTTAAGCATTTTTGCGACCGTAAGTTTCATTTTAATCAAGATTACATTTTTTTGTTCGTGTCTTACCTGATTTCCTAAGGAAAACACTGTTAGATAACGATACACCATATGGATTCTTTGCAAAACATTGGTACCTTCCTTCATCTGAAGCTTGAGGATGGGAGAAGTTCAGTGTGCCTACTCCTTTAAGCTGGGTCACTCTTTCTCCTACGAGGTCAAGGTCAAAGCGTTTTCCATTTTTTGTCCAATAGTACCTAGTGGTGGTTTTTTTTTGTTTTTTTTTAGAAAAAAAGCATTTGAAGTGTTGAGGTGATTAGTAAACTTTGCCTAAAATAAGAGTAAGCTTGGAAAGACACAAACGCTAAATATTTTTTATAAAGAATTTCAAATATCTTTTAATTAACAAGTTTATTAGAAAATCTTGAAAACCACTTTCATTGTGACTGAGCATCACATTTCTCTAATCTCACCATTGGTTATGTAGTTTGGTTAAGATTCGGGTCTGTTATCACAATCAACAACCTTTCCTTAGCGGAAGGATACCATTGAGATAGCGGAAGGATGATGCCAAGGGAGACGTCAAGCACTGAAATATCCAATAACATTGTCACAGATGTAGCACAAACCGACAGTGATGGTGTCAACACTGGATAGGTTTTATAATTGACATCCTTAGTTTCATTCCCCCAAAACAGTGGACTCCTTGTGTACTTACCCAAGATATTTGGCCAGAAGTAACAGGATTCGGCCTACAAATCAAACCTATTATACCCATCCTACAGAACAAGGCCATAAGCAAAATACCTAGACCCCACTCGCCTCACACACACACAAGTTGTTGTTCAAAGCACTTTGTTTCAAAAGTAAATAAAATATTTTCTCTTTCTGGATTTGTAAACAAGTTTTTAAAATATTAACACACAATATAAACTGAACACGTAATATATATGTATGCAACATAAGTAAAGTTTGTTTTCGAGAATAACTTACTTTGTTCTTTCTTTCTTCTATTTTATTTTGTCTAAACGGAGGAAATATCAGGATTATCCCCCCCGTCTACTGCTGCACTACTAAAACACCTTTTATTACCACAACAGACACATAGTAATTCAAGCTTAGCGAACGCAATTAACCTTGCTTCAAAGTTATAACTTATTAAACTACTTAAATCGCACTTGCATCTCTTAGCTACGTTTATACTAGAGCATGAATAAAAAAAAACGCGAGTTAAATATCAAAACTAAAGTTAGTTCACGAAAAGTACCTGTCTAAGTTCTGCATCGTGGAAGAGAAACGGAGCCACAAATGTAAAGTTTTGGCCAAAGTGTTTGCATATTTTATAACAAATGAGATCATTGTTATTAACATAGAATACTTAGTTCTATTAAACTGAGAAAACACAGTTTTATTAGACATCTGTATAAAGATGTGTAATTCATCTATCACAACAAAACAAACACTGCTGGCCAAAACCTTAAGGCCACTGAACATAAAGAAAAAAATATGCATTTTGCGTTGTTAGACTCAACCACTTATTTTCGAAGCTCTACTCAAATAAGAAAAATAGAAATAAGAAAAAGGAAAATAAAAGTAGAAAACGTTTTTAGCATTTAATAGAAAAATGTGAACACTATGGAATTAGCCTAAATACTAGTTGGTCAAAAGTTTAAGACCATACCAAAAAGAAGTCCTAAACAAGATAGGAAATGCCCAACAAGAGGTCTCAGTAGTGAGTTGCACGGCCATCAATGCGAATAACTTCAAACATTCGCTTTGACATGGTCGATATAAGCGTTTGCAGAAGGCTGGCTGGAATGTTATTCCAAGTGGTGAAGATAGCTTCACGAAGATCATGCACTGTTTGGAATTGACGTCTATTTCTATAGACTTCCCTTGCCATCCACCCCCAAACATTTTCAATAGGGTTCAGTTCGGGCGAACACGCTGGATGGTCCAAAAGAATCACGCTATTCGCCATGAAAAAGTCCTTTGTCCTGCGGGCATTGTGGATTGCAGCGTTGTCCTGGTGAAAGATCCAGTCATTTCCACACAAGGATGCTCTCTCCAACATGCCAATGTAGCCAGCTGCTGTTTGACGCCCCAGTATAACCTGAAGCTCCATTGTTCCATGGAAGGAGAAAGCATCCCAGATCATGATGGAACCTTCTCTGCTGTGTCGTGTAGAAAATGTCTCCAATGGGATATCCTTATCATGCCAGTAACGTTGGAAGTCAACTGGACCATTCATGTTACATTTTTTTCTCATCAGAAAACAAACTCTTCGTCCACTTTTCTACGTTCCACGTTTGGTGCTTTTCAGCAAAGTTTAACCGAGCTGTTTTATGGTGTGAAGGAGACGTGGCCTTTGAAGACATTCACCGTTTTTAAAGCCTTTCTCTAGTAGATGCCGTTTGATTGTTCTTGAGCTGCATTCTGCGTCTGAAAGGGCCTTAATTTGGTTTGACGATCAGCTGGTGTCTTACCGGACAACCCGTCGAACCCTCCTGCTCAACGCCGGCGAAATTTTTTTGGGCCGATCACTTGAAATTCTCGTTCTGTATCTCTCAGGGTCTTTTAAGAAATTTGCAACAGCAATCTTACTATGCCCAAACTCACCAGCGATGGCGCATTGAGAGAGACCTTGCTTTTGCAGCTCGACAATTCTGCCACGTTCAAACTCTGTCAACTTTTTAGTCTTTGCCATGTTTTTATCCAATGTAACACAGGAGGTGTCAGTGGGAGATGTTGACAACGCTAATGCTTGAACACAAATAACTAATTTCGGTACTTCTTTACCAATTAACGCTTCGTTTCAGCATGGTCTTCACTTTTGACCAGCTAGTATTTAGGCTACCTTCATAGTGTCCACATTTTCCCTATTAAATGCTAAAAAAGTTTTTTATTTTCTCTTTTCTTATTTTCATTTTTCTAAGGTCTACTCAAATAAGTGGTTGAGTCTAACAACGCAAAATACATATTTTTCTTTATGTTCATTGGCCTGAAGATTTTGGCCAGCAGTGTATATAATGATAAAATATAAGATAAAATTAATATAAATAGCATCTGTAACCTTAATTTAGTCCGTATTAAACATTCAATACTTGGTTAGTCCTACTTGTATTCTGGTAACCTCCGCAAGGTAACATGGCATGCTGTTGATGAGGTTATTGATGCCATCCATTGTGATTTCATCCAAACTTGTCAATAGAAGGTACTGAAACTCAGTTACAATAGCTGACTTAGGGTCGTAGTTAGCAATTTTATTGCTCAGTGGGATTATAATTTGGATACTTTCTCGCCATCAAGAACCGGAGACTTTGCTGGTCATGGTAACTTTGTACGTTCCTCTTGGTTAAAATAATTCGGTACAATACACACACTGTGGGCAGTGGTGTTGTAATCCAAGAACACAGATTTATTGCCAAACATTATGCAAGTATATGGCAGAAATATCTGCTTCGTGTAATGCCTATAGGAGGCGGCGCCACTGACGTTACTCTGCTGGATATGAAGCGCAGATTTTCCACTGTTATGAATAGGTACCCAAATGTAAACTACAACACCTTCTTTGCATTACCTGTGAGAAAGACATTCTTCCCTCATCTGTTATTCAGGGAAACAACGAACACGAATCCTGCCATCAGCTTTAACAAGTCGGAAACAGGATTTGGTTGAAAAGATGACATGTCGCCAATGTCCTAACTGTAACTTTTTATACTTGTTATGCTGTCTTTTCCAAGTAACACAGTGGCGACGTTGGATTCTGTTTAATATTGGTCAGGAGAATGCTCTTCTTGCAAAGTAACAATTTTTTTGGTCAATCTCTTGTTCATTGTTTTTTCTAAATACTCTGGAATGAATGTGTTCATGTAATTCCTGTTGTAAAGTGTTGCAAGACTTTTTTTGACTTTAACAAGTTAACCTGATCAAAACAAGGCCATCTCAGGAGTAGGTTTTCGATATCTATCAGTCGACTTTCCTGGAATAATGATTCTTGTAGTACGATGACGTTTCATGATTCTGGATACAGTAAATCGGGATACCCTACTGTTCTGGTAATGTCCGTTTGCTTCTTACCATTTCTGGAAAGTTGGGCAATTTGACGCCCTATAACTTATTCTGGCACTAACGAGGCTTAACTCTGCACTAAGTACAGAGAAATTGTCTGAACAAAGTGTTGATATGTTTATAAAAAGATTATACCAAAACGGGTTTATATTCTGATGAACAAATGCTCAAAACAACTTATTCACATCAAAATAGCTGCTGGTTCACATTTGTCCGATCATACACTACCTTCTCTGTTACTATTAGGGCATTTAGGTAATAAAAACTCTATACATGCAGACAATAACATCAGTATAGAACAGTATGTAAACATTTTGGCCAAAACTATAGGTGATCAGGAATAAAAGACTTATATAATACAGGACATTTAAACGGCAGAAAAGTCATTGCTAGTATTACAAGCAAGAAGTGACCGATGAAATGACTTTATTAATAATGAACATAACAATCGAGATACAACAAATTACACTTACAGAGGCTGTGGATCCCCTTCAGCTTCACATTTCAGGATTACTGGAATGATGGACTCGCCTTTGTGAGTGCTACGTGATAAAACTGTTCTGATTGTGATGGTTGAATGACGATGGTTGGAGGAGACGGAATATAAAGGACATCATTAGCGCTACAGATTTCCAGGAGGATCGCAAGAAGAAGTAATGATAAATGGACCATCTTGGAGCACTATAAGCAAGACAAAAATCTGTTTTTAAATTGAAAATAGCTGCATTAGCAAGTACTTCTTTTCTCAGTTTTGAAGATCACATTCTACCAGCTATGCTATGAAAATATACTCGAAACTAATGTTCTCCAGCGAATATCTTTCCAACACATAAACATCATATAAACTAGTACGTAATATGAACATTGTGAACATAAATTTGCATTTGTTACGTTAATGTTGACACAGTGCATACGCAAGCCTCCCTTTTGAAACAAATATTGCAGCAAGGACACTACAAAATAAAATTGCCCTAAAAGTTATCATACTACTCTATGTGTATTAGCCCAGCATGGCACTGGACTCGTATCCCCGTCACACCAAACATGCTCGCCCTTTCATCCGTAAAGGAGTTCTAATATGACAGTCAATTCCACTATTCGTTTGTAAAAGAGTAGCCCAATATTACCCTTGGCTGTATTGCACTACTGAAGACCTATTTGAGTATTACACTTGGCTGTATTGCACAACTGAAGACTTACTTGAATATTACCCTTGGCTGTTTTGCACTACTGAAGACTTACTTGAGTATTGCACTTGGCTGTATTGCACTACTGAAGACTTACTTGAGTATTACACTTGGCTGTATTGCACTACTGAAAACTTACTTGAGTATTACACTTGGCTGTATTGCACAACTGAAGACTTACTTGAACATTACCCTTGGCTGTTTTGCACTACTGAAGACTTACTTGAGTATTACACTTGGCTGTATTGCACTACTGAAGACTTACTTGAGTATTACACTTGGCTGTATTGCACTACTGAAGACTTACTTGAGTATTACACTTGACTGTATTGCACTACTGAAGACTTACTTGAGTATTACACTTGGCTGTATTGCACTACTGAAGACTTACTTGAGTATTACACTTGACTGTATTGCACTACTGAAGACTTACTTGAGTATTACACTTGGCTGTATTGCACTACTGAAGACTTACTTGAATATTACACTTGGCTGTATTGCACTAGTGAAAACTTACTGAAACATATATGTTTATAGGTACAAGAGGAATTCAACAGTAACTGTATGTTTCAGTTTTGGTTTCTTGTCAGTTAAGAATAACCAGTTTTGTGTTTGGTTCATATAGAGTAATTTTAGCATAATGCTTATTTTAATACTTCATAGTTTTCTACAACTACAAAACTGCTGTTACACGTTAGAACTTTGCCGCTGAATGTGCCAAGTATCAGAAGCTACGGTGACAAAGGTATTGGTATACAATTACTGAAGTACTGGGGATAATATACACGACTGCGTCTGTTTGGTCAGATTAGGATAATATAACTGATAGATCAGGACAAGTTTCGGACAACAATGAACGACAGTGTGATATAAATATGGACGTGTTTTTACAATACTGGTTGAACGATGGTGAGAGGTTTGTTTGTTTTCCACTTGTCCTTATTAAAACAATTTCTTACCTATGTACAGAAAGAAGAAACCTATCGTTCCAACAGACGATTATTAATCAGAGTTTGGGTTCAAGCATCAGCCAACGTTAAGTCAGTCAAAACTACAGAAACAAGCTACTACGGTTTTATATAGACTCCTAAACTGTCAAGCCTCAAAAGAATTACCGATTTTCTTGAGCAATCCATGGAACTTAACACAAAATTAATGCGTTGCCCACAACCTATTCGTTACCCCAACCCCCCACGCACCTGGCGTCATAAATGAACCTCTATTGTAAAGCTTGGAAACACGTTGAGTGACGCTTTGATTCAACAGCACCTTATAAACCCAAGGAATTTACGTAAGCCAGTATATCAAAAATGCAATTGCGTCTCTAGGACAAACTGCCAGTTCATCTGTCAATTTGGATTACGACGTTCATAGATTATAAACTGTCAGTAATAAAGGTCTCAGCAGAACAGTGAAACCTTGCTATGTGTCCTTGTCTTTGTGATTAACAGGAAAAGGTTTAACAGCTCATCTTTAAAACTTACAATAATAAATTTTTCGTTTTTTCTAACCTTAGAAAATTAAAAAAAAATTAGACCCATCAATTCTTTTCTATAGTTTCTTAAATATAGGTTACATTTTTGTTAAATAAAACTACATTAGAATAGTTTTAAAGTTAATTCTATCTCTCTTTTTAAGCTGAGTTTTACAACTGTTGAATTAAACTTTCAGTTATACCAACTTTATATTTTTACAAAGTTTCTAAGTACAGGAAATATATAGAATAACTCATTAGTGATGACTATAAATCCAGTTGAAGTAAATATACAGTAGAAACAGCTGAGATGGATTTTAAAAAAATTAGTTAAAACACAAAATAAGTAACAGCGTATGGACTACATCATTAATTTAATATGGACTTTTTAAGACTTCATTCTTAACCTGATAAAACGTTGTTACTTATTTTGTGTTTAAAATAAAACTTATTAATACCCATGTTAGTCGTCTTTATAATACAATAACAACTTGTTTCAAACATCTTCAACTTCACTGATTAAATACATTCCAGCTACAGTGTAAGAACTGATCGTGGGAAAAAAAATTATAAAGTTTCACAGCTTTAGAAAGCTTTTAAGGAAACCCACATCATAGCCTTAATACAATAGATTCAGTGTTCTATTGAAATACTTGATAGCTTTCAATTTGATAATACACAGCAGATCAGTGAGAAGGTTTGCGGTCTTCTTTTCGTTAGCGGAATAAAAAAAAAAACTACAAAGAAACAGCGACTAAAGAAGAATTAGAGCCAAAACAGGAGCTTTAAGAAAAAAATTCTGTCAAAATTATAACATGCACGTGCACATATACACTCACGTATTCATAAAATGTTAATAAAAAAAAGAAGGAAATCGTGTAAACGAAAGAAAGAATAAAAAGAGATTGTTTTCTCTATGTATCAGCTGTGAATACAGTTCACTTGTGTTTTTCTGTTTCCGCCAACCAAACAAACGATAATATCAATCTTCAAATATAATTTTTGTTATTTACACATTTCAGTTTTTAATGATCTATTTCATTACTTAAGTTGACTACACCTTAAGTCACAGATGTTTTGCCCCCCCTCATTTTTTTCTTTTATATATTTCGTTATATGCAAACTAATGTTTCGGAGGTTTAAAAAAAGTCTTCAAAACGTTCAGGTAGGTCTGCGTCCTACAGAAGAGCCTCACTGAAGTCTGGGACGTTAGATGTAGCTAAACTTATCCGTTCAAGAGGTCATATCGCGGTGGCTGAAAGCATTCTTGATGTTTATTACGAAATACTGAATTCGTTTGATAAACGTAAAACTATTGCCAAGATACGATTTTGTTATGTTAGAGTTATATGTTTAGTTATCATGAATAAATGTAAGTATATATATATATATATAAAGGCCCTATGTGCATGTGTCCGTTTGTATGTACGCTAGAGAGTAAGCCAAAAATACAAATCACGTTTACTTTTAGAAATATCCTCACTTTCATCTAGCCTTCGAAATTATTAAATATATAAAAAATACCAATACTTTGAAAAATACTAAACAGTAAAAGGTAGGGTGTTGACAGAAGGGTGTTGTGCATTTCCTAGTAATAAAAAATACCGCAGCATACACGTCCTCGAATGTCTCAACCTAACACATGTATGATATTACACAACTGAAACTAACTATGAAAACAGATCTTAGATCTGATTGGCTATTCTCAAGAAAAAAAAACTGTTCGGTCTCAGTAAAAGAAGCTTTATGTGAATCAACTTCCATTTCTGACAACACATTCTCTTTCATGTTTGGTTGTGAAAAGATATCCTATATAACATTTACAAAGTTTATAAACCTAGCACCAGATGCCACTGCTAACACGTTTTGCTTTTCTTTACCACCAGTTGTTCTTCTTGGGCTTAAATAATTATTTTACTCCTCTTGCCAGATGTCACTGGTGCGTAACACATAGGTGCAGTCTGTCACCTCACGCCTACTAGTAATACGAAAATGACGTTCCTTAACTTTTTGGTGAGGTGTCTCTGGTACATTAATCAGTTAATTTTACAATGGTAAATATTAATGATTATGTACACAGAAGCAGTATATTTCTCCTTCTCTCTTTTTTTATTCTTTATCGGAGTAGTCATGTAAGAATATACAAGGGTTTGTGAACGATTCTCAAAATAAAGAAAATGTAAATTTTTAACTTTTATATCCTAACTTTTTATTTACATTACTCTTACCTTAACGTAAATGTGCAATAACATTTCGAGTGTCTAGTAAACACCACCCTTTTAAATTACATACCCACTCTGGTATCAGTTAAGATACGAGCTTAACAAGATACGAGATTAGTTATGCTTTAACAGTTGAGTAAAAAAAAAAAAAGTTGTAGTAGTTATAACCGAATAACTCAATGAAAAAAAAAACAACAAACAACTAAGCTGTATGTCTTCTGAACAGTTTCAGTTTGAACAATTTAGGTCACAAGACTGGATCATACCTTTATCATGACATGTTTAATTTTTACACAAATTTAATAAGTTCAGGCGTTTGTCAGTTCGTGTAAACGTAAGCCAAAAGGCCATATGTGTATGAAATTGTAGAATGCAACAAGTACAAGAAAAAACAAAACAAAGATAACAGAAAGTACTTAAGCGTATCACGGAGTTTTCTAACGCGTAGAACGAGCGACAAGGATCAATACGTTTAATAATGGCTAAAAACGATTCGCTGCCACGCCAGCATTCAAATCAACCAATAGGTTTTTAACGCGTGGTGTAACCAGTTTAATTAATTAATTAATATATATATACACCACTTGTTACAAATCTTTATCTTGTACTGTTATACAAACGTACTTACACACACACATTTCTATTGGTAATAAATTATTTGATTTTTTTGGGAGGTAGAAATAAAATATAGAACTAGAAGGGGGTGTAACTGTGACGTAAGCGAAGGGGATACTGAAGAAAAAGTAATAACTTAGGGATCAGAACATCTGGTTTCTGGATCATGATTTATATTCCACCAGTCTTTGCAGTTTTATTTACGTCGACTGAAATCCCTATAGATTTGTATTGAAAAAAATCACAAAAATTAAACTATAGTTTATTTACATTTGATTTGCTTTGACGTAAAGCTACATAATTCACTTTATCTTCTACGGGGAATCGAACTTCGGATTTTAGGTTCGTAAGTCTGTAATCTTATTGACGACCCACCGGGGGACGCCCCATTAATACTTACGTGGCTCATTCCACCAGACTTCTACTCCAAAAGCGCTTTTAAAGTAAGTTAATTTGAAACTAGCATGCAATTCATGTTAGACAATAATATAAACAATATAACATTTATAGTTATTCTCTAATTTTTTATTGGTTTTGTATATACATGTCCGAACAATACATTTTGAAAAGTACTTTTTTCAGCTTCACATTTCTTAAGTTAGCCCTAAAAATATTAAAGGTGCAATAAATGTAATTACACTAGACTTACATTAACTGCCGAGTCTGTGATTTAAGCTGAAAGTGTGTATGGTTTTAATAACGAAATATAAAAAGAACTTAAGCCTCCTTTTTTTAACATTGGGATTGACTGTCACATTATAATGCCCCCACGACTGAAAGGGCGAGCATGTTGCTTGATGTGACGGGTTTTCGAATCTGCGACCCTTAGATTACTAGTCGAGAGCCCTATTTTCTTCACAATAGTCTAAAATATAATATGCTAATATGTTAATAGGAAAGTGTTACTTAATAGTAATTAACACAATGGTAGAATAGTATGGAGCTCTACTTTGTTTTTTCTATTTTTGTCTCTCTCTCTCTATAGGCTTAAGTGCTTGAGCAGATTTCAAACTTAGGTCAAATTTACAGAGTAAATGCTGGGTGTGGTTGGTTGGTATGCCTAAGCCAACAAAACTGTCATCGTGGTTTCATTGACGCCAGATTTTAGGATTAGTTTTAAGTCCTGTTGGTAATGGTTCGTTGTAAACAAACGCTGCTTGGCATTGTAACATAAAACCTTTTTACAAAGCTAAAAGATAAAATATCACAATCGTCTTATAAATATTGATTTTTTATCTTTCTATGTTTTACGCTTTGATCGACTTATAAATAAAAACTTTTGTCTTGTAATTGATGATTTAATCTTATAAATAAAGATTTTTTTTTTTTTAAATGATAACTTGATCTTTATAAGTATTGATTTATTTCAGGATGTGTGTTAAGCTGTAAACACAAAAGTCTTAATAATGTTTAGTTTAATTTTTTCAGTTTCTTCAAATATCAACATATCGTTTTATGTAGCTATAATAAAACATAATACATTTTTCTCTCAGAAAAATCTAAGCTATAGAAACAGCCACGAAGTGTAAGAACATTTGAAAGGATATTATTTGAATTTTTTTTAATATCAAATTTTGAATTTTATTACGTCATTCAATTCAAATTATTTTCTTGTAAGATTTCACGGTTTTTAAACACTGCAGCAACTGTTCAAATATTACGAACAATTTATTATATATTGGCAAAAATGCTTTTAAAAGAGCATAGAAATGTATCTCTAAAGCTTAATAGTTACGACATTTGACTGAGAGTGGCAGGTTCATATCCCATTCAACCTTCTACCCTTTCTGATGTGCTCGTCCTTTCAGCTGTGGAAGTATTATGATGTCATGATCAATTCTAATCGTTCTCAAAGAACAGCCCCAGAGTTGGTGATGGATGCTGTTTAATCGCTGCCTTATCTCTATTAGGAACAGCTAGCAGAGACATCACTCCGAGTTCCATTACGAGAAATGCAACAAACAGAGGCCTATCTTTCGAAATCATGTATAATTTTTTTGAATTGTAGCTTAATATTTCCTTCCGACCCACTAAACTATAAATTATTATTTTTATTTTATGTTGTTTCATATTTAATAAAAAAAATGGTGTAATATCAAAAACTGATCTCATAAAATTTTGACGCGTTTACTAGAAAATATGAACATCGCCCACAAACTACTAGGTTTTGGACATAAAGAATGTCTCCAAGATTAAACTACTAGAACGGGGTCGGGTTTGGTAGTTTAATATTACCCACAAATCAACTGGTGAATGTAGATAAATGGTTCTCAAAATAATAAATCATAATTCTTTAACAAAAATGTCTAAACTTTATTTTGACAATTCAGTTAAATGTTTTGGAAAAGGTGAGTGTTAACCAGAGGTTAATGAATGTGATATTCTAAGGATAAGCCAAGCAAACATACAACAAATACTTTCATTCAGGAGGTCCATGGACCTAATAAACAGAAGTGTAGTGATTTGGTGCAGATGGAATAAAAAAAAAAAGATAAGACAAGGCGCGAAATTGAAAAACGACATCACATCATTAATTGAAGACAAAAAATAAACTAATTAGAAACATTTGAAGACTATTAGTATTTCTGATGACAGCAGAACGCGCGATCAGTAGGTTAAAAGTAATGGCGATTAGTTATTGCGACAGAATTCCTACAACAAGTCTTGACTTTAAAACCAGGAATGGAACAGCTATTGATAAAAAGTATTAAACTGCTTCCACATTACACATTCTCTCTGGAGCTGACCAATCACATATCTTTATTTCGTGTGAGAGCCGTAAAGTAGTTCCATATACAAACGGTAAAGTAGAACACAATGCAGGTATTACATAAAATGTTGGATATTTTCTATGAATGAACCCTGCTACACAAAGTAACACATAACTTCGACCGAATTTAATAGGTTCTGATTTATAACTCTACACAAACATGCACAGTTTTGCAAAGTTAAGATATATGTTACGGTAAATTAAGACATATCGTACTTTCAGAACAATACTTATTGAACGTCATTCAATAATACAGGTCAAATGCCAGGAAATAAAAGAGATCAAGGTCAGTAATAAAGATAAAATTCACGCAAAAATACAGGTCGAAAGACACGCGATAATAGAGATGAAAATTCATGCAAACACGTATAAAACAAGCTGAAGAGCAAGTAGCATGCCATCCAGGAATCGGCTAAATCGGTGTAAGTTAAAACGAGCTAAAGACCCAGATCACAACAAGCTATACATCACGTACGTGACATGAAATACGTAAATGACAATTATGTTTCTGTTATTTTTAAAGAATTTTATCATAGTTTTTCAAGCTAAATAACCCTCAGTGGTACAGCGGTATGTCTGCGGATTCACATCGCTAGAAACTGAGTTTCGACACTCGTGGTAGGCAGAACATAGATAGCCCACTGGGTATCTTTGTGCTTAATTCCACACAAACAAATTAAACCATTCAAGACTGAATTTTTTTTATCATAACTACACTCTCGTTGAGCTCAGCAGTTTTTATTTTTTATTATAATAAGAACCAGTGAATGAACTGCTATACTTACGTGGAAGTCAGATGTAGGATTATTGAAGTGATGGAAGTCAGCAGTTTAGAAGCTCAACTGATATATATAGATCATGTACCTTGTCTTGTAGTCTAAGTAACTAAAGGAAGAACAAATAGTATAAGTAATATTTTCTATTATATTCTACACAGCAATAACTTTCATTTTATCTAAATTATATACATTGATAAATATCTTTGCCATTGTAAATTAAGGTAGTTTAAGAGCTGATATCAATTTTTTTGAGAAGTGTGTCATTTTCGCTCTTCTAATAACTATAGTAATGTTAAAATTAAAGGTAAAACATCCGGTAGTAAAGTTATATTTAAAAATAAGAATGAAATTCAAATAAAATAATTACCCCAAAAGTATAATATCCAAGAAAGTGTGTACAAGTATATATTTACTACGTGGGCCTCAGCATGGCCAGGTGGTTAGGGCGCTCGACTCGTAATCTGAGATATGCGGGTTTGAATCCCTGTCACACCAAATATGCTCGCCCTTTCAGCCGTGTGTATATGTGTGGGGTTATAAGGTACTGTCAATCCTACTATTCGTTGGTGAAAGAGTAGCTCAAGGGTTGGCGGTAGGTGGTGATGACTAACTTGCCTTCCTTCTAGTCTATTATTGCTAAACAGCTAGCGCAGATATTCCCCGTGTAGCTTTACGCAAAATTCAAAACAAATAAACAAAAAAATTTCCTGCGTGAAAATAAGGCATTTTTAATTTCTTATAGAGATAACAAGCCTGATTTATAAGCCTGCTTTACATATCTGATTACACTAAAATTCCACCATTTCAAATCATCACCGCTTCTTTACGAACTTGCACGCACCGCAAGGCCTTCTTCCACTCGGAATGGTGTGCTTTTAAAATACTTTATCTGTGAGTCACTTTGGGATCAAATACTACCTGTTATTTAAATAAGTATAAATATTTCATCTTATATGACGATATAATCTTATTACATAAGATAATATACAGTCCGTTGTAAACTACAGTTATTTATTAAAGAAGATCGTTGGAAGTAACTATCTTCTTTCAACACATGTACTTATGGCTACTAAGTCAACCTCTACCTATTTCGAAATTACATTCTAAGATTGATAATACAGGCAACAAACCCTTACTCATAAATCGAACTACCTCTTTTAATTTATTTTAAATTTAGAGTGTAAGTAAAGTATTTTTTTGCAGTTAAGCACAAAGCTGCACAATGAATTGCCTCTGCTCTGCTCACCACGGGTATCGAAATCCAGTTTCTAGCGTTGTAAGTCCACAGACGTACCGCTGTGTCATTGGGAGCGTAAGAATATGGGTTGTATATTTAAAAGTACTTTTAACAAAGCATGTACAACGTGATACTATGGTTTGTGGCCATGATCGTATCTATTGATCAGACAACGTAAAGAATGAACTGTTTATGAATCAACGTCGTCAAAGTTCACTACACATCATCAACACCAGAGGGAAACGTAGTAAAAGTGAAAACGCAAAGCATGTGAGACTACTAAACTCAGAGCTAACACACGTCTTTAGTGTTTTTTTCCTTTTTTTTTATACATTGGTCCTGAAATCACTTAACTGGCTTTGCTTAGTCTCATGGTCATGATTACGCAGTAACACTAAACACTGTAACAACTTCTGCGAAGTGCAGAGAGACCAGGCTATGGTTATAGACGTTGACAAAATTTCCTTCCAGTCTATGACCATACACGTTAACAAAATTTCCTGCCAGTCTATGACCATACGCGTTAACAAAATTTCCTGCCAGTCTATGACCATACACGTTGACAAAATTTCCTGCCAGTCTATGACCATACACGTTGACAAAATTTCCTGCCAGTCTATGACCATACACGTTAACAAAATTTCCTGCCAGTCTATGACCATACACGTTAACAAAATTTCCTGCCAGTCTATGACCATACACGTTAACAAAATTTCCTGCCAGTCTATGACCATACACGTTGACAAAATTTCCTGCCAGTCTATGACCATACACATTGACAAAATTTCCTGCCTGTGTGTGTGTTTTTCTCATAACATGAGGCTATTTGCTGAACCCATCGTCCCTGTATGTGTTTTAAAAGCAGACGACTTGACAGGTACATCTTCAAATGGGATTTTTCCAACACCTTTTCTCGTGAATACAGACATTAGTTTTGAGATGAGGTTAAAAGTTTAAAACTTTGGCTAAAAAGCAATCATTAATCTTTGTAAATTATATTGTTAATGATATTATAAGATATTCTCAGTTTCATTGTAGTACATATATGAACTTAATAATTCGTTTGTTTTTTTCTAGGTCTATGAGGGCGTTCTTTTAGGGTACAGTTTTATAGTTCACTAATGTCCTAAACGCTCTGCTGTGAGAGTATAGAAGGTCTTTTTCTTCTAAGTGTTGTGTCCGATAATTCCGCATTTCTTTAACAATGTTGACATCTTCTTCCAGTTACAAGACAATTCTATAAGCGTTGAGCTTTTAATAGTCGGAAATTCACTACGAACCAAATACGTAGGCTAAACATGTCGCACTTAGCGACACGTTATTGTATTAGAAAATGCAAGTCATCCCAACAAAGTATTATTAAATTTCTTTATTGTTAAATTTGAGGTTGATGAAGTAAGTTTCCAAGGTTGAAGTCATGTTATAATCAGGTCTTTCTGATCCGAGAAAGTCAGTTACAGATTAGATCTCTCCAAATCTTTCTTCACAACGGCAAGACAAATAGGACATTAATGCTAAGTTATATGCATATATCGTAGGCAATAATTGAATATTAAATGATAAAGTGAAATAAGATTTGAGACATTAGGGAAGGCAATTTATAACAGTTACCTCCACCCCCTCCATCGAGAAGTTCAGAAATCGTCTGTCAAGTCTGTTCTGGAGTGAATAATTTCGACATTGAGGGCATTTCTCAGAGTTGAGTACAATATATGATTTCTATGTGATAGTTAAGGTATTTCATTTTATTTTTTCTAAAGAAGTTTAGGTTTTCTGAGATCAGAGAGCCCACTTAAAAGTTATTGAATGGTGGGACTTGGCCACTTGAATAAAGGAGTTGTAGTTCACATACGTCCTCATCAAGAGTGTCACCTTTAAACATATGGACTGTTTCTACTTGGACAAGTTTGTTCCGGAAACGTTACACGGTGATTTATCACTAAAATAAACAGCAAAGGAGGACATTTGACTCAAGCGAATAAACAGAACAAAATATTCATTCAAAAGAATGTGTTCGTCTGATATCAAATCGTTTGGTTAATGTTTTCGTTGTGACTTCTTACTGGCTGCTGGTGTAGAAGAAGCCTTTCCAAATAAGTCCACACAGGACAAGAACAACAGTAAGAACACTGTAACAAGGCTGAGAACCTCCAACTTATGCCAGTTTGTACAAATACCAATGTTGAAATATCTATTAATTTCATCCTTCAATAATTAAATTTTCGTTTTGGTGTTCTGTACGCTGTAAAAAAAAAGAAAAAAGTAAATATAAGGTTATTATTCTTTTAGTTAAAATTACACGCTGCAATGACTACCTCACAAAAGATTCTTTTGGTTTGGCCTGTGTCTGTGTTCACTCTCTGAGGTGGGGAAAGCCTATTTCAGGATACGACACAGACACTTGTAGAAACTGATATGTATGGATTATGTGTAATGTGAAACTCTTCTGATTTGAAAGTATGATATAATTATTATTGTCCATGTACAATACAAGTGTTTTGGAAAACGTTTTTCGCACCAGCAGCCAGGATAGTGACAACAGAATTAAAGAATTTGATAAATCAGCCATAAATATAGAGACCATTTTCATGAATAGATTGTTCACTTGTGGTTATTTGTTTGCTTTGCCGTCAATTTTCAGTTTAGTCTCACCGTGGTATTTTGATGTATTATAGTAAGTTTTGGCAACATACTCGATACCAGAGTTCCTGAATAAGTATATCAGTGGCTCTGCTTCAAATGGGTTTGACACAGGGCCAAACTAATACAAGCTTCTCTGAGATAGCTGTTCTGTATTAAACATTAACTATGCCTTTTGAACATCCGACTTACGACGATATTATTCATAATCTGTAGAATATATATATATATATAATTAGAAAAGTACTTGAATATACGTTACTACAAGTATACTATAAGCTAATCATGCAAAGGCAAAAATAAGTTATTTCTACTGAGACGGTCGGAATTCTTGATCTGTTGATGACAACTGTAGATAGGAAGAAGATTGATAATAATCTTCCTCAGAACAATCAACATCGAGAATTGAATGTTTTTTCAGCTGATGGAGTCAGATGACTCTGGATTTGTTATACCATGGTCTTCTCTGTCAGATGAATCCCGATTTATTCCCCCATGATCTTTTATATCAGATGTATCTGAACTTGTTCTCCCATGATCTTTTCTGTTAAATGTATTTGAACTTATTCTCCCATGATCTTCTCTGTCAGCTGTACGTTCTCTAACCTCATAATCGTAAATTAGGCTTTTGGTTATGTGCTCGTTGTTCATGTCGATAACTTGCTAAATGTTCTACTTTTGTTCTAATACTCATAAATACCATAAAAAAGCATGCACGTGATACTGTGAGCTAGATGAAAATAAGCGAATCTGAACAGTCTCGTAGAAGCAAACAACAAAGTTAAAAATATAGAAAGTGGTGACTAATGACTTCTTACATTGGTTGTTTATACATAAATCTTCGTAATTCAATACGTTACAATCTTGTGAAGCTAAAGGCAAAGGTAAAAGAGGCGTAAAAGGTAGCTATCAACCAGCACATTATCTAACAATACGTTTTGCTCTTTTTGTGTCTGTACACGTGGTATTAAGTCTTCCTTGGAAGACTACTGTAAGACCTAGAGTAATCAATATCCATCCTCCCTCTCCATAACTAAATGATGAGCATTTATAATATAGTTGAAATTTTGAGGGACGGTAGATCTAGTTTAAAACAAGGTTTAACACAGGAGGTAAAAGCACTCGAAAGAAAGCTCATTAAAAAATGTCAAGGTCGTTGTGTATTGGATACTGATAAGTTATGGGGCTCTGAAGACAAGCCTATAATTTCCAGAAGTTATATTTATGATGTAGATAGATCTATACTCTTTGACGTTAGAAATATTCCTGTGATTTTGCTGTGTAGTTATTAAATAAACAAAACTAATACATGAAATATAGTAGACAGTGTCACCTAGGTATCATTCCATGAATCTCAAACCAACAAAATGCAACTTCTATATATATAATCCTCAACAAAATACCACTTGTATATTATATTTATAATCTTCAACAAAATGTACATGTATATAGTAGTTATAATCTTCAATAAAATGTAACCTGTGTATTATCATACTATAATGGAACTCTTGCTTATATGACACTAGAATAACTTGTTAATACGCTACGTGAAACCCCTCAACTTCACGAAATTTGTATCCTGTATGCATGTAGGTTTGCAATAGATGTCACGATTTTTCCGTTTATCCTCCACTTCCCATCACGGATAACTTTATTTTTTACCATTCTCAGGGTTCAGATACGACGTCATGAAAACGTCATACGCGGGATCTAATGCATTGGCGCCATCTATACAAATATAATAGTAGTGTCTGTTATATGCTCATGTAAATACTTCGCAGGGTGTAGATGGATCTTCATTAAAATTGGTGTGGAGATTCATTAGGTCCATGGGGAAATACACACAAATTTTTAATTTTGCATTTTGCGGTTTTATGAGAGTTTTTGCGGTTTTCTTTACTACTACTTCACTCCTGTTGATGGATCTTTATCAAACTTGATATTAAGTTTTGTTGGATCCATGCGGAGATAGATATATGCAAACTTTGAATTTCACAGTTTGGGTTTTGCTGTTTTTTTTGGGCGTTTTGGGATTTTTAAAGTTATATATAAAGGAAACAAATGTTCATGTCCCGAAATAACATTTCATTAATCATGAATTTATATAACTTTCGTCCAGACTACGGGTATCTCAGCTACTAGTTATAATTCTGAACAAAACATACGTGTATATTACAGTTATAATTTTCAATAAAATACAACTTGTGTACTATAGTCTTATCCCTAAACAAAATACACCTGTATATTATTGTTATAATCCTCAACAAACTATTACCTCTATATTGTTGTTACAATTCTAATGATGCCAGCAAATTTTCAAATGAAATCGCAAATGATTTTGGCGGTTTGCAAATTATTGTATATTTCACAGAAGGTCAATGATAGTAAAATATTTCACAGAAAGTCAGTGATAGTAAAACATTTCACAGAAGGTCAATGATAGTAAAACATTTCACAGAAGGTCAATGATAGTAAAACATTTCACAGAAGGTCAATGATAGTAAAACATTTCACAGAAGGTCAATGATAGTAAAACAGTGTGAAATATGTCAGATCCTTCTTTTTAATCTTTCTTGATATTGCTGTAGTAAGATTATTTGTTTTTATTAAGTTACTTCTAAAACATAAGATAAATATTTTAAGGCTTAATACTATAATACTGCTAAAAATAACTGCATGGTACTACATCAAAACATTTTTTTTTCATTTGGCATCTTTTAATGTAAAACTTTTAGCTAGAAAGAGGTGGATAACTAGTCAGAAGCTCTCGCACGGCTTCAATGTTTCAAGGCCCATCACGGCCAGGTGGTTAAGGAACTCGACTCGTAATCCGACGGTCACGGGTTCGAATCTCCGTCACACCAAACATGCTTGCCCTTTCAGCCGTGGTCCGTCACACCAAACATGCTTGCCCTTTCAGCCGTGGGGGCGTTATAAAGTTTCGGTCAATCCCACTATTCGTTGGTAAAAGAGTAGCCCAAGAGTTGATGGTAGGTGGTGATGACTATCTGCCTTCCCTCTAGTCTTATAATGCTAAATTAGGGACAGCTCGCTCAAACAGCTGTCGTGTATCTTTGCGCGATATTACAAAGAAGTTACACAACCACTTCTGGTTATTATACAAATAAATATTTTAATCGCCCTATTATAATAATTTCCTACAGCCTTTTATGAGACAGTTTTTTTTCTGTAAAAAGGTACTTTGATATGCATGCTGCCCACATTTTTTGCTCTCATCATGTTTGCGTTCTGCGTAGAAAGTATATTTTAAGGAAACAATCTGGTAAGAGTTAATCTCGCTTTTATTTTCTAGCATAGGAACTTCCGTTGCCCACGCACACGAACAATTATGTTTATGGCAGTTATCGTTTAACGGATTAACTATATTAGTTACAGACAGACACACACAGAGGTAGGGCATAACTGAACGTATAATGACAGCCATTTTGTAGTTGGCAGGGTTCTTTCATCCTCTGGCAAGCCTGAAGACAGAGAATGAAATGGTTGAACGGTAATTTACGAATCAGTAAAATACAGAAAAAAACAAAAGAAGATATTGACCGAAACGTTCAGGAACGTAATTCTCGTGATTGAAACCAATTATATTAATAAATCTTCATTGCTCATAATGATATTTTAAGCCACTAAACTACACATGGTTACGCACAATTATAACTCACGTACGAGTACTAGCCAGCTATGATGACCCCAAATACTCCCAACTTGCATGACTCTATTGAACACGATCTTTATACATCGACTTCTAGAGAGAAATTAAAAATAACACGAAGAGTCCCAGCTCCCGGGATTACGTATCAATCATCAGCAAAGCGGCCACGTGACATACATACACGTGAGTATTCGAATACCATTGGTTATACTGTTTATAGTTATGTTCACGAAATATGATTCGCTAGTTTGGAGTATCACTTCATTAAAAGTGTTCATTCGGGTACAGTTTGATTGTTTATATTGCGATTTCCAGAGTCCGCCAGACGTTTGTGTGTTTAATACAAACGTGTAGTGGCACCCTCGTGTTAGACCTGCGTGTTTAAAAGCGTTGGTGGCCACCTATATACTTAGTTCGAGATTGTGTTACGTCGCTTCTCGTGTATCAGGTTACTGAGAAGGGTGGAACAATAAGGCTTTATTCTTTATACAGACGGCTTAGTTTCCGTTAATTACGTTCGCATCAACGGAAATACATTCCGTACAACAAGTTTAGCTATAGATGGTAATGCATGTTGTTTCTAATCTAGAGGTGTTTTTTCTTCTTCAATATTTGAGGAATGTATGAGATCGGCGTATGGGTTCCATATCACTCTCTTTGTTGTGTATAATATACAAAACATTCACTCCACTTCACTCTCTCTGTTGTGTATATAACGTACAAAACATTCATTCCACTTCACTTTCTCTGTTGTGTATAACATACAAAACATTCATTCCACTTCACTCTCTCTGTTGTGTATAACGTACAAAACATTCATTCCACTTCACTTTCTCTGTTGTGTATAACGTATAAAACATTCATTCCACTTCACTTTCTCTGTTGTGTATAACGTACAAAACATTCACTCCACTCTCATACAAAAATTCATTCACTCTCTCTGTTGTGTATAACATACAAAACATTCATTCCACTTCACTCTCTGTTGTGTATAATATGTTGTCTATAACAAAACATTCACTCCACTTCACTCTCTCTGTACAAAAACATTCATTCCACTCTCACTTCACTCTCTCTGTTGTGTATAACGTACAAAACATTCATTCCACTTCACTCTCTCTGTTGTGTATAACATACAAAACATTCATTCCACTTCACTCTCTCTGTTGTGTATAACGTACAAAACATTCACTCTCTCTGTTGTGTATAACGTACAAAACATTTACTCCACTTCACTTTCTCTGTTGTGTATAACGTACAAAACATTCATTCCACTTCACTACAAAACATTCACTCTGTTGTGTATAACGTACAAAACATTCACTCCACTCACTCTCCACTTCACTCTCTGTCTGTTGTGTATAACGTACAAAACATTCATTCCACTTCACTCCATAACTTCATTCCACTTCACTTTCTCTGTTGTGTATAACGTACATACACTTCACTCTCTCTGTTGTGTATAACATACAAAACATTCATTCCACTTCACTCTCTCTGTTGTGTATAACGTATAAAACATTCATTCCACTTCACTTTCTCTGTTGTGTATAACGTACAAAACATTCACTCCACTTCACTCTCTCTGTTGTGTATAGCGTACAAAACATTCATTCCACTTCACTCTCTCTGTTGTGTATAACATACAAAACATTCATTCCACTTCACTCTCTCTGTTGTCTATAACGTACAAAACATTCACTCCACTTCACTCTCTCTGTTGTGTATAACGTACAAAACATTCACTTTAAGACAAAAACAAATATATAAATAGTCTATTTTGATTTTCCTTCAGTCTCACATTTCTTGATGAATCTAGAGAGCATTCATCGAGGTACCAAATAATATTAATTAAACCACAGTATACAAATTATACGATTAGAAGATAATATGACTTCTCTGTACAGCTCTGATGACGTAGGAAAGTGTTTTCAAATTCGTCGCAACTTTTTGGTATAAGAAAAATTAGAAACAAGTTTGGATAACAAGAGTTAGCTTCATACCCAAAATATTAGAAGTTTCATGTCATTTACATCAGTGGTGCTCTTTACCTGAGAATCGATAGAACTACTTAAGTTATATTTGTTAAAGATATAATAAGCTAGGCGTGGCATAGTTCTTAACAAACTGGGCCACAATTCATGGTTCGATCTCACCACCTTCATCAGGTTTTAACTGTGGCCCGTGAGGGCGCCACGGTTAAGACTATGACAAATAATCTCGCTATTAGGTTATGAATATGCATGTTGGAGACCAACGCTACCGACTGTTGCCCTCGTCACAGCAGTTCGAAATAAAAATTAGGCCTGAAACTTGGAGGTCTCTGACCTGGTGGTTTGTCTCATAGTGGCTCAGTTGAACGTCTGCAAGCTTAAGGCGCTAAAAATTTAGCTCATGTGTCACATAAGGTGATTTTTAAGGTGAAAAATACCAAGTTTTAAGATATAATGTGAAGTTTAGAATTACCAAGACTTAATATTTAGCCCTTTATTTGCACTCCTTATGTATATTAATAACCTTACATAGTTTGATACAAGAAACTAACATATTATTCTGAGCCGTTTCATTCAGCATTCGCAACGTTCACTTCCAGGCGTACTTAAAAGAAAATAAAAGAGAACATTTGAATTTAATCGTATATTTCATTTTTTCAACACCAGGGAAACATTTTCGCACATGCTCCTTCACCCTCACCCTGCGTTGATAAATCTTCGGGCTGAATACGCTAACAACCGGGTTTAAATGCCCAGGGTGGGCAGAGCGCAGATAGCCCAATGTGCTTACCAATTACTAAACAAACATCTCTTCACACGTGAAGTTTTGATGATGAGTGATAGTTAAAAAAAAATTTCTTTTACAGAATGTTCTTGTGACCTCAGAGGAACTGATAAAGAGAGATAAAGTGTAGTTATTGGTGCTAAAATGAAATTTCTCGCTTTATTAACAATTAAAAAAACACATTTAATACTTCAGGTGTATTCATATTGGTATTCAAAAGCAAAATAGTCTTCAGTTTGAAACAATAGAACAAGCAAACTTCGATTTAGTTTTAATCGATATTTTATCTTCCAAAGTCAGTGTTGAGTAAGATGCGCGCTATATACGGTAATCTTGACTGAGAAGCGGGAAGTTACGTCACTCGAAAGTCCTTAAAGGAAATAAAAAAGAAAAAGAGAGAGAGAGATAAATAATGCAAAGACAGCGGACTGGGAATTAATATTATTGCACAAGAGTTAATCACATGCTTTCTGATATGCATGTGATTTTAAAAAGTATGGCTGAAAACATTTCCCTGTTCGGTGGTTAAAGATATCCTGATTTATGACGTAAACCTCAAATATTCTAGAAGATAGTTATTTTCACATTTCCTTTTATAACCTACACACATTTTCGGTTTGTTTTATGATTAACAAGACATCAATCACGGAAGTAATTTTGGGTAAAAGAAACTTCTGGTTGAACGTCAGCGAAAAGAGAAGCGAACAAAAAATTATCTTATTCGCCACATATATAGTCATCGATGTCGCAAATAGGAACACATAGCGTTACTTTGATTAGTAATGACAGGAAGAAATGATGAATTATAATACGCATTGACTGTTATAAAATACCAAGAGGTAGTTTTAACCAGGTATAGGCATAACATATGATCGTGTAAGTTACACAGAAGAGTTGTTTAAGACGGTTCTAATACAGCATCTAAAATGAGTGCGTTCTTTACAATGAAACTAGTAGCATTTGTAAGACTGGCCGACAAGCTAGGCTACTAAGACTGGTAACATTAGTGAGAGTGACTGACAAGGTAGGTAACTAAAACTAGTAGCATTAGTGAGAGTAACTGACAAGGTAGGCTACTAAAACTAGTAATATTAGTGAAAGTGACTGACAAGGTAGGTAACTAAAACTAGTAGCATTAGTGAGAGTGACTGACAAGGTAGGTAACTAAAACTATTAGCATTAGTGAGAGTAACTGACAAGGTAGGCTACTAAAACTAGTAATATTAGTGAAAGTGACTGACAAGGTAGGTAACTAAACTAGTAGCATTAGTGAGAGTGACTGACAAGGTAGGTAACTAAAACTAGTAACATTAGTGAGAGTGACTGACAAGGTAGGTAACTAAAACTATTAGCATTAGTGAGAGTGACTGACAAGGTAGGCTACTAAAACTAGTAGCATTAGTGAAAGTGACTGACAAGGTAAGTTACTAAACTATTAACATTAGTGAGAGTGACTGATAAGGTAGGTAACTAAAACTATTAACATTAGTGAGAGTGACTGACAAGGTAGGTCACTAAAACTAGTAGCATTAGTCAGAGTGACTGACAAGGTAGGTAACTAAAACTATTAACATTAGTGAGAGTGACTGACAAGGTAGGTCACTAAAACTAGTAGCATTAGTCAGAGTGACTGACAAGGTAGGTAACTAAAACTAGTAACATTAGTCAGAGCAACTGACAAGCTAGGCTACTAAAACTGATAAGCTATATTGTATGGGAGAGACACTCTGTTATCTGTTCCTCTGTCTCTTTAATAACAAAATCGCGTCCGTAAAACTTGAGATGGACAACAGCTCGTTTCTAGACTTACGATGGGCGTTAACACAGTACACACATTATAAAAGAATAAAGAAATTTCTAGTACTTATCATTAAAACTGATATTCTCCACCCCATCCCATTTTTCTACACACGTTTTAAAAATACGAGTGTAGTCATGTCGATAGGCAAATCGAAAATTGGCTTGTGACTAAGTTATAGGCACGACGTGTTATGTTCACGCCCAGAAATACATGAAATTATTATTATTATTTTTTTTTTTTTACAGAGCAGCATTGTTAAGAAATATACTCTATTGTTATGAATCATATGCTGAAGGCACGCGAACAGTACAATACGTGTTTAACCCACTCTAAGCCTATATGAATTTATTTATGTATCGTCGGATATAAAAAAAAGATTTATACATTTATTTACACGTTAGGCACTGAAAAGCATGCTTCTCATTTCGCTAGTGGGAAGCAATACTTTTCTGACCAATACGTATTTATATTTAAATTGTCTAATAGATGCAGACCTACGTTAACTATCGAAACTCGGTGAATTTTTGATGACCTATTTTAATAGTTCCGGTATTTGTTGCCACTTAACGTAATGCTACGAAATTTTTACAGTTACCAGTAAAATAGCCCCCCGCTGGGACAGCGGTAAATCTTCGAATTTACAACGGTAAAATTAGGGGTTCGATTACCCTAGGTGGATATAGCAGATAGCTATATAGCTTATGATTTGGATGATGTCCACTTAAATCCCAACAGGTCAGACGTGGCTTAGCTGTCAACGAAACTCGGACTGCAAATCCAAAAAGTTTACTTCCATTAGTTTAAGATCCATGAGTGATTTGTAAAAGTGACGGACAAATTTCCTCATTCAGTCAGACAAGACTATTCTAAGAGTTTATTTTGTTTGTTTGTTTGTTTTTGAACTTCGCGCAAAGCTACTCGAGGGCTATCTGCGCTAGCCGTCCCTGATTTGACAGTGCAAGGCCCGGCATGGCCAAGTGGTTAAGGCACTTGACTCGTAATCCGAGGGTCGCGAGTTCAAATCCCCGTCGCACCAAACATGCTCGCCCCTTCAGTCGTGAGGGCGTTATAATGTGACGGTCAATCCCACTATTCGTTGATAAAAGAGTAGCCCAAGAGTTGGCGGTGGGTGGTGATGACTAACTGCCTTCCCTCTATTCTTACACAGCTAAATTAGGGCTATCGCAGATAGCCCTCGTGTAGCTTTGCACGAAATTCAAAACGAACCAAACCAAACTACTATACATGTTTGTTGACTGTTATATAGCGTAACCTGCAATAAATAACGTATTATTTTCTACGTTAAATCGTCCAAAAGAAAGTTTCCACAATAAAAATAAGAGCATCTCCAAGGCACAGCTGTTTAAATCAAAGTTGTTTTGTATATTGGAAAATAAACACAATTTAACTTACGTGCTTTAATTATGAACCCTCTTGAACTTTAACAAGTCCGTATGGCAATTGATTGCTTTTTCCTAGCATCCAGTACTTTGTAGTGACGCGCATCGGCCAACTGGTTTATAACACACTTACCACGAAAGAAATAGAGTTTCGAACTTCTACCCAAGTGCTCATGAGTGTTCCAGTAATAACGAAGTTCTGTGGTCAAAGTTATCATTTTTCTCGGCCTCTGCTCGTACTCAAGATTATAGTATGTTTATTGTATCATTTACATATGAATACTGTTATAAAAAAACTATTTTAAAGGAGTCAATAAAGATTAACAAAACTACTTCAATAATTAAAAAAAGTTTAATCTTTGTTGCTAACTTTTTAAAAACATTGAATTGGAAAATTTTACCATTATAAATGAAAATTCTTGATATTCAAACGAGTTCTTTAATAAAAATGAAAAGTCGCTTTAAAAGGTCTTAAGCAGTATTTTATGCAAACTGTACGTCTGGTCAGATAAGAGTAAGGATAAAAAACTTGAGCTATCCGTGTAATAACGTAGTTAACAGTAAAATGTGAAATGAGCACTGATACAATGTACGTCGTTATGGGATCAAACATGTCCTCCAGTCTTTTGTTGTTGCTGTTGGAATAAAACGTTTCTTAAGATTGCTATTCACCGAAACGTAAACGTTACATTTCAAAAGAAGTTAGACTCCATAATGTTAAGTTAAATATATATGAAATAAAGCCGTTAATAATAATAATACTGAGATGCTCAGGTGTATCTTGGTGACGGAACATCATTTCGACAGTTATGGTCTATATTGTGGTTTATTTTAGTATTTCACATAACTGTCCCTAATTTGAACTGATAGAGGCAGTTAATCAACAGCATCCATCGCCATCCCTTGGGAGATAGGGCCGGTATGACCAGGTGGTTAAGGTGCTCCACTCGTAATCTGAGGGGCGCGAGTTCGAATCTCCGTCGCACCAATCGTGTTCGCCCTTTCATCAGTGGAGGAGTTATGAGATACTCTTGTACAATAGACACACTGTGGGCGGTGGCACTGTAATCCAAGAACTCATATTTATTGCCATACGTTGTCCAAGCATGTGGCAGAAATACTGTCACCGTATGTACTTGTCGGAGGTGCCATTGATGGTTCACTGGAGAACATGAAAAACAGTTTTCCTACCATGATAGATACCTGACCAAACATGTTCTGCACCACCATGTTGCTTGTTGAGAAAACCACCTTCTCTCGTCTGTTCTCCAGGAAAACAATGAACACAAATCCTGTTATCAGCTTTTTCAAGCTGGAAACAGAACTCATTTGAAAAGATGATATGTCATCAATGCATGCTGTCTTTCCCAAGTAACATAGTGACAGCAGCGAATTCTGTTTAATATTGGTCAGCAGAAAGCCTTTTTTGCAAAATAACTTTGTTCGGTCAGTCTCCTGTTCATTGCTCTTCTGAATACCCTGGAATGAATATATTCATACCATTCCTGTCATAAGGTGTTGCAAGGCTTCCTTCGAATTTCATGATGACGAAAAACCACCTGAAGTAGACAGGTATTCTAAAGACGGCTGGTATGGGCATTAAAACTTTAATTAAAATAAAGTACAGATCAACGTTTTAACCTTTTTAGAGCATCTTAAGGTTAACAAAGAGGTAACTATATAACGCTCCCACGGCTGAAAGGGCGAGCATGTTAAGTGACAGGGGTTTGAACTTGTGACCCTCAGGTTGTAAGCCAAGCGCCTTAACCACTAGGTCATCCCAAGCATTCAAATGTTTGAGCAGTGTTATATGCTGACGAACACGCATAGTACATTCTGTAGCATGAGCTTTGTAATTATGACAGTGAATTCCCCTAGTCGGCTCAAAGTATCCCCATAGGTGATGAAAGCTACTAACTGTCCCTCTGGCTAACAGTTTAAAATCTACAATATAAAGTTATCAACACAAAAGTTACGAATAAAGCGCTGGCCATTGAAAAAAAAAAAAAAAATTTACCAGTTGCAATTTATTCTATGTCTGGCGATTCCTTGTGTAATATTATATGATAAACTCGCATATTTGGGAATTACTTTTCAGCGTCGTCCACATGTGTATTTATTTATCCATTATTAAGAATGATCAAGGATCGCACCTGAAATATAACTGTATTATTATTAAACCTACTACTTACAACATTCAGTACAGGACATACTTATAGCGAAATGTTTTGCATATTATGATATCACACTGGTTTCTGCAAATGACACTAGGATCGCTGCACATAATTATTTGCAAATTGTTTTGGTACGTAAGCATAAGATGAAATGAGCAAATGTTGCTTAGACGTTAGAAGTGGAAAATACGACACCATTTCGGCTTGGAACCATGCTCACTCGGGTGGTGTTGACGGAACATTACCAACAAAATGGTTGTGATACTAAGGCAACACCATGGGCATACAAAGGCAAGCCCAACACAAGATGTTGGCAATGAACTGTTATTGCTGTCAGCATATATTGGGTAGAAGTTTTTCAGTGGCTGATTCACTCATGCTCGTCCGCCATGCTTTTCTAACCATACACGTTGACCACTGGCTTAGACCTAACCACACTTGATGACCACTGGTTTAGATCTAACTACACCTGCTAACTGCTGGTTTAGATCTAAACACGCTTGCTGATTGTTGTTTTAGATCTTACTATACCTGCTCACTGTTGATTTATGTTTAACCATGACTGCTGTTTAGATCTAACCATGCCTGCTCACAACTGGTTTAGGCCTAACCACACCTGATGACTGCTGGTTTAGATTCAATCACGCCTGCTTACAACTGGTTTAGACCTAATCACGCCTGACTACTAGTTAGAAACTTTTATAATGTTTCGGGTCTATCCTATAACCATGCAACCATTCTGTATGAGATTCGAGCTCTTCCTAAAGTATAACGGAGCATTCGAAAAAAACGGTGGCAACAATAAACAATTTTCTAGTGGGACCCCTAGTGTCATTTTCAGAAACTAAAGGAATTCGCTGCTCATGATTCCTTGTTCATGCGCGAAAAAGTATTTCGACCATTACATATTCAATACAGTTTCTACCAATTACTTCATCTACTTTATTTTAAGAAAAAATGAGAAGGAAATATTTAAAATTGACGGTAGGTGGCATATACATAGATTATCGTTTTCTTTACATGTAAACTACAATACTTTTGTTTGGAGATAAATATGATATAACTGAATAATTTGATATGTTATCAGAACTGTCTTACTAGCAGTTTATCGTTTCTCGTCATCTGGATTAGCAGAGGATAGAGTTCATGAGGCGCACGTGTTTGGTCAGAGAGTAAAACGAAGGTAAACAAACGGCTTATCTGAATGTCAAGTTTGACATTTAATTTTCACAATACAATTTAACAATTAAAGTTACTGTACTATTCAGAAGTGTATTAATCTCGGAGTCACGTGAGTCACAAATGTATTGTTGCTCAAGAACACACTTAACATGTACCTAATTATAAGGAACACTCTTAAGACGTATCTGACTATAAATAACACTCTAAGGCGTGTCTGTCATAATTATAAATAACACTTTTAAGGTGTATCTAATTATAAGGAACACTCTAAGATGTATTTTACAATTAAGGACATAAACTATCCTTAGGCTCAGCGGTAAGTGTAAGGGCTTATAAAGCTAAAATCTGGATTTAGATACCTGCGGTTGGCAGAACACAGTCAATTGTGTAACTTTGTTCTTAACAACAACTAAAAAATAATAGATTTAAATTACTTTTCCATCTGTTATAACTTAGATAATAGAGTAATTAATACCGAACAAACCATCAAAGACCCTGTATCTATACTTATATTAAACCATAAACCAATTACGTAATATCTATACCCCTAACAAACATCAACCAAAGACATATACATATATCTACATAATAAACAAGCATTACTGTACCTGTAATGGCGTGAAATGTGTCCAAGCAATCTTTAGTTAATAAATAAATCATGGATAAACTATACCCAAAAGACCATTACTTATAGCAAAAAATTGACCATTGAAAGGTCATAATGCGTACAAGTTAAACGTCCACAGTGCCTCCTGCACAGGTACTGAGTTGAAGTAAACTTAACAACAAAACATAGAATTAGAACTTAGGTTAGATATAAAACACAATTATATGTTAATCATACAAAATTATAGAGAGAACAATCAGCAATGAGAAATCCAAACTGTACCAAACCAGACTCATTTTGCAAGAAATGAGAAAGAAAGAAAAAACTGACCTACAGGTCAATGTACCGGATTGTCAAGTGAAGCCACATAGTACTTGAGAAACCACACACACACACATATATATATATATATATATATATATATATATACCACTGATCTTCCAGAAAGTCGTTGATAAACAAGAGAAAACTAAGGTGTTTGTCGTCGGAATTCTGTAAAGTACCATGCTTTCGGATTCTTTGATGAAGCGGTGTACTGTGACACGAGTTTGTTTTCTAACTAGGTTTTAGGAAGTGTTTTGTTTACCAGAATTCTCACCAAAAGTAAGTTTCTAGTGGCATTGTTAAATTCAATATTCATTCGCAAACAGTTAAACAACCTTAAACCTTGAAGACTAAGTACAACGGATAAGCTGTCATGTTATTAAAATAATAACACCAAAATATAGCGTCACAACTCATGTAGGTATCACAAGGTATATCTTGATTATGACCCGGCATGGCCAGGTAGTCAAGGCACTTGACTAGTAATCCGAGGGTCGCGGGTTCAAATCCCAGTCACACCAAACATGCTCGCCCTCTCAGCCGTGGGGGCGTTATAATGTGACAGTCAATCCCACTATTAGTTGGGATTGAGTTGGCGGTGGGTGGTGATGACTAGCTGCCTTCCCTCTAGTCTTACACTGCTGAATTAGAGACGGCTAGAGTAGGTAGCCCTTGTGTAGCTTTGCGCGAAATTCAAAAACAAACAAACAAATATCTTGATTATACCTACAACATATTCATAATTAAACATTACAGTTCGTATGTTCATTTAAAAAATTAAAACCTTAAATATTACTGCTTAAATTGTCAAGCCTTTAAACATTTACAGCTGTTATTAGCAATTCACACTATGCATGATTCACATACTGAAATTACATTCAGGAAGTTCAGCGTCTATCAAACTTTTCTTAGTCATACACGTATAAATAAATCCGTTATGAGTTTATTTTCTAATACGATATCAGGCAGCAAATCGTTGCTGTATTTTGATATTTGAACAACTAGAATTACCACATTTTATCAAATTCGTTATTATTATTTGTTTATCCAAACTATTTACCTTACTATTTTTTTCTCTATGATGTTATTTTTTACACAATTTGAAGTTACACAGAATTTATCACACCGCTGATAAGAAACAGAAAACTCGATACGTGGCATTAATAAACTACAGTTAAACGAGAGATGAAATACGTTAATACGGCATTAACTGGAAAAAGAGCCAGCTAAAGAGGTTATTTAGTGGTTATACAGTATTTTGTACGTAATTCAAACTGACTATATTAAATGTGTACTGAATACAACCTATGTAAGATATAATATTCAATAAAATGGACATCAAGGAATCGGCTTATTGGTGTAAAAAATATAGGTGATTAGAGTGTTCGAAAATGGAGTGGATGGGAAAACAAACCTTATAATGTAACGAAAAGACTGCTAAGCAGCTGACTTCATAAACGGAACGTAACCTTTAATCAACCTTGAGTTCTACTTTTTATCGTACTGTATCAACTTATTCATTGTTTGTCTTTCTTTAGGCGTAAGCACGATAAATTAATTGTATTGCTGGACTTTTACAATTTTAATTTGGTTGGATTTGCTCACAATGTTGTGAAAAACAATCCTGCAAATAGTATTTAAGTTTAAACATATTTCATATTTGTTAGTGTTAAAAATGTATTATTAATAAGTTATCGCAATTACTATTTTAACGTATTTTCCTTCTACCAAATGTATCATTTTGCTAACTTACATGTTTATAACAGTTGAAGATTCATTCGTCAATATTTCACCAACCGATTGTGACCAAACGACAAAAAAACGTTTTTATTCCAGAGTTAGCCAGGGAAATTGACGGCATTAGTAATGATAAACTTTAAATCAAAGAGTGTAATTAAGAAAATAATTTATTATTTTATTTACTTTTTAATAAACTACAACAACATCCTGTAACAAAACTCACCACTTTATGATCTTTTCGTTTAAGCCAATATCCTCGTTCATTTCTTTTTTGTAGAGAAATAAAAATTGCTTATATATTTCTAATATACTGATTCATGTACATCTTTCTACGAACATAATGGAAACTGTTTCTTTATAAGTGTTATCACGATAGAACATTTTGTGAAAACCGTTGTAATAATCGACGTTGACGTGTCGCGAGAAGCCAGCCTTATTTGTTGAAATGATAATATAATTCTGTTGCATATGTTGTTACTTTAAAATACCTCGAGCTAAGTCTCACTCCTACCCATAAAAAAAACACCCACGGGGATAATATTTATGGTTCCTCAGTGGGTACTTCGGTCTAGTTACAAGATGATTTTACAAATGGAACGTGCCACGCATAGAAAATGGAACATGCCCAACAGAACACTTAGATAAACATTCATTATGAATATATATACATGCAGGCTTCAGTTTTACTACTCTATACAGATACAACACCAGCATTCTATATATACTTAATGTTTTCACTATGTAAATATAACTTTAGCATTCTTATGTAACTATAATATTTAATATTTTCACTTCATAAACATTTCATTGATTCTGTATGTAACTATAAGATTCGATATTTTCACTGTGTAAACATTCCGTTAACACCGTACTCAGCTATAAGATTTAAGCTTTTCACTGCGTAAACATACCATTAACTATACACGTAACTATTGGATTAAACTTTTTTAAACACCCTGGCACTCGTTCAAAACTACTCCACATCTGGTGTAACCATCAGTTCTGATGATTATTCTATGAAGTACTGTCTCATGACAACACCATGGCACCCACATTTGGTTCAATGATCAGTTAAGATAACTGTTTGATGAAACACAGCCTCAGAACAATACTCTATCACCCACTAAAATCTACTTCTTACCTAGTTGAAATATCAGCTCTAATAACTGTCTGTAAAACAGTTTCGTGGCAACGCCCTGGCACCAACTAAAAACTAACTCACACATGGTCAAACGATTAGATTTGTTATTGTTCTTTGAAATACCGACTTACAACAACACTCTGAGATTCACTTGAAGACACCTGACATCTGGAAAATAGAGAACAGTTTTCGCAAACACATTTATAAACAGTAGATGTAGAAGAGTGAGACATTCAAGGTTCTTAAGGCACTTGACTAGTAATCCTAGGGTCGCAGGTTCAAATCCCAGTCACACCAAACATACTCGCCCTCTCAGCTGTGGGGTGTTATAATGTTACAGTCAATCCCACTATTCGTTGGGATTGAGTTGGCGGTAGGTGGTGATGACTAGCTGCCTTCCCTCCAGTCTTACACTAATAATAAATCCGTTACGAGTTTATTTTCTAATACGATCTCAGGCAGCAAATCGTTGCTGTACTTTGATATTTGAACAACTAGAATTACCACATTTTATCAAATTCCTTATTATTATTTGTTTATCCAAACTATTTTCCTTACTATTTTCTCTATGATGTTATTTTTTACACAATTTGAGGTTACACAGAACTTATCACAACGCTGATAAGAAACAGAAAACTCGATACGTGGCATTAATAAACTACAGTTAAACGAGAGATGAAATACGTTAATACGGCATTAACTGGAAAAAGAGCCAGCTAAAGAGGTTATTTAGTGGTTATACGGTATTTTGTACATAATTCAAACCGACTATATTAAATGTGTACTGAATACAACTATGTAAGGTATAATATTCAATAAAATTGACATCAAGAAATCGGCTTATTGGTGTTAAAATAATAACTTAATAATTTAAATTAAAACCTTCATCTTTTCACTGTTGTCATCTTGCTACAAACTGCTAGTGTTTTTAGTTATTTGGTATGATTCACACTTTACACAGAAAGTACTAAATGTTAGCTACATGCTGTTATTAAAGGTGATTATAATGAATTTTTTTTTATGTTTTTCCGGGTATTCTCTAATTGGGCGTGGCCCAACTGGCAGTCCCACCAGTTCCATCATTTGATTTATATGTTGAATTCAAGTTTTTACTTTCAAATAACTTCAAGCAATTCTTGTAACCTTATAAGTCTTTATAATGTTTATATCCAGTACAGTCCAGCCTACTATAGGTAAAAGACTGAACCACCTACATTTAATTTAAAGTAAACTTCGTTATTTTTTTACTTAAATTCCATGTTTTGTTTGCAGCATTATTAACTCTAAGTATTACCTCCATATTACATGTTCTCTACTTACATCCTAAGAGTGTTGTTTATATGTACAAGCACGTCTCTATTACAGTTCACTGCTATTTGGTTAACAGGACTGACCTGTCCCTGAGGCGAGAATACACTAACTCAAAAGGAATGTGGCAGGAAACCACAACGGTGGTTGGCGATTATTTTCAGGTCGGCGCTAATTTGTTAGGCAATAAGCTCAGTTTTACAAATAAACAAATCGTGTTATCAGTTAATTGCCACAACAACATGGTGTTAAGTAAACAATCAAAATGAAAATGTATAAAAAACAATTTGTGAAGAACCGAAAGCAAACGTAAGAACTGATCTCAACGTGAACGGTTTAGGCCTAACTACATCGTCGTTCATTTATAAGAAGGGAAGTAACAAATAGTTGCTAGAACACTGAAAATGATAACTCTCAGGTGACAATTGGCTTATATAATGACCAGCAAGCAAGCAATCAATCCTGGACATTGCTTTAGAAAAGTCTACACGGATTAGATGCAATAAAAAAACTGGTCTAAAATTCAAAATAAATACAAAGGATACCATTGTAGTATTCCGAGACTGTAATTTAATTTTTAAACACAAATTCATTAGATTTATTAGCACTAGTGTGCCCTACATCTATGCGTTAACTGCATTATTAATACCATAAAAATAACATTTTTGTGAATATTCTATTCGCTACATGGGCAGCTAGTACCTTCTAGTGAGAGAGAATACTGAAATGTGGAGGTATTACACTATAGAAAAGAGCTCTTGATATCATCGCTCTGAGAGTTAGATTATTATAAGATCAGTAGTCACGTTAGTTCTTTCTTGTATTTTGTTTTTCCAACATGCTAAGCCAGATACTGTTTAACCATAAGTTTGACAAACCCAATATTAACTAAGCACGATCATGGTGAATCGAGGTTTCAGTCGTGACCCTTCAGCCTACAGTGTGAAAAGTGCATTTTAAAAATTCGGTTTCAACGTGACGAGTCCCCAAGTGGGGTGTTCACACTGTATTTTCTGCACTGTCGTTATCTGAAACACATTGTCTTTATCTTAAACGTTCTTGGAATCCCGAAGCAGCACTCTCTTTTGGCTTTAGACCAAATTCTTTATTATCTCGGAAAGTAAATTTGAAAAACAGACAAACAGAAATGAAACGTAATGAAAATTTTTACAAAAACCATTCCAATACGATAAAATCTTACCACATTTCAAAGATTAGTTCAATAATGCAGCGTTTTCAAGGTGTAATAAATAATAAATAATCATTCCTTCTACTTCCTTTTGAGTGACAATAGTAAATGAAACATCTAACATTTGTTTTAGAACATTTCTAAATATCAATATTTAAACTCCTAACTATAAGATTTTGTGACTGACTGAAGCGTGTATTAGTTTCATTAAACCATACTAGTTAACAAGTATAATGGATAGGTAAATAAAAACTACCTCCAACAGTTTTTATAAACACTATCGTAACGATTTTTCCGAACAAAATACCGTCCTAGATTTCAGAACAACAGATTGCTTCAATATATAACATTCAAGCGTACGGTGCGTTATACAATAAACTACACCTTTATACAGTTTAGACTTGAGTTTGTTTCTAAATTTTGTAATACTGTTTTGGTTCTGATTTGACTAAGTTTGACTGTTTTTCTTGTTATAAGTCTCACTCCTTGTCATGTTCGTTAAAACCTTTGAAACCAGTGAATCGTGACGTAGCTACTCTTGAACTAGTCCTTTTTTATTTATTGAGAGTTCATTTATCTTCCACTCCTATTTAATATCTTTAAGCTTTCCAAACAAGTTTCACTATAAAAAAAAATCTGATTTACAGAATGTGAAACATAAAATACTAATTCTATCTATTATAATCTTAAGATATGACGGATATCTGATATAGATTCGATGAACACAAACTGTCGGGTAATAAATTTATCGAAAGGAATAAAAAAATACCAAGTTTGTTAAAATTGTTTCGAAGATATTTTTCTGCCAGGAAAATGAACAGCTTAACCATCCGTATACGTGAGTATACGTCTTAGCCATAAAACAGAACCTACACCTCTGTACAGAACCCTGCTTATTGTTCGCAACCTGATATTTAAACTTTCATGTTACATCGTCAAGCATGTAAATTGAAACGTCTACCGTCTGGAGACTAACTTACACAAACCATACGCAATATCACGGGTCAATATCTTGAATCACGTACCTTGAGTTCAAAGTTTTTCTGTACTTATAATATGCGTATTAATGTTGTGTGTTCCAACTCTAAATATTTGAGGATGTGTCACACAGTATGATTCGTTACGAAGCCATTTCGACACATGTAGGTGGGTTGTCTTATTAGGAAACGTAGTTCTGATTAACTATTAAAGAGATGCAAAAATATGTGAATTTTTAGAGAGACATTGGAGAAGCTGCCTAGATTAAGTGGTTACACCATACAACCTAACACTTCCTTTGGGTCTTAAGTGTAATATTATGTGACTTATCTGTTTACACAATTTGCCCTTAGGGCTTATGTTGCATCCATGTTTAACTAATATATCACCTGCGAACTGGTAGGTGGTCTGGTGAAATCTATCAGAAATGTAATCTTTATCGATTCTACTTGAGTAATAGTTTTCAGGTGTGTATTTTTCTATGGAATAGTTTCGAAGTACATATAAAGATTGACACACAGTAATTCCAAACTCATAAGAAGAAAAAAATCGAGCGTAGGTTTATATTTGCTAAGGATTAAGTGTGGGACACAAAATATTTAACATACTAACTTGACTTATAAACAAGTTAAAAATAGAATAATACAACTTAGTATTTCAAATCTTAAATTCAGATTAAGAATGACCAAGTTCGAAGTATACTTTCATAACAGAGTGAGTGACATTAACAACAATATTTGAATTTAGTATTAGAAGTTATAACGAAATGTGAACCAAAGTTATAAGTTTTTCATCGATTCTGTCTGTTTTATAATTGTTTTGGATACGTTAATTATACCACAAATTAGATATATACTGTTTCCTAAAAAAAATTCATAGTTGCACTTTGCCCACTCAACACTATGAGTGTAGTTGAGAAACGACCATTAGACATACACAAAATGATCGTAATAACTCACTGATAAATTCACAACCTATACTGTGTGGTGAACATAAACGATAGATACAGCTACTGTAATAAATCAAGCATTTTTTTTTTTAGATTTATAAAGTATTTAAAATTTGTTTCTAGTGGAAATACCAGAGTCAGTGAATACCTCAAGGTTTTAACTTCTTCTTAAGGGCGTTATCAAACTGAATGTTATCTTTGTCTGTATCCTTGTATAAAAACAAAATACAAATCATATTCAATATTTATATGTATTTGGTTCTAGATATACGTATTAAGTGTAAAGTAACTTTGACGATCGTCTATATTTTTGGGTTCCACAATCTGTTCTGATACGTATAAACCAGACGATGTCAACTATTGGTTTACTTCCAATTCACTTAGGTTGAAAATATTGACGTACCCATCACGTATCAGAACGTCTACAGTAATCTTTATCTACGTTTAATGTACCGTGTAGTGGTAGTGCGGATCATCTGCGCGATATGACAATTGACTGTTCTACGGTTTTCGTTTTTAATGATCACGTTATGGAAGTAAGGTAGCAGGCTACACAATTCCTGCACGTCCAATTCACATTAACGGTTTGGTTGTCTGGCTTTCAACCCTATATTTGTTTTATATGTAAGATATAAGTAACATCAAACATTGTTCCATTATTTTGTTGCCTTGTTAGTATGTTATTCGATATGCTTCAAATGATTATAAGCCTAAAATTGTTTTTTTTTATAAAAAAGCGTGATTAATACTTCGTGAACAAAGAATATATTTAAGCAAAAGGTTTTATACAATGTTTTCTCAATTGTTTTACAATTTAACTCCATCAAATCCTGAAACTAAACTAATAAGCATCTATATTGTGTCATTACAGCGACGTATACAGATACGTCCTGCACTGTAACAAGGCAAGAGAAAAATGTTTGAATACCAGATGAATTATTTTAAGATTTTCTTTACGCTCTATTTCTCTTGAAACCTGTTTTTTTTATTAAACGTCATCCAGTTCTCACACAACCTGCAACACAGTTCATTTAGTATTTTTATTACCCTTATTTAATTACTTGTATTATCATATCTGATATAGAGTCCATCCGTGTGTTAAATTAGGAATAAATAAACGTTAAATACAGACCTCTTAGAATCGGCCTGGTGTTAAAAACTGATAGTTTTAGACCTACAAAACGGTCTGTTTGTGCTCTGGCCATAGAAACAGAGAGATTCAACCTTGTATTTAAGAACCCTCACGATTATCACTGAGCCACACAAACGCTTTGATTTTAGTCGAAAGGTCGATAAGCGAGAAACTATTGCATAATTTATTGTAATTATTATTATGATGATAAAAATGAATATTTAAAAGTAGTTAGAGTATGAATTTTGATTAATCTTGATTATGTCGCTTGAGAAGACATTTTACTGATTTTAACTAAAACTCAAACCCGATATTTCAATCTGTATTAAAAATCATCTTGAGAACATTTTAACCTGTTTAGTTTAACCTTCATTAATATTTATACAAACAAACATGATTAACTCTAGATATAATGCGATGGTTGTTTGTCATTGTTTATTATCTAGAAAGGAAATGCTACACTTACGTTTTAATAGGCAAAGAATGTTATTAGATATGTTTACACCCACCAGTGGGGAAAGCGATATGTCTGTGAACTTATACTGCTAGAAACCGGGTTTCGATACCCGTGATGGACAGAACACATATACCCCTTTGTATCGCTTTGCTTTTAGTAACAGAAAACAACAATATATATTTACATAATACACTACATCAAAACATGTTTGTCTTCACATCATAGAATTCAAACAGATTATTAATATGTATTTAATTCTATATGGAAAGCTGATCTCAGCGGTGACAGGCCCGGCGTGTCCAGGTGGGTTAAGGCGTTCGACTCGTAATCTAAGGGTCGCGGGTTCAAATCTCCGTCGCACCAAACATGCTCGCCCTTTCAGCTGTGGGGGCGTTATAATACTTCGGTCAATCCCACTATTCGTTGGTAAAAGAGTAGCCCAAGAGTTGGCGGTGGGTGGTGATGACTAGCTGCCTTCCCTTTGGTCTTACACTGCTAAATTAGGGACGGCTAGCGCAGATAGCCCTTGAATATCTTTGCGCGAAATTCAAAACAAACAAACAAACAAACAAACTCAGCGGTTACCACCCAACAGTTCGTCCACGTATATATATATATATATAATTTATTATATTAACTTAAATACAAGCAGAAACAAAATAAAAACGTTACATCAACTGAAAAGATCCCAAGGCACAATCTACAATGTGGGATTATAAAATGTACCCTGAGCTTTGGAGGTGACTGAAGAAGTAGGACCCACATAACGGTGGGGGTGCAGCGCTTTTTATTTTATTTTGGCTTGTTTTTGAGTTAAAATAACAAATTATATTATTAGTTATAGGTTTGGATATGCTGTTTTTAACGCAGTCCTTTTTCATGATTTTATTTATTTTACTATTCAATTTCATTAAAATGTAATTATTTACACTTAAATATATATGTATATTTAGTAGGCCAAATAATGTTTGTGTGTCGGACTCTGGTACGTCAATTGCTTGATAAAATCGTCACAAAAGTGTTAAATATTTGACATAATATTTGACATCAGCTGTTTAAAACTCTTCAGAGATTTGATCCGTTTCCGTCATTATTTTGTGGGATTATAATTTATTGAATATTCGCGGTTCTGGTGCTGTTTTAAGATTTAACTAAGTCGTGTCAGTATCTGAAAGAAAAGTCACAACATCAGCATTTCAGTACCTCAGACTTCGAAACGTTCTGAAGCCGCAGTTACTTTAACACTCCTACGAAAAGTGGGGCCTAATAGGCCCCAGAGCAACTTGAAAGGTTATTAATATTAGGCTAATAAATTTGTATTTGTATTTATCGTTTATTTAATTTGATTCATTTCATCAAATGAAATGGCAATTTCATTTAAATACAAATTTATTAGCCTAATATTAATAACCTTTCAAGTTGCTCTGGGGCCTATTAGGCCCCACTTTTCGTAGGAGTGTTAAGTACTTAAAGCATATGTTACAAATCCTTATAAGGAATGGAGTTATGTACAGCGGCCGGTTTTAGGCGTTGGTTTTATTGAGATATACCGGTCTTGCTTTTTGTTGACACACTTGCACTTGACAAGAATTAATGCCACCTTTGAACAGACAGCATTGGCAGACTGATGTGGTGGACTTTGTTACGTCATTTAAGTCCCTACACGTTCATTGCACCCTATGCTTGTACTTTTATGATTATGATATCCAAAACAATGTTTAGTTTAAAACTAAATTAATAATGAGTAAAAAAATGCTTCTTTCTTAACCACGCAGCTGCACGAGTTTTGATCGATATCAGGTTCATGAACCTAGCCGAGTGTATAACAGACACAGAAGTTATGTGTGTAAAAGTTTAAGATTAGGTATGAGTAATATTTGTTTTATTCAACTAATGACGATGTTCTAATTATGTATATGTATATTAGTTTACACGCTTAGGATTATAAATCAAAATCTTAAAGATCATTGACCACGAGAGTATCACAGACGACAAGACGATGCAGAATTCTCACGAAGATCAGGATTTTCAAAGTTGGAATCTCACAGCGTTGCGTATTTTTATATGAATTAACACGTTGTTGGTAAAAGGTTGGATACTGTTTTCACACGCAACTTGAAAAACATATAATAAAACTGATGGCAAAAATTAGGTTGCCAATATCGTATCGTATATGTTACACCTTATATTCGTAAAACGCAAAATATATATGTGCTTTACTATTACTCTTACTACATATATATTTTAAAAAAATATTATGTTGATTTCAATGTAATATTGGTACGATACAGGCAGCATCTTTTACGATTTCTCACATTTTATACAACTGTTTAGCCACTGATTATATAATATATGTATTTCTTAGTATGATAATTAATATAACATACTATTCATTATGGCACGAAAAAAAAAGAAAATGAACCAGATATGCTGCAATTCAGTTGTGTTTACAAACACAATCTGAAACACTAACTTCCCAAAATTTATTATGTAATACTTCAAAGCGTTATTTTGCTTTGAGGAAATAACCTAAATTGTGACTATTGTGAGCTGTTCTTTTGTTATAGTTCTTCGTTTAGATTTGGTTTATTCAGCACCTCCTTTTGCACCCACTATACAGAGCATGCTGGGACACTTTCCCACATTTATCAGCTTTCTAAATGAATAGTGTGAGTAAAGCAGGTTTCCAGAAAAGGTATGATAACAACATTAGGTTAAGAAAACGATCTGCCTTAGTAGTTCTATGGCTCGTTATCTGGACCTAATTAATAAATTAAAATCTCCCAGACAGTAAAACACATTATGTTTAAATTATTTAAAATGTTTTGAACAAAATAACACATAACCAAATTATAACCAGTTGTCCATCCATTCAATACCAGACAGTCCTTCTCACGTCCCTCCGAATTCAACCTTTCTAGCTCTGTACATGTATATAGGAGTTATTTCCCATGTTTCAATTCTCCATTGTTTTTACCGTTTTCAAGAACTTGTTTCATACTGTAAAGACTACCGGGTTTGATGGTATATATATGGTAGTTTTTTACATAATGGTATATTAAATTTGTCCTGACGTTGTGGTATGACACTAAAAGACCAACTGGCGTTTTCTACGACAATATTCAGCTTATTGTCACTACATGATCAATACGCTCGAAACGTCACATTGTGCAGCGAGTTGGAAAGTCATATTTAACAACCAGTAACGGATAAAAGGTCACATCTACAACACCTAGCTAGCTCCAGATCTGTGAAATTTTGGCGACTTTCTATTAACTTCTTTCCCTTACAAAAAGTAGTTAGTTAGACTTCTCCTTCAAACCGAAACCAAAACCTGATCATTTAGATAGTGCCAATTTAAACTTGGTAAGTCCCTTCACAACTGTAATAAGGGATGGTTCTACACATGGCCATAGATAGAATGAAAATTTACCCTAGTTCCAAACATAGGATCTGCATTATATATTATATACCTTTTTAAATTGTAGTTTACATTCAATTTCAAATATTAACCAAGGTCTGGTTCTGGGTGATCTCACAGCTAGCTACGGCCATGGTTCTATGCACTTTCACATACATTGTAACCACTTAACCACTTCTACTGTGGGTTGGTACAGGACATGAACATACAGGTCTCCTCGTAATTACTAAGGTCGTGTAGAATTGTTACGTGGACCGTGTCGTCATCAGCTATGTATCAGCGAATCATTCACAGAGTTCATCTTAATAAATAATTCTACTTTTTTTTTGTGGATAAATTTCTTAATAAAAGTCTGTATGTTTGCAAACACATATAAGTAACGTATAATGTGAAACAACAACAACATTGAAACATCATTATCCAAGAATGGAAGCTACTATAGTCCCAAAGATTTCCGACATTATAGAACTTTTGGTTAAACTCCTGTAAACCCCAATATTTTTTATTATTATTTTGAAACGCGTATTATTTTTCAAAAAAAAAGAGAAGGAGAGAGAGAGAGAACCTATTCTACATAATAATTATTCTTTAAACAAAATAATTAATTTATTATTTGTCGATCCACAAATGAATTCAACAATTTATGATAATTATCCAATATTCTTTATTAATAAGTTATTTTACGGCCCGGCATGGCCAAGTGTGTTAAGGCGTTCGACTCGTAATCTGAGGGTCGCGGGTTCAAATCCCGGTCGCGCCAAACATGCTCGCCTTTTCAGCGGTGGGGGCGTTATAATGGGACAGTCAATCCCACTGTTCGTTGGTAAAAGAGTAGCCCAAAAGATGGCGGGGGGTAGTGATGACTAGCTGCGTAGTCTTATACTGCTAAATTAGGGACGGCTAGCGCAGATAACTCTCAAGTAGCTTCGCGCGAAATTCAAAAACAGAGAAAGTTATTTCAACAATTTACTACAACTATTCGACCAGTACCAGTTTGGTCAACAATTTATTATAATCATTTAACATTCTTTATTGCTAAGTTATTTCAACAATATGTTACACTTATTTGGCATTTTTTATTACTATTTCAACAATTCACTACAACCATCCGACGTTATTTAATACCAAGTTCGTTTAGCAGTTTATGATAATCATTCAATATTCTTTATTACCAAATCTATTTAACTTGAAATGACAAAGGGTGTGATGTTCCAAACAATGCACAACCGTCAAGTATTAAAGACAGAAATAAGCGACACACTTGGGCCATTTCTACTTTTCAATTGGTTCGAGTTAATGGCACAAAATAATCCAACCGAAACATAATTTAATCTTCAATTTTAACGAATAATTTAATTGTTTTATTTAATACGTTTCAGTTTATTCGATTTAATCAGTTTTGGAATTTCAGCCAAACTCTATGCAATTTCGTAAAATACCTGAAATCAATCTAAAGATTCTATAGTCCTGTTGTTCCACCGAATTCTAGAGACTTTGTTTAAGAACGTACTTGTGGCTATAGTGATACATTCTGTATAAATGCGTAATATGGTATTTTATGAAAAATATGTTTCAGGGGAGCGTTACTGTTTCAAAGTATAACCAAGGACAGTTGGAACAGGTTTGGTCATTCGTACAAAAGCGCTTTTTCTGACCTTATGTTTTTTCCGGATATTTCGTTCCTTTGTTTGACCGATTAATCCTATTCAAGTGACTTACTTATAACAAGTTTTCAGTAATTCCAATGTAACAAATAAACACGATATATTGGAATTGACAAAAAATATATATTATTATGGTACATTTAGCAAATCAAAACTACTTCGCGGAATAAACTCATTGGTTTTAGTTGTTACATGTTACACATCTAGTAGATGCAATGTAACATTGTTTTCAGTTAAAGTGCCAGGAAAGGTTCCTCCCCTCTCTCGTCATGACGAGATATTGAAATGCCTGACAAACCGGTTTTATCCCCAGGGATCATCTGACTCAGCACCACAAAGGTAAGCCTACTATCTTCCCTGGCGTCCACAAAGCGGCTAACAATATTTCTGACCGTCTACGTACTCCACCCCCTGTGGCCAATAAAAAAAATGATGGACCATACTTAGTGAAAATCGTTTTAAGCCTTTTTGTTCACTTCTGTAATGTGGCATTCCATAATATAAAAGAAAAATATAAAGTAGATTCCAGACCCACCACAAACTCTTGGGCTACTTTTTATTCAATAGTCTTATAAAGTGCCAATAGCCCCAGCAAAGAATACGATTTTCTTTTAGTAATGTGACGCGAACCATGAAGTCTTCGAACAACTGACAATACCAAATGCTTAGGCATCTGTTAGTTGTAACTTACCTACATATTTAAAGTTTTTCTCTCCTATATATCAAAATATGAACATTGGTTATCTATATAACATAAATGAAATACATCTTCGACAACGGTTTCAAAATGTACTTGCTACACTTGGACATAAACGATATTTTTAACTACAAAAGCTTAAATGTAATAATTTAAACTCACATTTCGATGGCGCAGAGATGTGTACATAAAGATATAGGCTATAGTGTAATAATGACATTAGAGGGCTCTGCTTCTGAAATGCTTAAAGTAATTCGTCTTCTTTTCTGATTTTTAGCTATCGTATCATATTTAATTATTCTAACGGGTAGTTACATCAGTAAGTTTTACCAATGTGTATTTGGTACGTGCTAGATATGAAAATTTGAAAATATTGACCACTTTTGGGTAAAGCTGCGATAAACAACTTTGATATCAGTACTAATTAAAAATACAATCAGCAAAGTATACAAAGGTTTCGCTATGAGCAAAGCCTTAAATAATTATAGGAATTATTTTATTTTCAAAGACGATTTATGACTCTTTAAATACAAATCTTAATAATTAATTACTTTAATTTAATTTTCCAATACTTTAGTAATGATGCATTACTTTTTTATATTACCCCTAAACGAATGAACGAAAATCAAATTATTTTCTGATCTGCTTCTACGTAACTTGTAATAATATTAAGTTAAACAGTGTGTGTGTTTACGGTAACGTAAGACACACAACCACGAAACGAAAAAAAACTCACGTGTATAGATTTAGAAGACCGCGTAAAATTTAAAATAATAATTTATTCCTTTTTGTCGAAAACAAATAAATAATAACAATAAAAACTAAGTTAAATAAACAAGAAAACTCTTACTTAATGAATATGGAACGAATTGTTTACCTTTTTCAGGAGTTCGTTCAGAAGTGCATATAATCAAATGCTGTCGTTCCAGACGCGGAAACTTACAACCAATGACTATCGTTTGAAAACAGACGAAGCTTTTCAAACCACCTGCTGTACAGATGGCGCCACTAATTTGATCAAAAAACGAACCTCGCTATCGCAAATTTTATAACTTAACTTCAGAGACTGTATGGAAAATGTTTCAAAGTTGTTCTGTTTTTGTTTGTTTTTATAGCACGACGTAAAGGTTATATTTTCTAAGGTGAAACACAATATATCGTAAACAGGCACACACACACACAGAAAGTAAAAGCGACAAAAGACAGGAACTTTATCACGTGGAGTTTCCATTTAAAGAAGCTGTTGGGAACAACTTTCATCACATTGATTTCCTGGTTACGTTTATATCTTTCTATAAATCAATATAACTGATTTTGTTTGTTTTTAATCTGGAATTTCCATGTCTTTAGTCAATGATATAATATATATTTCACTTACATCATTACATCGAGCGTGGTCCAACAATCATTGTTACTGATTCAAGGTTTTGTGGCTCGCGTCCCGTTAACGCTACAAAGACAGAAATCGCGCTCCACACTTTAGGTTCGTGACTCAGTTATAAGAGTGATGGTCAAACCCCAAAATTCGATAAGAGGTTTGTGATTATTGTGAGAGATATTGACTGGTTGCCTTCCATTTAGTCCACTAATTCAAAATTAGGGACGACCAGCGAAATTCAATAAACTGCAATTTATGCCACCATTTAAATTTAGAATATTCCGAAATAAATAATTATTTTATCTGGCATCACCTTTTGGAAATAGTCAAATTTATCTCCACAATACTATAACATTTTTTTAGAGTTATCACCCTTAAATATTTACCTAAATCTACAGTGTAAAGACATATTTTACAGATACAATCTTTAAAATATAAAAAATAACTATACTTAAATACAAGGTTCCACGTTGAGTCTGTAGGAAGCTTACAGACTTCCAAAGCTAAAATTTTAACTTCGATTTCCCGTGATGGGCAGGGTTCAGATTGTCAGTTGTCTGGCTTTGAGCTTAAACATACAAACATTTATATATATAAGAAAATACAATGTAACAACTTTATTGTATTTATATCGATTTTAAAACTTGGAATATCTATAGCTCAGTCTAAAATATGACTACACTTTTATAATTTGAAATATCTATATTTTGATCTACAATGTAATAAGATTACTTTAAATACATCATCTTTGACAACTAAAATACACGAATATAAATACAAAGAACGATAATATTCTTTAACAGATATTTCCATTAGAATTTGTAAAATCCGTATATTAACATACACGGTGTAATAGCATTAGTTTACATATACCACCTTGTTGCTATTACATTTTGAAATATCCGCGTGGTGTCTGAATAAGAAACCCATCAAGAGTGTGGGTTTTCTTATACCAAAGCCACATCGCACTATCTGCTGTGTCTAAAGAGGGAATCGAACTCACTGATTTCGGTGTTGTAAATCCGAAGACTTACCGCTGTTCCAGAGGAAAACGTGCATAAATGTTTTAGTTTAGAAAAACAAAGTTTGAATTCACCAAAATGGTTGAAATTTCCAACACATTCATTTGGTACATTGGGTTGAGCGTACAGTTAAATTAAACGTTGTAACCTCATTCATACGCTAGTCACACATTCTGAGTTGTTTTTTTTTAATTTTGCGCAAAATTATACGAGGGGTATCTGCGCTAGCCGTCCCTAATTTAGCAATGTAAGGCTATAGGGAAGACAGCTAGTCATCACCACCCACCACCAACTCTTGGGCTACTCTTTTACCAACGAATAGTGGGATTGACCATCACATTATAACGCCCCCACGGTTGAAAGGGCATGTTTGGTGTGACGGGGATTCGAACCCTCGACCCTCAGATTACGAGTCGAACGCCTTAACCTACCTGGCCATGAAGGGCCATTCTCAGTGGTCTTTCCCTTTTATGCTCCTGAGGTTTCTAAAGGAAAGAGTTTGAGAATTATTATGCATTTTATTTGTGTGTTCTTTGGTGATGTCAAAGTTCAGGAAGACAGCCCAACTGTAAACTAACACCCATGGGTACCATTATACTTTAGTAAGCTGTTAGGTAATCTTCGATCATTTGACCTCTCTGTTTCATACTGTACCTATGTAAAATACTATATTTGGTAATGATATAAGTTTAATGAAACATTGTACATTTATAATAAAATTTTCTCAGTTAGTTATAAAACGTAGGTTCCTCGTAATCAAACTGCAATTTACTATTCGACTGATTTTAAGTGGGATATTTACTGCTAGAGTAGTTTTATTTATAATGAAGATACGTATCAGTAGCTGTGGGCTGGGGTTCGTTTTATTTATTATGTAAAGAGTATCTTTGAACTTGTGTTCATTTGATTTATAGTGAAAATATTTAGCAGTATTTGTGGACTTGGGTTTGTTTATTCTTTATTGTCCCCCGCTGGTAGAGCGGTAAGTCTATGGATTTACAACCCTAAAATCAGGGGTTCGATTCCCCTCGGTAGACTCAGCAGCTAGCCCGACGTGGCTTTGTAATAAGAAAACACACACATTATTTTTATTTATAATGAAGATATTTAGCACAAGGGTGGATTTGAGTTTGTTTATTTTTTATTTATACTAAAGATATTCACAAACATCTGTGAGCCTGGAATCGTTTGATTTATAGTGGAGAAACTTACCAGTGTCTGTGAGTTTGGGGTTGTATCACATAAATGTAGCTGTATATCACATATGATACCAAAAGGCTCGAACATTATGTCCTGTGAATCTCATGTGATGCACAGGATACGTATAAGGCTAATTAATTATTAACCTTCCCATATTGCTTCATTTTTAATGGGTCAGTTTAAGAGTGGAATGTGACAATGAAACATACGATAAATAAGAGTGGTATTTGTTGGATGTCATGTTTATCTCTTGTAAGCTTAGCTTACAATTCTCTGTCCACTCTGGATATTTTCGCTTTCATATACAGAGTGTTCAAATTGATGCATATTTCATATCATTGTTTAAGCTACAATGTCTTCAGGAAAATGTTCTTCTAAGTTTTCAGTGAGAGTAGACGTTTTGGATGGGACAAAATTGTAATCGTATTGCCAACGTTGTATGATTATAATGTTGTAATCGTATTATCAACGTTGTATGATTATAATGTTGTAATCGTATTGTCAACTTTGTATGATTATAATGTTGTAATCGTATTGTCAACGTTGTATGCTTATAATGTAATCGTACTGTTTACGTTGTATGATTATAATGTTGCTAAAAGTAAGGAAGTTATGCCCAGTTAGAAATAAGGTTAAGTACAACATTGTCCGTTGGATGATGTCTCTTTCTCGATACGTTAGAATACTGTAATTAAAATTATCTAATTAGAAAGTTTTACCACTTTTGATATTTAGAGAAGTGTAATTCGAAATGTTCGTCTTTTATCTATGTATTTGTGTTGTATTGTAAACAATATTAACTTGTGGGCTTTAGGTATCAGAGAACATATTTGATTTTCGCTTCAGTCTGAAGTGGCAACCTTGGTAAGTATAGCAGTCTAATTCTACAATAGATCTATGAAGACAAAAGATGGTCTAAAACGCTGTTTTACTTAACTCTGATTACGAATCTTAAATGGACAAAAATGAGGAATGTGAAAAAACACGTACAGTTTACGTGATTGTTACGAATGTTAGACGTATCTTTATTAATGTATCTACAGTTTATATGATTGTTACAAATGTTAGACGTATCTTTACTAATGTACCTACAGTTTACATGATTGTTACAAATGTTAGATAAATCTTTATTAATGTTTTGTAATTTATTTATATCAAAGGGTAGTAGTAGGGCCAAGTGGTTAGGACACTCGACTCGTAATATAAGGGTCGAGGGTTCGATTCTCTATCACACGAGATATGCTCGCTTTTTCAGCTGTAGGGGTGTTATGAAGAGTATCCTACAAGTTGGCGGTGGGTAGTGATAATTAGCTCGCCTTTAACCTAAATTAGAGATAGCGAGCGCAGGTATTTCTCTTATAGCTTTGTGTAAAAATAAACAAACAATCAAAGGATGTTAGTACTACGACAAATATTTGTAATATGTTCATTAAAATATGTTGTATTACGTTATATTTTTTGTTTTGTAGAGCTCTCATATCACTGTGGTAAAAACTAATAATTTTGTGTTTTTAGACCATTGTTAAATAATACATTATCATGCATTTTTGGATTATTATAATATTTTCACACCTACTCGTGCTCAGTGCACATATTTTGATGTGCGTGCAGTTACATTTATTATAATACATATATTGTAACCTTTTTCTTTAGCTAGTTATACATTGTCATCAGGAATTCCTCTTTGCGAAAAGTAAACTAAACACTAAAAAACACAAAGCAAGACATTACTTGTCAAATATTTTTAAGCTTTCTTTTAAACTCCCTTAAATTAACAACATTTACCATATCTGAAGGCAACTCATTCCAAATATCAACCACCCTCTTAAAAACATAAAGCTGTCTTAGCTGAAGATTACTCTAATCCTGCTAAAATTTATATTCTTGTCCCCTTGTCCTACCATTCTCACCAATAACTATGAAAAAAAAAGATGCATCAATGCTATAAATTTCCTTACCAATCTTAAACATCTCACTGTTTGACATCCGCCCCTTCTCCCAGCGGTATTTTTGTGGACTTACATTGCTAGAAATCGCATTTCGACTCATATAGTCTATTGTGTAGTTTTGCGCCGAACCACAAACAAACAATGTAATCACATCCTCCCTAAGTATTGTTCCATCCTAGTGGCTCTCCTCTGAGCTCTTTAAATTCGTTACGTTTGATTACACCAATATCTATACTGAGTTCAATTTAAAAATCAGTTATATATTTCAAATTTTATTTATTTATTATTTTTCCTTTTGTAGGTGGTAGTGCCAGATTTGATAAACGAATTTGTTAAAAAACACACACACACACTTCATGAGGGTGCGTAAATAAAAGTTAAAATTAGTTTTATGATATATACAAACTTATTATGAAATCCCTTTAATGATATACGTGATGTTCAAGTGCAACCGGAATGACTAAATGTTACCCTGAATGTACTGGAGAACTGCGTTGAGTTTGCCCTGGTTTTCAATATTACTAATTGCTCGTGACAAATATCGAATTATGATATTTCTGCCTACATAGTAAAAGGATCTAATGATAACCTTTCATTCTGTGATTGTGCTCATTAAATAATAATTCACGAGCTGTGCTTCCACTTTCTGCATGAAGTTCATTGAACGCCAAGAACGTCAGGCTTATATAAGTAACGCCATCTAGTAAATAAGATAGCAATTATAGACTTATTTGTAATTCTAAATATATATATTCCCTCCCCTAGCGGCACAGCAATATTTCTGGGTACTTACAATGCTAGAGGCCCGGCATGGCCAGGTGGGTTAAAACGTGCGACTCGTAATTTGAGGGTCTCAGGTTTGCATCGCCGTCGCACCAAACATGCTCGCCTTTTCAGCCGTGGAGGCGTTATAATGTGACGGTCAATCCTACTATTTGTTGGTAAAAGAGTTGCCAAAGAATTGGCGGTGGGTGGTGATGACTAGCTGCCTTCCCTCTAGTCTTACCCTGCTAAATTAGGGACGGCTCGTGTAGATAACCCTCGAGTAGCTTTGCGTGAAATTCAAAAACAAACAAAAACAAACAATACAATGCTAGAAAATAGGTTTCGCTACATGTAGTGGGCAAAGCACAGATAGTCCATTGTATAGCTTTGTACTTGGCTTCACCCACCTCCCCAACAACAAAACAAACTAAATGTACATTGCTTGACTCAATACAGGTTTTTACTTATAACGACTAAAGATTATAAATATCTAAATATACAACATCAGAAAAGGTATGAAGGGTCAAGTAGGCACGTACAAGTTTTACTATATTATTTAAATAGGCACGTACAAGTTTTACTATGTTATTTAAATAGGCACGTACAAGTTTTACTACATTATTTAAATAGGCACGTACAAGTTTTACTATATTATTTAAATAGGCACATACAAGTTTTACTACATTATTTAAATAGGCACGTACAAGTTTTACTATATTATTTAAACAGGCACGTACAAGTTTTATTACATTATTTCTTTTTTGCAGAATCTGTTTGTGTTTGAATTTCACTCAAAATTACACGAAGGCAATATGCACTACCTTGTCCCTAATTTTGAAGTTATGGCTTGTTTGTTTGTAATTAAACACAAGCTACACAATGGGCTATCTCTTCTGTGCCATGGGTATCGAAACCCGGTTTCTAGTGTTGTAGATCCGCAGACATATCGCTGTGTCACTTGGGGATTTGAAATAATAGATCATAGGAAAGGCAGCTAATAAACACCACTCATGGTCAAACTCTTGCCAAATGAAATAATTAGATTTGACTGTAACCTTTATAATGCACACACTGTCCCAGAGCGCATTTAAAAAAAATTGGTAATGGGCAGTGAAGCAAAGAACCTTAGCTCCGCAGTCCAGAGGTACTAATTATTAAGCCACAGTCGACCTTAAGTTTATATGAAATTCTGATAACTTAAAGCCACATCGGGCTATCTGCTGTGTTTACCGAGGGGAACTTAAAGGAAAAAATATTTCAAACAGAATAGTATATATATATATTATTTATAAATAAACAAATAGGTATAGTTAAAATACATAAGAAAATGTAGTGTTTTTTTCAAAGACGAGTTTAAACAAATTAACTTATTAATCTGTAAATAAAAAAGGTATTGTAATGGAACACTATGGGTTCGAGAAGAGACATGGGAAAACCTATTTGTGCTATGCACACGACTTACGCTCTCGCGGCCCGGCATGGCCAGGTGGGTAAGGCACTCGACTCGTAATCCAAGGGTCGCGGGTTCGAATCTCTGTCACACCAAACATGCTCATCGTTTCAGCCGTGGTAGCGTTATAATGTAACAATCAATCTCACTATTCGTTGGTAAAAGAGTACCCAAGAGTTGGCGGTGGGTGGTGATGACTAGCTGCCTTCTTTTCAGTCTTACACTGCTAAATTAGGGACGGCTAGCGCAGATGACTTTCATGTTGCTTTGCGTGAAATTCAAACCAAACCAAACTATATATAATAAAGAAAATCCAAAAGGATAAAATAAGATCACCAATAAATAAATGAAATTGTAGGTGGCAAAACTGAAAAATTTCAGTACATAACACAATTACTGAATCAAAGAAAAGGACAACAAAGAGAAGAAAAACTAAACCATAAGTTAGGGAGGTCTTTTATACACACGGGAAGAAATTGTATACAGTAATAATAACATCATGTTATACATATATTCACAGATCCTGGGTTTAAAAAGAATGTCATATCATACTCATAAAAAGAAACTTAAAATTACAAAAATACAATAATGAAGCTTTTAAGTAAAACAATATAAATTAGACCATCCAAACGTAAAGATATAAGACATTGCAAAATATACACACACATGTACAAGTAAAACTAAAATGTACCAAATAAAACTAAAGGTAAATTAACAAAATATACATATTTATATGGAAGTGTTTCATCAAGTCTTATCTAAGTGAGGCTGGTGGGCAGGCAGGTCTTCTGATGATAGTCACTGAATGACATCAGTTGCTACAGCCACATTACTCCGAGTTGCAGAAGGTGTTTTCTCAAGTACAAATTTTGTCTGATGCCTATAAAGTAACGAAGCATGTAGTCTGGGTTGGTAGTGGTACCAGCAATACATACTTTCTCTGGAGTTAAAATCCTCTGGACGGTGGTGAGGAGCTCTACTGAAAGTTCCCCGTGGAAAGTAAGGAACAATGCTATTCTTTTATAGATTGTTTAGGCGGAGTAGTCCAGTGTATTCACCAAGGAAATCGTCACTAGAGTCAGTATGGAGCTCATACATAGATACAGCTGGAGTTTAAATACTTTGTTTTTTGTTTACAGCTTTGATCTTTATTCCCAAACACGATATATTCTGTAAAGTATGTGATTATTTATAAATATTCTTATTAACGGTTTGGTACGGTAATACATTTTTGTATTTTTAAACCTATTCCTCCCTCAGAGATGGACCTACTTTTTATTTTTGTATTAGTGCCTCTCCGATAGCCAAGTAACACAGTATTGTGTCTACAGTGTTTCAGAGAACTTCGTTCCCTTTTTCAAGCTGTTGATGGAAAAGCTCTGCTTCTGTACTTGTCGTCTTCTGCTTCATCACCAGATAGTATTACGAGGAAATAATGTTTGTTTGTAGATAAGCACAAAGCTAAACAAGAGACTATCTGTTCTCTGCACACCACGAGTATCGAAACTCAGTTTGTAGCACTATAAGTCTGCAGATATACTCCTGTGCCACTGGGGGGGAGGGAGTTAAGGAAGAAAAAAAATAAAAGTTGCCTGTATACCAACACTGTTACTGGAATGTCGGCATCAAAGAACAGCATGTTGAACATGTGTAAAGCTACAGTGGGTTGAACGGTTAGGGCAGGAATGTCTTTTTTTGGTAAGTATGTCAAATAGCTAAATTTGTATTAAGCACAAAGAGTTAAGAAATACTGTGGTTGAATGTGAGGATGAGAAAGACCAGTATGTCTGTTATCTTATGTTATATAAAAAGAAAACAAATAGGGTCAGAACTCAGAGAGTTCAGACTTAAACATAGAATGGTGAATGGTGAAACTTACTTTCCAACTATACACAGATGTTTTTTTCAAGAGCATTTATGCATAGTTGTTGAATGTAAAGGTTGCACACATACCATCTAAAACATAATTATTTTTTTAAAAGTATCCAAGTAACTCTAATTGTCTAAGTGCTAATGTACAATAACACATACACAAAAGGTAACATAGAACACTGTATAACTATCCTATGAAGCGACGTTCCAGCTGCATAAACCAGCTCGTTCAAATTGGAACATGACCTCGAATGGATTTAACACGTTCAAAATTATAACCTTAGAAAATATTTTAAAAAGTTGGAAACATAAATTATAGGCCCCACAAGGCCACGTGGGTTAAGGCGTTTGACTCGTAATCCGAGGGTCGCTGGTTCGAGTCCCGGTCGCACCACACATGCTCGCTCTTTCAGCCGTGGTAGCGTTATGATGTCACGGTCAATCCCACTATTCGTTGGTAAAAGTGTAGCCCAAGAGTTGGCGGTGGGTGGTGATGACTAGCTGCCTTCCTCTAGCCTTACACTGCTAAACTAGGGACGGCTAGCGCAGATAGCCCCTGAGTAGTTTTGCGCGAAATTAAAAAAAAACAAAACAAACATAAATTGTGTAAGTTATAGGAGATATAATTTCAATACTTCACAGTGTTAATACGTATGTCATAGGTTTGTGTAGAATTATGCACAAAGCTACGCATTGGGCTATTTGTGCTCTGCTCTATACGAGTATCGAAACCCGGTTTTTAGCGGTGTGAATCTGCAGACATACCGCTCTTCCAGTGTGGGATGCGTAATTTCTAGGAAATGGTGATATAATTTATATACTTCACAATTTTAATACGTATCTTAGAGGAAAGGGTGATATAAATTATACACTTCGCAGTTTTAATACGTATGTTGTAGGAGAGATGATATAATTTATATACTTCACAGTTTTAATACGTATGTTGTAGGAAATGGTGACATAATTTATACACTTCACAGTTTTAATACGTATGTTATAGGAAAGGATGATATAATTTATACACTTCACAGTTTTAATACGTATGTTATAGGAAAGGGTGATATAATTTATACACTTCACAGTTTTAATACGTATGTTATAGGAAAGGATGATATAATTTATACACTTCACAGTTTTAGTACGCATGTTATAGGAAAGGATGATATAATTTATACACTTCACAGTTTTAATTTCAACAGTCGCATATGGCTCTAAGAAGTGAAATCTCAAGCTAAATGAACATTTTAATTTCCTAAAGCCTTATTTAAATACATTATTCTTCACGAATGTTGGTATTATTAGATACAGTGAGGTATAATTTCCTTCCTAAAGAAGGTTTAGCCAAAATAATTTTCACAAAGGTACCATTACTTTATAACCTATACCAACTATATACACGTTAACTGAACAAGAGAATAATATTTGGAAAGCATCGGTAAAACACCGTAACACAATGTAAGCTTTACATTGTTTAAGGTTAAATAAATTACGTTGCTCGTCTTTAGAATTTCAACCCCATGATAACATTTTTCTAATATTAGAATAAAAATTTAGCTTTCTGGTAATTAAACTGACAGTATAATAAAATTTAACATATTTAAAGTTATTGCCTACTTTAAGATCTGTTAAATTACCAAAAATCAAGACTTACTAATAATAGCAATCTTAATGGTTTCTTTACTGGCTCGATATGAGTTGGTGAGGTAGCTGATAATACTATCACTACTATCAGTAATATACTTCCCAGGTTTATCATAGTTAGCTGTAAGATGTGTTTATGCAGATGTGTAAATAGAAGATAATATGTTGCTGAAAGAACAGTTAATAATATTTTTAACGCGTTTTACTGAATGAAAGTGGTGGATGTTACATGTGTTAAATGATTCCTTGATAGTGAGAAAAATACTGGTTGTGTGCTTTCTATATTACACAGATTTCCAGTGGCTTCGTATCTTGCTCTTTTAACTTGGTCATTAAACATTAATGTACATGTAGCTTTGAGCTACTGTAAGGATAAATCAACTGATAAGATAACTTACATTTCTTAAAATAACACAATCATATCCACCTGCCACCTTTCAAGGCTTTCACCATCATTAACTATACAGTAAACTTTAGATTTTCTTCAGAAGAATGAGTTGCCAGTGAGAAACAATATGTTTAGCACGGTTGAGAAACCTTGTAAAGCTTTTTCTAGTATCGATCAGTGGAGAAATTTGCAACCTGAAAATTAATTAATAATTAATTTTTCCAGTTGTGCTGTAGGAATTAGATGATACTGTAAGTCGCAAGATATATTAAAATTCGTAACAAAAATAAGTTTTATTTGTTGTTAAGCACAAAGCTATACAATCTGTGTTCTATCCAGTTCGGGTATCGAAACCCTATTTTTAACGAGAAAATATCTTAAACGTATCATTGAGTCGCCAGGCACTAAAAATAAGTAGTTAGATAATCTGATCCTTTACTGAGTTTTTGTATGCCTTTAGATGCAGGGTTAGCGTTATAAGATAGGTAAAACAGGCAATCAGTTATCAATAAAAACTAATAATAACTCTATATATGAAGTTATTTGTCAAGATCGCTGTGTTTATGATATCAACTCTCTTGTTGTTACTCTCTTTCTCTAGATGAGCATATCTACTATAAGTAACCAATTGGAGGGCTGAGGAGGAATATTCTGTTTCTCTCCGAACGTAATATAAAAATTATAGTTATGTTTTCTTTTCAGGAAGCACGTAGAATAAAAACACTTCAAAAATATGCAACTGAGAAAAAAAAGCCAATTTTCTCAGGTTTTGCAAAGCAAAACGTTAAAAGGGAGAGAAAATATTGCTATTAGAATGGTTCAAGAAAGCACTACAACTAAAATCTTTGAAAATACCAAAGCTAAAACTCTTTGCTATGACGCAGCTTCTGATGACACAGACAGTTATAAAAAGAAGAAAAGCAGGCACAAAGCGAAACAATGTTTGTATTTTGTTTGAGTGATATAACCAAATGGCCAAAAGAAAAACTACAAATTCAAAGGTGTGACAGTTTTTGGTTGAAATGGATGGAGTGAAATTCTGGATATTTTGTTTTTTCAAAAAAGACAACAAATTATTAGAAGCAATGGCCTTTCAATGCAGAAGAAATATTTAGCCACTAGGGTCAGTGTTAGTGGGCATAATTCTGGTAGCGTAGATAAGCTTTTAAAGTTGTACATTGAAGACAGCACTTTAGTGCGGTCCATTTGGATGTATGTCTGATAAAAACCTGTAAGACCACATAAATGCATTATATTTTAGTATTACTTTGTATGTATTTTCATCAAAACGACACCGTTTCATTTATAAATTAATCAAGTTATTCAATTTACACGGGAAGAAGCATTTAATCTTAACTTATTGGTCCGATTATAAGGAAATGTAGCATTTCCTGATAAGGCAAAGAGTTGTTGCCTGTATCAAAGATACAGTCTTTGATAAATATTTAGACTGTAAAACTCATAGTCACCTTATACTCGTGATCGACCACAGACCCTCTCTTCCTAATCTAACCTGTCGCGTTCCTGAATGACAAGATAGCTATCTGTCTAAGCATGCTTACCAGATAATCAATTAAGATCATTGATAATTCTTGCAACTAATCCATTTCTAGGTTCAGTTCTTCAGTTATATTATTGATTTTGCAAATCTAAAAAAGGACGTTATTATACTTAGTTTTATTTCCCATGGTTTCTGAAAATGGGAGTCGCCTTATATTCGGGATTACCTTATAATCGGGCCAATACATAACAACTAAATGATATTTTTAATTACATACGAACACAATATTCCATTAGCTTAAGACCCTGCATTGCCAGGAGGTTAAGGCATTCGACTCGTAATCTGAAGGACGCCGGTTAAAATTCCTGTCACATCAAACATGCTCGCCCTTTCAGCCGTGGGAGCGTTTAAATGTGACTGTCAATCCAACTATTCGTTGGTAAAAGAGTACCCCAAGAGTTGGCGATGGGTGGTGATGGCTAGCTGCCTTCACTCTAGTCTTACACTGCTAAAATAGGGAGAGCTAGCACAGATAGCCCTGGTGTAACTTTGCGCGAAATTCAAAACAAACCAAGCCAAACCATTAGCTCGATGGTAATATGTCCACCCTATTTACACTTTGCTCTATCCCAATTGCAACAAATTAGTTTTTTGTCTTTTAGAAGTCGGTAATTTATCATCTCTCGTTCAGGAATTGACTGGTCACGTAGCTAGCCAGGTCAAGCCATGGCTAGGCCACTACATATTCAGTTTTTGTTTTTGCTGCAGGAGTTTTGGCATAACTTGTCACTAATATTTTTATGTTGACAAGAAAAGTCTGCAGGTCATTTAGAAGCAGTTCAACATTGAGAGGAGTTAGAATATTTATTGGGTATAAACTAAACCTCTCTCTGTGGCACAACACTATGTCTGCAGACTTACAATGCTAGAATCCAAGTTTCGATATCCGTGGCAGAACACAGATAGCCCATTGTATAGTTTTGTGCTTGCTTAAAAAAAATATAAACCAAATAATTAAAAGGGAAAGTCTACACCTCATTAAATAAACGATGAACCATTATCAAGTTGTTCTAGAATAACTTATTGTCTTATTAATGGCATTAAAAGTATCACGTCTTATGGAAGTCACGAAAAGCTCGTCATCCACATTCATTATGATTTCCTGAAGTTTGTTGAATACTTAAACCTGCCACGAAAAAGAACGTTAATATTACTTTGTAAAAAGTCCAGAAACACTACCTCGAAAATGACGCCCTGAATGAACTAAATCATCACCGTCCAGTTCATCCAGGGTTATATGCTGAATGCTGTTAGAAATGACAAAGATTTTCTCGAAGATCCTCCGGGCATAACTGTTTAGAACATGTGACAAAAATCAGTTTGTTTGTCACAACTATTGAGGTATCTGCATATGAAGAATGCACGATAGAAGTTATTATTTTAATAATTTTAATACTTTTCTTAAGCCTTTAATAACTAAATATAGGTAGATGCATTTCATTTGTAATTTTCTGGTTTGTTGAAGATTTGAAAGTAAAACTAAATGGGTAACACGCTGAAACTTGCCAGTAATGTTCAGATTAGTTTGGATTGGAATTCGTTTAAACTTCGTGATCCTATTAGAATAATTATTGTTGCACGGGTTGTTGTTTTTTATTACTTTTATAAAACAAATAAGAAAGGTCAGTCCACTTCAAGATATCACAAACATTTTGCTTCTTCAAGTTCTATGTTTAGGTCAAACAATGTTCACCAATATACTTGACTTTTGTATCTTTAGTTCTACGAAAGACAAAATTAATAGTTACAGCATTGAACTAACTAGTTTGCTGACAGTAACAGAGAAGTTGACAAATATTTCACAGATTAATCGTTAACTGACATGTAAACTTGCTCACACACTCTTGTCTGGCTAGTATTTTGTATATTGCTCAAAAAATTTCATAAACTTTGTAGAAAACTCAGACATTAAAACTACAACCATAACGGTAAGTTGAACAACCTTCCACCTAAACAACAGAAACATCTACATCATAAACACTGATTACAAAGATTTAATGTTAACGACCTTAAGTAAGATTCACAATTTAAATGGATGAGTTTTAGAATGATCATCAAACTTCACTATTTTATGAAGAATAGTACAGTTAGTAGTAACTAATATATCTTTACTGGCATATTTTCAGGCATTTTGTTTATTCCACTAGAGTTAGTGACATCCTTATAAATGGGATGTCGAATAATTGTAAACAAATGCGAAGAAACTAATGAACACCTCTGATACCACACTTGACTTTTCCCGTTAAATACTTAACCCAGCAGGTGATAAAATGAAAGTTCCTCTGATATAAATGCTTTTAAAGCTATATTTTGTACTTCATAACATGACAGTAAAAATCGCCGCTGCAAAAGATGATGAGATCTGAAGTTAGGTTGGAACTTGAAAAATAAAGTATGTTGTAGTGAAAAGAATCATTTATATTCCTTACAGAATCTAGAAAGACAGGAGATCCAAGACAAAAGTCATCATCCATGACTGTGATGGAAGTACTTCAGTGAGAGGACAGCTAGCTGGTTCATTTGAAAGAAAACTTTGTTAGTATTAAGTCAACCTACTGAAGACCCCAAGTTTCTTGTGAAGACAGTTTCAGATAACAATTTATCAGTGAAAAGTCAAATTGTTGAAGTGTCTAGGGTTTTTTGTTGAGAATATTTCCAGAGTCTTACTAATGATGGAAACACGTGTGGATTTTTCTCGACCACGTATCTGGAGATAACTTTACCAATGACAAGATAGTAAGTGACAATAAGTGAAAAGAAAATATTCTATTGTTGTATCACAAGAAATACATAGAAAAGATTTAGTGAACTGACAGTTCAGTGAGAGTAAATGATATAACAAAACGAGATTATTTTGCTAATCATAATTGTGATTGTACTTTGTTTGATACATTTTATTAATGATATATGCTGATTATAATGTATGTGTATTAATAATAACTTTTGTTATTTGTTAACAATGATTTTATAATTAATTATGCAAGTCTAACGAAATGGAAGAACATTTCATGAAACACACCAAATATCGTGTGGGTTTTTACATTCTTTATAGTAGTAATCTCAGGGTCGCGAGTTCGAGTCCTCGTCATACCAAACATGCTCGCCCTTTCAGCCGTAGGGGCGTTATAATGTGACGGTCAATTCCCCTATTCGTTGGTAAAAGAGTAGCAATCTCAGGGTCGCGAGTTCGAGTCCTCGTCATACCAAACATGCTCGCCCTTTCAGCCGTAGGGGCGTTATAATGTGACGGTCAATTCCACTACTCGTTGGTAAAAGAGTAGCCCAAGAGTTGGCGGTGGGTGGTGATGACTAGCTGCCTTCGCTCTAGTCTTACACTGCTAAATTATGGACGGTTAGTGCAGATAGCTCTCGTGTAGCTCTGCGCGAAATTCAAAACAAACCAAACCAATTTTTATAGTAGGTGTCTGTGACTTCTTTAAACAACAAACGGACAACACACAATCCACTTTTTAAAAATAATATATTCAAAACAAGTAAAACATACCTAGAGAACTTCGTTACAAGATTGATTATCACAGTTGTATTCAGAGTTTTAAATAACTGCATATTGTTTTCGTCAAAGTCTATACAAGTGTGTTCAGTTACTTCATTACATTATTTGACAAGACAAATAATTCTTCACTGTCTCTTATGTTACAACAAAAGCTGTGATACTTTTATTTTAGAAATCACCACTATACTTTCTCTATAGCTGTACTCGCAGTCACGCAAGCTAATTTCACTTTCACTAACTTACATCCTTGCACTAACTTAGTTACCTATATATAAATACCACCTGACTGAAGCCTAGAACTTTCTACAAAGTATGAGGTATATTATGATGTGACGAGAGTTAATTAAAGCAACGAGAAAAATTCAGAAGATTCACGTAACATGACATTAGTTCACAGCAACTGAACTACACAACAAATGATTCGTCAATATTTACATAAGCAAACTGGCATAATTACTTGTTCTAAAAATAACTTATTTTAACGCTCACGCGATATAAACGCGTATTAAACTTAAAATGAACAGTCGTGTATATCTAACAATGAAGCAAGCCTAATCTGCGCTTTTAACCAAATATAAGTTAAATAGCATGTTGTGAGAACAACACATAAGTAATCATATTAAAAATTAATTGCAACTCTTAATATGTTAAGATGATGGCAATAGATCCAATGATGTACTGTTGTGTATGAGTGAGAACACAAGGACACAAAACTAAATCAATAGTTTAATCAATTTGTTCCCTGTGGAAGACAATGACCGAGTCTAGTATAGAATTTAGTTCGAGATTCAACACTTCTTAATATTAAAACCTGTGTTCTGAGAGAAAGGGTTTCTATCAAGGATATAAAAGACGAGTTCATCAAAGAATGACTTAAGAAATATACGTTCTCTGAGCCTGTGAAACAACTGGAGTTGAGAACAATAGGTGATATGAAAGGTCAAAACATTAGAGCACAAAATTCTATGGTTAATGCACCAATGAAATGGTGTATTCCATCTAGTATTTACTCTCATATTAAGGCTTTAAGGTGGACCACAAAATGGTATGTAAATTCGTCCTTGTACTATAAAACACTGGAACAGCTGATGGTATCCCTACCAAAAAGAAAGAAATTCAAACGATGCATCACACTGAAAAGCTAGAAGAGTTGTTACATTGACTGGGCAAACGACAATTTTTATTAAAGATGGAAGTGCATAATTATCATTGTGAACAATGCACCTGGCAACTTCCTATAGGTTTATCACAAGGTGTTTGATTTGATGGCAGAGAATTGTAATATTATAATTAGCACATAAAGAGAAAAACCGACGTCTATAAAATCAATGAAAGTAAAAAAAGAATGTATGCAAACTCATCGTGGAAAGTGAAAATACAAAGAAATCAGCAGATTCAAAGCTGTTTCTCACAAATGATGAAAATAAGAGCAGTTTGTGCAGGTTTTGCATGATGTGAGGGCAACAATTTCTCAGTGAGAAAGTTTGGAGTGAAATAACAGCATACTCCTTGACCACAGAAGAATGTAAGACAACAGATAAAATAGAAATCAAAACTCTTTGTTCCACACAATAAAATACAGATGAAAAAATGATTCTCTAGTACAAGAAAAAAGGTCACGTGTCTATGTCAGAACAAAGTTTAGTGACAGACAAACATTTTTCACTGTGTAACATTTTGCTCAAAACCAGAAATTTGTTATTTCCTCGTCCAGGTGACTGTTGTTGAGACATTTAAACACTATATTAATTGTTTGTTTGTTTTGAATTTCGGGTAAAGCTACACGAGAGCTATATGCGCTAGCCGTCCCTAATTTTGAAGTGTAAGACTACAGGGAAGGCAGCTAGTCATCACCACCCACTGCCAACTCTTGGGCTACTCTTTTATCAACGAATAGTGGGATTGACTGTCACATTATAACGCTCCCACGGCTGAAAGGGTGAGCATGTTTGGTGTAACAGAGATTCGAACCCACGACCCTCAGATTACGAGTCGAGTGCCTTAACCACCTGGCCATGTCGGACCTGAAATGTGGTAATATGTCATATATCAACACTCGAGCTCGCAACATGGAAACACTGACAGGTGTTCTCACAAGATTGTGAGCTTGTTGAATTTACAAACCCTGATCACCACGTGGCTGGGAAAGTCATTGCAAAAGCAGCGGTATTGGCCTATTGTACTGAATGTGGTAATTTCATTGGTGGACAGATCAATTAGTGACACTTCAGGAATTCTAGGAAAAGCAAGTGAAGGACACTCATTTAGTATGGGTACTCCTTGCCATAAAGTAAAGTGAAGATCAAACACAACCATTACGGATAAAGAAACGTGTCACACTTAATGTAACCTGTGGCACCTGTATGGGAAGTTACGGGTGTAAGAAGGTGTAACGTACCAGATGTATAAACCAGGGAGATGTAGCTTTTAATCTGTGACGCAACTAATGGTCCCCAATGTTCGCATGTGGGAAATACTTCATATTTTGCATAACCTAAACACTAAAAGCCACCAAAGAGTATTTCATGCTTATATTAACACACACAGTTAATTATTCTGGCTACATTTACAAAAGGAGACTGAGTGCTATTGTGAATATTGTGCCGTGTGTATCACCAGGAGGAAAAACTGGTCAAAATGTGGAATGTTTCTGGAAAATGAATGAAGTAATTTTATGTGCTAACTGTTTCTTTACTAAGCATCCTAAGATTATATACTGCCTTAATCTGTTGTTGATGCGTTGGTTGAAAAACAGATAACATGACTTAGTAGTCGTTAAGAAATTCACATTAATGAAAAGCCTAATATCAACTGTTATTTGTAGATTTATGTAAGCCTGATGGTTTAGTGGAATGGATGGTAATAAAAAAAACACAAACGTAGCTTATTAAATCTGTTTATCCCGATTGCACTGGTCAGGACTGACATCTTAATAGCGTGTATGCGACAGACGAAAAGTTACGTGGTTATTTACCCAACATGCCATAGTGTCGATAGGAATATGTGATGTAGTTGAGGTCTGCAATAGTTGATACACATCAATTCACACATCAATATTGGGAAAGGCCACCATTCGATACGGAGGCCACTCGGTCTAGCAGAACTAAATCTTGCATCATTCTAAGGCTAACTCAATCTATTACACTGTGAGTTGTGGTGCTTGATTAACGACTTTCAATATTTTTCTAATTTACCAATGATCAGTTGTTGAGTACAGAGAATGACCCTTAACAACACCCAATCATCTTAACCTCTTGTAGCTTCTTTTATGATCAAACACGAACATTGACGTAGAGTCTTCACCTACAAAATGTAAAGAAAGAAACTTCGTTCTGATTTTTTTTTTGTACAAACGACTTTGGTCTAGATCTTGAAACTCCAGATGGAGCATAGGACTTCAACATTTCACCATCAGATACGGTTCCGGACTGTCTTCTTTCCACTTCAGCTCATTCCCATCATCCTTAACTCTTCATCAACCAATCTTCTGCAAGTCGTTTTTAGACGGTACTCTTTTCTTCTGCCTCAGAGGTTCCACTCGAGAGCTTGTCTGGTGATGTTTTCCACTTTTCAGAAGTTATTTCTAATCTAACCATATTATTTTCTTTTTGCAATTTGGATAAAAAGTGGATGTTAGTTTGTTCTCTTAACAAAAGGCTTAATGGTATGTAATTCATATTGTGGGGAATAATTATTATTTTATTATTGTATAATTACGATAATTGGTATACATAAACATTGTTCACAAATAACTTCTTTATATATAAGTGCAATATTAAGTATCATTTACACAAGACTATATCTGTAGGTATGTGTGTCATGCGTATTACTTCCAGATGTACGGTGTATGGACTGTACTCTTAATCAGCACGAAATATTAATTAGGTTGCTATAAATAGTGGTTAAATAGTTATTCTTTCAACGTGTTTCTCCTATTCGTTTGTTTGTTTCTTTGTAATATCAACTATAGTAGGTGGGTCCACCCATGATGGTGCTATATGTCAGCAGCCGATCATTTTTCATCTGTTTGTTCAGTTGTTGTTGTTGTTTTAAATTAAGCACAAAGCTACACAATGGGCTATCTGAGCTCTGCCCACCACCGGTATCGAAACTTGGTTTTTAACGTTGTAAGTTCGTAGACATACCGCTGAGCCACTAGGGGGGGCTGTTTGTTCTTCTGTGATGCCAACTGTAGTGGATTGGTCGACTCTTCAGAGTTGTATGACAAGATCGTGGAGTTGGTACATTTATTTTTACCATTGAAAGCTGCACTTGGCCTGCGATAGTCTGGGTATATGTAGGTGTGCCATTTATTGTACAACACAAATATTTGTCCAAGCTGTTTTACCTTTAACTGGAAGGTCTTTGTTGAGCTAAATTCTTCGTGGGATTATTTATTTTATGATGTTGAGACAGAGCTGAGTTTATCAGCTCGTAGATGGCGGGACAGTAGCAGTTAGAACTCGGGTAGCGCCACCTTTCGTTCACGTATTTATTGTAAATATGCCCGTCTGTCATATGCTCAAAGTGAGAAGTTTGAAAGGTCTGTGTAGAACCTAATTAAACAAAAATGAATCATGTAAAATTAAAGGAAGACAGCTGCAGCCAGTAAGAAATAAACTGACGCCCTAGAAAACAACTTACGAGCATCTAAAAATGAGTTGGTTTTATGTAGCATAATCAAGTTATTATACATATTCAACTATGTTTCACACGCCTTTCTTTAGTTAATTAATTTACGAATATGATGTTTTAATATCCAGTAATGTTTTATATGCGTTCTCAATATACAATTATTTTCGTTTTGTTTTCTGAAAACAACAACAAACAAACGAACTCATCTTCAATAACTTTTAAGTTATTTTACCCTCCGCCAAAACAAAGCGAAATGTTTTGGATTGACTAACTATGCTTAAGTTATTTGGTGAAACTAGAACGTATGTGTGTTACATATACTATCAATATTTAAGTAATTTAGATGAAACCAAGTAATAAGTCTCCCTGTGAGACAGAAGTAAGCTTACTGATTTACAACGCTAAAATCCAGAGTTCGAGTATCCATAGTGAACAAATTAGACAGCTCGAGGTGGTTTTTCTCTGAAACAAAGAAATTAATTTATAATTTCTTCCAAGGTGTTGTGTTTTATAAGTATAAATTTTCGTGTTATTTATATAAATCTGTGTGTTTTTGTGTGCGTTTTTCACCAAGGGGAATCGTCCCCCTGATTTTAGTGTTGTAAATCCGTAGTCTTACCGCTGTACTAGCAGGAGGCTGTATAAACCTGTTTTACTGTTATTGTATTATACTTTACCTGTAAAAATAGAAAATACATTATTTTATGAAACTAATATGTTTGCTAATCACCTACTTTGAAAGCATCATCTTGGTAAAAGCTCCTGTCTGTTGTTTGTTTCTCAACATAAAACTACATATTGGGCTATCTGTTTTGTGCTTGCTACGCGTATCTAAACAATGTTTTAGCGCTGAGCTACTGTGATGGTTTACATGAAATGAAACCGGAAAATGTAATATGTAGCAGAATTTAATTATTCTAGATATTTTAGTTATGCATTTATTTTCATAAAGTATAATTACTGTTGTAAGGGCGGTCGATGTCTGTAATATAGGCTGTATTTCATTGTGGCCGCTATATAAACTATAAATTTATGTATGTAATATAATTTGATTGGTGATAAAGTGGTTGTAATATTTTATATTATTATATATTTTTGTATGGTTCTCACACTGTTTGATTATGTATGAAAGTCAACTAGATGTTGTAACTCAATTTTCGTTGAAAGATGTTTTAGTTCTGAGACTAATTATTGTTGTGGAATCATTCTTATTATAATGTTTGGTGACATTCATTGCTGAATTTGTAATCATTATTGCCGTATTTTATACCTTGTTAGACGCTACATCATGGAAGACACACCCTAATTTCAGAAAAACAATTCTAAGAAAAAATATTTTGACTCAGCAACCAGCACCTTGATACAGCCTTGACTTTTTTCAACCTACTGAGAAATATAGTCAAATGCATCATATTCTTCATCGTATATTGATAACATTAGTTAAATTGAATGTTTTATGCTATTGAAAATACTTGTAATTGGTAAGTAACAACATTATGATAATCCCTTTTAAGTAGATCATAAGCTAACCCCTTCTGTAACCAATCACATTTGTCTTGGAAGATGCATGGGGATTTTTCAAAGTGTTTTCTTTAAAAATACTTGACTGGATACAAGAAGTATTTCTATATGAAATCATGTTAGTCTTCTGCTTTGTCAATTCAAAAACGAATTTCAGTTTTACTCAGGGTCGAATTAAGGACAAATGATGCTCTAAGCAAGCTCAACAATGGTGCCCCCCTCGGCCCCTCCACTGCTTAACTGACAAGACATTGAGACTCAATAAGTGCTGAAAGTGAAATAAAAGTTTGAAAATTTATAACCCTTCTTCAGTTTTCTTCCAGGTCAGACCCCACAACTATATTAAATAAAAACTTTTTTATTTTTTTTATTTAACTGATTGGGCATGGATCAAAATCAACTAATGACTGAGGCCTTTCATTTAGAAATGAGGAGGGAAATCACTTTGATTAATGATAATAAAAAATAATTATTTTTATTGTGTATTTTTTAACTCTGAGTTAAAAATTTTCACGTTGATGTTAACAAAAATGAAAATTATTTACTTAATACTTTAATATTTATTTAAATTTTAAAAAGTTTTATTCTAGAGTTTTTAATTGCAAATTCTTTGATCAAACCCTGAAAACTAATTTGGCGTAACAAATCTGCTTCTATACTCAGTAGATACAAGGCATACAGCCTGTGTTGTCACATAGTTGTTCTGTTGGGATTTTTAACATGCGTGAGTTGAGAAAATGAACGCTCAGCTGTGCAGTTTGTGACCGTTAATGTTAAAAATATATTCGCAATGCAATGTCTACGTTTGAAAACGCACATTCAATTTTGTCTTCTGAAATTATTTTATAAAGTTTAGCATGATTGAATCTGATTCTTACAGTCTTTGTTGCACTGAACTTATGGCGCACATATGAGTGAAACTGCTGAAGTTCGGCAGAGAAATTAGTGTCCAAGTCCTCTGGGTAAGCATCAATTAGCTTTTGAAAACACTGAGAGTACCTTTCAGTTCCAGCAGATTAAGTGACATCATTTGATACATCACTTAGGAAGGAAAATCTGTTTATTATTTCTTTGTAAATCTCTCCTCTTCTTCTCATCTGGGTTTCTGAGTTGTCAACAATTGTGTAGAAGGTGATGATAGGAAATTTATCTCTGGCATTTGGATCTACTTCTTGTGCATCTCCGTCATTGAGTACCTTCTTTCTAACTCGTTTGCGAGTTTTAGCTGCATTGTAATCAACATCTGGTAGTATTTCCTTTGCAACTGTTTCAAATCTTTCAAAGTCATCCCTTAAAGTGCGTAGTTGGTTAGCTAATGACCCGTACAGATCTGCCTATGTTTTTAAGTTCACATCCTTATTTTGCAGAACTTGACTTGCTTTACGAAACTTTTGCAAAATTTCATCCCACATGATCAACATAAAAACAAATTCTAATCATTGCACCTTATTTGTAATATTGTCTGCTTCTCTTCTAGTGTCTTCCTTTTGTAACTGGTCTTCAACTAGACATTCTAAAGTTCCCAAAATCTTAAAGAAAGACTTCAAAACTGCTTTTGTTACCATAGCATGTGCCCCCCATCTTGTATCAGAGAGGGATATTAACACACTTTCATTTCTAAGACAAGCTTTAAGAATTTTCCATCGGCTGGTTGAGGCTGAAAAAATATATAGAGCAAGTGTATTAGAGAAGACATTTAACTGCCACTTGAAAGCAGTCAACAGCACTTCAGCTTACCAGATATTATAGTGAATAGGCTGCACAGGGCACCTGTATGGCAAACTTATTTTCTTCTAAAATCTTTTGCTGCATCCCCTTATACCACCCAGATATGTTAACAGCATTGTTGTAAGACTGACTCCTACATTTTAAAAATTAAATTTGCAAACTTCACGTAAGTACAGCAATACCTGGTTTGCCATTTCCTCACCAGTGTGGATTTTCGGTTCCAGAAAGGTTATAAAGCGTTCAACAGGCTGCCCATCTTTTAAGTTTCAAAGTACAACACTTAACTTATCTGTATGTGATTGATCTGGCGTCGAGTCAACTGACAAGCTAAAATAACCAGAAGAATTTACTTCATCAAGAATGAATATGTGAACCTTCTGAGCCATTGGTTCATTGAGTTCTTCACAGGTGGTTTTGGACAAGTAAGAAGGATTTCCTTTTCCAGAATTTCCAGAATTCGAAATGTGCTGTGAACCAAATTTTTCATCTGTTCCTCGAAAAGCCAGGCCACGTTCAGCTAACGTATGAATAACGGCTATTACACGCTCCAAGACATGTTCCCAGTAATTGCACTTTTCTTTAATTTGTTTTTCTAACTCTTGTTGCAAGCCTAAACCTTGTCTGAAAGTTAAGTATGTTAGCATAGAGTTTCGGTGAGTAGTGCTTCTCTCATGATGATTAATTACAATAGTATTTTGTCAGTCACTAAACCCTTCTCTTTCAACAAAATGCGAGGAAAATTTAGGGGTAAAAATTTACAAACAAAGCAGTAAACTGACCTGTTGATGGTGAATACAATTACCACTCTCTTGTATTGCTCACCATTGGCTTTTACCCCAAAGAAAGGTTTTTGAGAATAGTATCTCGTTGGTTCGCCACTATTGAAAGTCCGGCAAGATTTGCCAAATGGCCCATTGTGGTGTTGACAGTCAGTGGGTCCACAAACAATCCAATAAGCCACATCATCAACAGAGAAAACGAGCCACAACCATGGATATTTTGCTTTAGTTTTTTCATCTTTTGTAGACTTTTGTAGCGTTTTACCATAGTCCAGTAGATTTTCATTTTCAGCAATTATTTCAATTTCAGACTGTCTTGAAGAGTAACTTGCATCAACATTAACGCTAGAAATATCAGAAAAATTTACAGGCAAAGTGAGATCAGTTTTGAGACTTGTGCCATTTGAGCCAGCCTGTAACACCTCAACGTCATCATGATGTTCTGACTTTGAAGTGGACAAACTGGAACTTGTAGGTGTGGAGCTTGGTTCAACTTTAATCTTGTTAGAGTCAGATGACTTGTGCCAGTTGAGCCAGCCTGTGACACCTTAAATCACGTTTAAAGCCGGACACCCTTGTATTTATCCCCTAAGTAAATCTCAGCTTTAGATCTGTTTATATTATTACATAATCACAAGGGAATACATACCCAAATACTCTTATAGGTTACATGTAATCTATGAACGGTGGTATTGCTACGGTGGCATTCCTTTCTAATTTTTCTTTGGTATGATAAATTTCAAAACATGTGCTCACACACAAAGGAGTTTTTACAGCAAGTTGTTTAAAACCAAAAAACTTACGGCTCAGAAAAGCTTCAGTGAGAAACACACTTATAAAAATATTACAAAACACATGAATAACGCGATACTAACGGAAATAAAACTAAAACAAACGAGACAGTAACTCAAATATAACGTACGAAAACAGAAGCCCCAAAAAAACTTAAAACTAACCACATCTCTGTACACATCTGTCACCATTTCGTTTGACTCATGTTTCTGTGATATTATACTCTTATTTTTTTGCAGATGTAACTAAATAAAGTAGTAAAAGGTAAAACAAAACAGTTCCACTGCCTATAATTTCTTATAAATAGCCATAACAGAAGGAATGATTGGAAAATATTTCATCTTCAAGGTCAGACATCATAACATATGATCATCTTTTACCTGAAGTTTTATCAACATTTTGTACTGCTCTTTTGAGTAATCTTTCGCAAATCAATGACTTCTTACTTTAGATAAATAGTTTAGTAGTTTGTTGAAACTTTAGTCACTCACCGAGCTAAAGAAAATTTTCTTTTAACAATGCAGAGTAAAGTCGAACACGAAAGAGGATAACAAAAAAAATCGACTAACGTTGAGTGTAGCAGTGAAAGAGTTAAGGGCATGATAGCTAGGGGAAAAACTGTGGTGTCCCCCTTCTCTTGGTGCCCTAAGCACGTGCCTGTTTTACCTAATAGTTAAGATGAACACAGATGACCTAAGAAGTTGAAACGTTGTTTTATACACTATTTTAATTAAAGTTTTAATACCCATACCAGCCGTCTTGAGGTACATTTTTACTTCAAGTGGGTTCCTCGTCATCACGAATTATAGTAAGATTTGTTGCCCCTGGTGACTGACTGTTCAATACTGAAGTTGAGCAAGAATTAGCAAACAAAACAAAATCCGATAACGGCTGGAACGTGAGTAGATTAACCTTTAACGTTTCGATATCATAAAAAGAATGCACCAAGTTAATCTTAATTTCAGAATAACTCTAGGTTGACTCTACTCTTGTTCAGACCTTTAATACTCGTTTCTTGTTCACAAATGTTAAGTGTAAAAGTACGCAACATTGTATTTTCTGCTAACAGTACCGCATTGCTAATACACAACACAAGGGAGTTATGGTTTACAGTGTACATTGGTTTGTAGAAAGCTTCTAATGCATATAATTAGAGAAGTAGGCTAATTAGCCTTAGCCTATATGTTTGAGCTTTAGGCCTACATTCCGGTAAATTAAACTGTATTTTAGATGAATAGCAACAAGCGTATCTTAATTTTAGTCCTAGAACAGTTACGATGTTTGAAGATAATATTAGGCTTAAGTATTACTTAAAAGAGGACCGTATATTACACGTTTTGAAAACTATAAAGACCGCGCGCGCGAAAGACCACTGGACTTGAAACGGACAGAGAATCGCGAACTGTTTTATTAATTGGCTTCACTCTAAATTTTCGTTGTTTCAGTTAGAAAGTGATACTACAAATAAATGCTTTTGTACGCCACACTCACTGCCTCAAGTAAATCAAATTATAATATTAATACAAGATAAACAAAATATTTATTGTGTGAACGTTTAATTCGTTTATCATCGTGCACTCAGCAAATTGTGCTTGAGTAACTGATAGTAAAAATATTGATATGAACAGTGTTTACAAAGCATTAGTAAAAATAAGGCATTATTTCATCTCATAACTCCTTTTTAAATGAATTTTTCCATACCTTAAATTCAGCATTATAAATAAATAATGCATTTTTATAATATGTTTTGTGAAAAAAACACTCAGTGAAACATTTTAAAAAATTCTCAGTATCCTTTATAAAACTGTTTAATTATTTTTTTCAGAAAGTACCAGTACCAGACGAACTCAAAATTAACGACAGCATAATTGATGATGACGCTTTAAAAGACCCTGTGGGATTCAAGGCTCTATATAACCAAATAAAATTTCAACGGTACAGAGCAACTGACGTATTCACTCGTTTAGACAGGAGTAAGAAAGGACATTTCACCCTTGCTGATATTAAAGAAGGCACGTGTTTGGTGAGGAATAGATACCACGCACTTACTAAGAGGAAAACCCCCTATTTTTGTGTCATAAAAATATAGTTTTATAGTTGTGTTAGCTACTTATAGTATTTAGCATTTTCTATATAGTTTACATTCTTCCGATGAAGCATTAGCATTTTTAGCTTGAAATAATCGCATAGAATGGGTTCTGTGGACATTTTATAATTAGAAGTCCGAAGCCATATTGCTGCTGCCAGGTTCTTTACAGAAGATATCTTTGACTTGTTGGCGATAAATTTCAACAATAAACAAACAGCAACATAGTTCATTTGTTTTAAAATAATATATTAAAACAAGTGAAACGTATACACAAGTACTCGTAACACCGTTGGTTACCACAGTTGTATCGAGAGGTTTAAAACTGTCTCTTCTTCATCAAAGTCAACACAGACTGGTTTAATTACTTCAGAACACAAATGATAAAACGAATTATTATTTTCTGTTATTATAATATAGTCTTTCATAACTTCACTTTAAAAATCACCATTGCACGTGATACTACATAGTACCAGAGAACTAGATCTAAATAATATTCTTCTATGTATATTTATACCCCAATAGAAGTCTGGAACTTATACGCAATACTGGACATTATTATGCATTAATACTCAATTAAAATAACGAGACAAATTCAGAATGTTCTAGTAACATGAATCAACATTGCAACAGTCAATAACTCGTAACAACTGAACGTACAGGTTATAGCAACGTGTGATTTGCAAACAAACTTGCTATGAATGTCGCTTGTAAAGATAACTAAATATAACACCTGCGTTATATAAATTATCCAGATCATAATTCTCCATTAATCGTAAGCTAAAACAGTTGTGTATATTTAACAGGTACATGTGGTTTTGAGTACAAACAAGCTTTGTCGTGTCACGGAAATAGCGCTGTAAAGAGATTGTGGGCTTAAGATTTAAGTATTTTTGTAAGTTTTTATTTTGTACAAAGCAAGATTTGAGATCTGTACTGCTCTTAAAGCCATTTGAACATTATAAGAGCAAAATCTGGCTCTTGAAACTACAGAGCACACAATATACAAGTTAGACCTTCAACTTCTTACTGAAGTGCTTATGTGAAATTAATTGCATCGATATACGAATGTTTTTGCCAGCAAAAGAAAATGATTAGCACGTGACGATTAATATGCAGTACAAGGTATATTTACTTCTTTAGTAGGTAATATAATCTTTGACATGCAATTAGAGTAGCTATCTTGTATTGTGTTGTGCATATGATTGGCGTTTTAAATTACAGAATTTGTGTTTATTCCATGAATAATTTATACGTTTATATATAAGTCGTTTATATATATAGATTAGTACAACAATAATCTTTACTTTAGATTTTATGTATTATATAAAATTTTACTTCAATGTTATGTTTAAAGCTATATACTGGTCGTCTCTTTAAAAGTCTTATTCTGGTTCCAGTGACAAATGTGAAGTTCGTGAGGTTGAAACTATTAAGATACATTCTTGTGGTGAAGACACTGATGATATGCAAGCTGGTTTATTTGAGCCTCAAACGGTTTCAAGCACTGAAGACTCCATTCTTTGTAAGTCATCATTATCACAGTGCACTACAACAACCATGGAATCGTGAGAGATTTACCATGGTATTTTTGTAGTCACTGAGCTATGCATTGGTATAGTCAATTTATTAACACCAGCAACATTACTTTTCATGAAAGATGTCAAATAGTACTAATGTATTAAATATGTAAAGGTATTGCTAGCTTTACAAGCATGTGGCGATACCAAATGTTTTCCTGCACCTTTTAATGGCAAGTTTAAAATAGTCTGGGTTGAAAAATACCAATGGTTGTTATGCAGCCCAAAGTTAGATAGAATGTTTTGTAATACATATGTTACCCTACTTTCAGTTTATAATCGATGTCACGAAATCATTTAACATATGGGTAAAAAAATCAGGGATACTTCAAGCAACCATTCTAAGAATGTTTATTATCATGATTCTGTGCAGGCTGCTGATGCTTTGAAGGCTTCCATTAAACGCCCATCATCAAGTAGAATTTATATTATCACCAACAGTTCCCTTCAATTATGTATAACTTAAATAAATATATCCTTCATGAAAGAGATCACGCCATTTTGATTTTTAGGAAAACAAGGCTTGGCATTTCGGTGTGACACTGAATATGTTCAAGCAGAAACATGATACTGAAAACAATGAGATGCTGAGACATTATTTGTATAATCCCAAGACAAAATATGATACGTATTTATCTCCATTTTCACAAAAAAAGGCATAATAGATGTCATAGGATATGATGTTATTCGAGTGAAAATCATTCATGAAGTAGAAAAATGGTTATGAAGTGTCTTCTTATAAGGCGTGGGACTCATAATCTGAGGGTCGCAGGATCGCATCCCCGTCGCGCCAAACATGCTCGCCATTTCAGCCGTGGGGGCGTTATAATGTGACGGTCAATCCTACTATTCGTTGGTAAAAGAGTAGTTCAAGATTTGGGGGTGGGTGGTGATGGCTAGCTGCCTTCCCTCTAGTCTTACACTGCTAAATTAGGGACGGCTAGCACAGATAGCCCTCGAGTAGCTTTGTGCGAAATTCAAAAACAAAACAAAAAGTCTTCTCATAATGTAGAACATTTATCAAATATCTTCGCTTTGTAGATGGCAACTGTGATAATAAGGAAGAATTTGTTAGCTTTGTTAAGCTCAGAGGGTCAGAGCAAAAAATATACTATGTATAATTACAAATATATTGACTGATGTTGGATTATATCTAAATGAACTGCTTCGTCAAGAATATAATGGAACATCCGCCATAGCTGGCGAGAGACTGGTGTCCAAAAACAAATTCGTCAAAATAAAATATGGTATGCTTATAGCACTGGTCACTCACTTAATTTTGGTAATATATAAATTATATATTATATAAATTCATTTTCAGTCCCATCAGTACGAAACTGTGTCGAAATATTTAAAGGAATAACTATTTGAATTAAGTCTTCAACTAAACATAGGAAACTATTAAAGACAACCAATTAAAAGGGCATTCAGCATGGAGCAGCTTCATCACGTCTTTCACTACTCAATGTGTGCATCACACTCTGAGTTTAGAATATTGGAGATTGGGACAGACTCTCTTTATGTCATCCTTTGTTACTTCACTCTAGTGAAGTTATTATGTGTGGAAATGATAATTTTGAAATGTTTAATGACAACTGGGTTGCTCAAGGTAATACAAATGCTATGGCTTATCTGAAAATATTGGTATTATTTAGATTCATTTTTTTAAACAGATTCACAACGTTACATTTACTATTTTTAAGAAGCTTCTGTAAACTTACAATGTCCAAACCAAGACATTGTTTCTGGTGTTTCCATGATAGAACAATGCTGTAAAGAACTGACTTCATTAAGAGTGAACATAGATGATATTCACATTTTATCTTGAAGCATAGCAGTAATATTACAAACAAATCCAATATTAATGTTAACAAGTTACAAGTTAGTCAACTACAAGCCCAACATGTAAATGTAGAATATAATTCCGTGGAGGGTTACCTTAATAAAACGGTAAACATTCCTTTTGTTGAACACATTATCAGTAATCTTTCCTCCAGATTTGATACACAAATACAACAAGCGGATCAGTTCAGAAACTGCCATCAAAACATCCACAAGAGTTTTCTATCTCTGATATCAGACAAGTTATGGATTTGTACAAGGAGGATTTACCAAATACTGATATCTTTTATGAAGAAATTCATTGGTGGAAGACAAGGTGGTTTTCTACACCTCTCCAGGATAAGCCCCTGATACTGATTGACTCATTGAAATCATAGTTCAATGTACCAAATATCTTTATGTTACTGAAAGTCTTTACCATACTGTCACTAAGTTCATGTGAAGTTTGACATCTGGTCTCCAAGGTTGAAACATTACCTGAGTTTACACAAACACTTGCCTTAATATGTAATCATTGTGACACTGCTATCAACACTTAAACTGTATGTAAATTATTTATGGAAATATACCCTATAAAAATGGAGCATATTATCCTGTTATTTCACGCGCACGTTCACGTACGTACATGATAGCCAATGATTGAAATCGCTAATATGCTATTGTTGTACACAGTTGTTTAATTTAGTATTATAATTTAACAATAAATAACTACCTTGTACGTAGATAATACAGTAATTTACTGTAATAAAACATACATATTTATACTAATGTACGTTTAGATCCTCATAACGAATAATGGTTTGCTTACTTTTCATTGGATTCTTGTGAATTTTATGCAGCCATGTAACTATTTAAGTTACATTTCATGCAAAATGGCTTCCAGAATTAATCTCATAACACGTTTTTTTTTTTTTTTTCTGGGCGGTGGCTCCTCCATACGCTTGAAGCATTAGCACGCTGATTGTATTTCACACGATATGTGTGTTGGCTTTTGTTTTCAAATATTAAAACCCAGTTTCAAGCGTTCTGCGCGGCCTGTTTACAATCTCTTATATCTATTGTTTGTTGATTTTAGAATTTCGCGCAAAGCTACTCGAGGGCTATCTGCGCTAGCCGTCCCTAATTTAACAGTGTAAGACTAGAGGGAAGGCAGCTAGTCATCACCACCCACCGCCAACTCTTGGGCTACTCTTTTACCAACAAACAGTGGGGCTGACCGTAACATTATAACGCCTCCACGGCTGAAATGGCGAGCATGTTTGGTGCGACAGGGATTCGAACCCGCGACCCTTGGATTATGAGTCGAACGCCTTAACCCACCTGGCCATGCCGGGCCGTTCTTATATCTATCAAACCGCATCGTAATATGTTTAAATTAGACTTTCGGAGTTGTTCAATCTCTTTGTAGTTGAGCTGCTAGTGCTGATGCATAATTTTTCCTCATTTGCATGTTATCGACGGACATTCGAAAGTAAAGCATCACTCATTATTCTAAAAACAATTCTGAGCTTGAGATAATATGTTATCAAACTTTATGTTTTATTGCTGTAAAAAAGGAAACGAATAAATATCATTCTTACATTTTAGGAACGATCACTAAAAACTGAAACTAAAACCATACCGCTAGAAACTGACTGATAGATATCATAAAATACATATTTGTGTTTTGTCTGAGATTAAACGAGCAGTAAAATTCTACTACAATATCCATATTATTTATGTAACGTATTTTTATATGAAGTTCATTGCAAAGGTGTAAAGTATTGTTATTTAACATTTTATGGAAAGCGTATGTGCCATACTATTAGAAATAATATTCTATTACTTCTTATATAATTTTATCGTAATAAATTTTATGAACTAGAAACTGCCTGTGTAACACCTTCAGATGCACAGATTATTATCGCTATATTTTCTTCAACTAGAAAAATTTCTAACTGATGACGAAGTTCTAGATGTTACGACGACACTTGACAATCAAAGGAAACGTCATGTGACATTCTTCGACTTGATGAAAGGCATCGCTATGATTCGTCGAGAGAAACGTGTACGAAGAGCTGCTCACAAAATCATGTATGTAGAAACTTTGTAATAGGTTAAAAATAGATGTTTTTATCTGCAGCTTATTTGGTCATCTTGTGTTTTAGTCCTAAACATTTACCCAAAAACAGATAGTAACAAGAACCTAAGTATTTATAGTAAGTCGAAGACATGGTACTTACTTTTTATCAGTACAAAGTTACCTTGAATAAGACAGAATCTTTTTATTGAGTGCGAAAATTGTTTATATATATATTTTTTTTTTTTTTTTCATAATGTATGGAAGAGTGCAACTTGAAAATAAAAGTAAACTTCAGTATACTGTAATAACTGTATATAACCTTAATACATTATTACCTGTTTATAGTACCAACAAACCGTAAGAGTTGCAAGTCATCCTAAGATTAAAGGTAAAATTGACCGAAACTGGGTTTACCACAAAAAATGAACGAAATATATTTTTTAACATTTCTTCTCACTTCGACTAAGGATATAATTAATTCACATCTTCATTACATGTCTAGTGAAGGTTTACCACTACCGTTATCAAAGTATCCTGTCTCTAAAAAGACGCTTAGCGATGACAGAATAGCCCAAAATGAATTCTCCGGGAAGAAAAATATTAGTGTAAATATAAAAACACTAGACGTTGACAAAGAGAAATGCGGTGCTCACGAGAAATTAAAAAAGGCGTAACTAATGAACAGTTGTTGGAAGCGACGAAAACCCTATCAAACCCATTGAATATGTTGTGCTTGAAAAGAAAATTCTCAGATTGAGACAAGAAAAATGCAAATGTTGAAAAGAATTGATCAGTCAAAGAGAGAGGTAGGACAGGACTTCTTGCTTTTATATCTGAAGAGTAAATGAAAAGTTCTACACGTTTTGAGACTTGAAAATACCACGAAAGAATTATATGGTGCAGGAGAGTAGGTAAAAAAGAAAAAAATGTCAAGGAGAGGAGGTGATATATTGAGAATTAATTTAATAGGTTAAAATACTTATCATACTAGAAACCTATTAAATGTTGAATGTATAATAATAAAACGACGCTTCTATGTGTGTGTGTGTCCGGGTACTGTTACTAACTGGCCTCATTAAGAAGTTTCATACACTCTTCCATGTGGAAAAATAAGTAATATCCAGGTGCACAGCCATAGCTTTAAGAGGAAAAAAACAAGAAACCTGACATTTTGCACCCATGCTAAGTTTACCCTGAGGGTGTGCAACTGTGTATTATTACTTATCTACGTGCGCACGCGCATGCGCGTCTTTTTATGAGCCAAGTTAACGAAAAATGACATAAAAAATATTGACTGTCATAATTCCAAGAGAAAATAATCTAGAAACCTATAATTGTGCACACATACTAAGGGTATGCACCTGATGTTATTACTTACCCGAGTACACGCCTTTTTAAATGAAGGAAGCTAGCGAAAAACCAAGTGTTTCTTTCACACCAGTGAATAACCAGGCTTCATTCGGGTTATTAGGTTATTAGATGAGTATGTTACCGTGTGTGTATTCAGAACCTGTTTAAACATAAAGGTATAACCTTTATACGTTTCTTGCTACGCAACATGATGTAAAAGTCGTTGTTGAAATGCATTATTACCCAAATTTACTGGCTTTTCTAAACATTAGAAGTTGTTATACAAGTCACCGCTACTTTGTCTTATTAAAAAAATGCATACGCGCATGCATGTGAAAAAGACACGTAATAATACATAGTTGCACACCCTCGGGGTCAACTTTGCACAGGTGAAATATTTCAGGTTCCTAGGTTCTTTCCTCTTGGAATTAAGGCGGTGAATCTTAGCATTACTTATTTCACACACACACACGCACACACACGAGCATGTTCAAAAATTTTAATAAGGCAAGTTAGTAGAACTGCCTAACTTAGTTTGGGTCATTAGGTTGATATATTCTAGATGACTATGTAAGTGTGTGTATTCGGAACATATTATAGCATAAAAGTATGATCTATGTACTTTTCTTGCTGTACAACATAACAGAAAAGCTATTATTGGAATATATTGTTATCAAAACGCATTGTTTTTTTATATATTAGAAATTGTTACGTGTGGTTTTCCGTTAGATTGTCTCATTAAAAAGATGTGCATGCGCGCAAGCACGAAAGTGCGTGTTCGTCTATCCGTAATTTGTATTTGTAAAATAAGGAGCCACTTATATTCTATATGGTTGTTTTGAGAAAGAAAAAGCGACGGAAAGGGTCAAAAACACCTTCTTCGAATACGTCTGCTAAGACATAAAAAATCGACAAAGACTGACAAACATAAAACGCAAGGATTTTATTTATGCTATGCATAAAAGAAAGGTAGGATTGGATTTTAGTTAAAATATAGAGATGTTCAGTTATTCAAACACTGGTGACAGAATTAAATAAAAGTCGGAAATGAACATAAACACTTGTGTAGAGTAACAACTATATAATTGTTTTAAATAGAGACGGAAAGCGACACCTGAACGATTCCTAGAACATTTTATGTCACTTTTCAGTGTACAATTTGTTTGTTTTTCAATTTCACGCAAAGCTATATGAGGGATATCTGCGCTAGCCATCCCTAATTTAGCAGTGTAAGACTACAGGGAAGGCAGCTAGTCATCATCATCCACCGCCAACTCTTGGGCAATTCTTTAAAATACCAACGAACAGTGAGATTGACCGTAACATTATAACACCCCAACGGCTGAAAGGACGAGCATGTTTGATGTGACGGGATCTATCTGCGCTAGATGTCCCTAATTTAGCAGTGTAAGATTAGAGGGAAGGCAGCTAGTCATCACCACCCACCGCGTACTACTTTTGGGTTACTATTTTACCAACGAATAGTGGAATTGACCGTAACTTTATAACGCCCCAACGGCTGAAAGGGCGAGCATATTTAATTCGAACTCGCGACCCTCAGATTACGAGACGAGTGCCTTAACTACATGGTCATGCCGGGCCTCAGCGTACAAGCCTCGCTAGATACAATAAAGAACACTACACTTATTACTTACTTTATGCTAGTAAGTTGAGTCTTTTAACCTGTTTGAAATTTCTTTTTTTTTTTACACATATACAGCTCTGTTACTAACAACGCAAAATGCATATTTTTTCTTCATATTCATTGGCCTTAAGATTTTGGCCAGCACTGTACATGCTACAGTTGACCTTAAACAATACAGAACTTTCGAAGCAAATTATGTGAGTAATCACTTTTCGCTGCATCACTTAACTGGATCACTTATTGCCCTAATAATTAGTTCATCAGTGATTTTTGTAGCTTACCACTCATTATTTATGGACCTTTTATTATGCTGTATGGAAAGACTATGAGTAGTACATTAAATAGCGAGTTTACTTACTGATCAATTATATTTTATTACAAGTTACAGCTTTTACAGTAAGTGAGATTTGTTTTTAGAATATAAGGACATTTTGATAAGTGGTGAAATCATTCTCGAATACACAAGTTGTACATGAAGAATGATCGCACCAATGATTTAATGTTTTTAAATTACAAATTACAGCTTTTACAATGAGATTTTTAAGAACAGGTGCGACCTTTCGATAATTGGTAAAATAATTCTCGAGTGAAACAAATTGTACTGAACCAAATGCTGAGCCATTTCCCGCTCACCTCCTATTTATTTTGAAACGGTCCCTCATATACACTTAATTCTGCATATGACATGTGAATAACCAATCAAAAGCACATAATTTCCCAAAGTAATTTTTTTTGTTTCCCAACCATTTTCCAAATATTACGATGTCGGTTCTTTCTGTAGGTATAAACCTTTATGCTAGTAAGTTGAGTCTTTTAGCCTGTTTGAAGTTCTTGTTTTTTTACGCATATACAGCTCTGTTACTAAACTAAATAAATTATAATGGGTTTTTATTGTATCGATATAGTAATTTGTTATTTTATGGTTACACAAATGTTTTATATAAAACCTAAAAAAAGTATTTCGTTTTACATCTTCCACTTGCGAAATTTCTTAAAGCCTAGCATCGTACGCCAAGCAGAACCCGAATACAAAGGTCGTTAATAGAAGAGAGAATTGTTTGCTTTACTTCTTTATTTATTGTTCCTACGTTCTAAGAAAAATTAGTTTAAATCTTATTTGTAAATAGCAAAAATATATATACGCACGTATAATGTGTTATAACTCAAATGTTATTGTATTTTAGAAAATACTAGTTCACTGAAGAACAACCAACAGATATCAATTTGTAAGGACCACAGTAACATGAGTGCGCGTGCGAATCATAATTGTAACTTTTATTTTAGCCAGCAATGGTTGAAATGTCCGTATGTTAAGAAATATGTAATGTTAGGACATTTAAATGTTGGTGTTTTCGAGTTATAATTTGCAGCCATTTTAGAAAGAAAAAGTACAATGTATATATTTACTTCCTAATTTTTATGGTGGTTACGAGATCGCTCAAATCTATCGAATATGTACAGAAAATCCGATTTGATAGTGAAAATAACAGATAAAATAGAAAGTTTTGCTTTAAAAAATCATTTGACAATTATTTGGAGGTTATAATGATTTAACGTGCGAAATTTGAAAATTTACTCATGCATAGAAGTATTTTTAGTCTTAAAATGAAAATTGCTCTACATCTTGCCTGGTAAACATTCTGAAAAATATTACGAGAAAAATTTTAATTAAAATGTCTTACTACTTAATTTAAAAACCTGATATTACGTGTATGAAAGCATTATAATGTTTACTAATAAGCTGAACAAATTTTGTAAACATATGCTTACATGATCAAAAACCATAGTATAATTACCCTCATGGATGTTTTCGTGTTTACAAGTTGGGTGAATTCCACAGCACTCTTAGTAAACTGCGCCCACGGTAATAAAGTAAGAGCTGCATAACTGAGTGAGGTATCCAAACATAATTATAAGAACTTTTTATGTATAGATACGTTTTCTCAACTAACCTGTATAAAATCCAGTGTTTGTCTACGCTTGATTTCTCGAAATAGGAGAATAATAAACTCCAAACTGCATTTATCCAAGTAGAATTGTTCAATTACTATCTGTCCATTACGATTTTAATAATGGGGGTGAAAGGGGACCATGAGAGGAGTTCCGTGAAACCTTATAACTGTAGTGAGTGTTGGGTATATTAAGCCTAACGTAAAGACGTAGTGCGGGATAACCTAGTCTGGAGCTAAGTGTATGATATTTATCATGGAAGTAAGAATATTGATCCAATTTTAAACTTAAATCTTTTCTGAATTAAGCTATTTTCTGTAATATTATCGACGTCTTAATAAAATACAAACTTCTTTAATCAAAAGATATTCTAAATTAAGAATACAGTTTTCTTTCCAGTATATTTAATTTTGCACTTTCACTACATAGACTAACAATGATATTAAGTTATATTTTTGTTGCTAAGTGACGTGACATTAAGGCCACGTTGTTGTAACATAGTGTTACTAAAACGTACTGGTTGCAATATATTAGAAGTTGTCAATATAACAGTTTTTTTCAATAATTATTCTACAAATACCCCACGAATTTATTTCAGGAATTATCTTAATTTTGATTGGTTCACAAAGAAATGCACCAACGTTTGATTCCTCGACTGCACTTTTCCTGCTTATTTGTCGGTCAATCTTGATTTCGCAAAATGTATTTATTTCAGTTAGCTATGTGATGTGAGGTTAGTGTATACTCTTAGGTGAGAAAGGTAATATTTACTCCGTTAAATTTGACGAGCTATACGCTAATTTATAAATAACAAGTCCTTTATCTACCTTATCTTTAGACAATCACCTTATATTTTCCTATTTTTTTTACTAGCGTCGCTTATATTAAGCCTAATATAAGAACATATATATAGTGTATTAAATCATTTGTATCCTCACTGGTTACAAAATATTGAATATACAGGATTTGATTTCAGGTAAATCGCACTTCTGCATATTTCATAGATTTTACCTTTTCGTTACTCATGTTATACATTTTATAGAAGACGTGAAAATATTCACAGTGAATATACGAGCTATGTACGTATATACATCGCAATATTTTTAATAATGGTTATCAATAAATGGCATATTAAATAATTCATATTCATATATTATAGTATTAAATCTTCCAATAATGAAGTAATTTATTTATTAAGTCTTCTAAGAATACAAAGTGTCATTTACACACGTATTCATTACATTATCAGTGATTACAAAAATTCAATATTACGTTTTTTAACAATTCATTGAGTCGTTTATTTATTTAATTATGTTTTAAAAGTTTACAATTTATATTTTTTTATTTACGTATTATTTCACTACATTATCACTACTTATTTATTACAACTAATAAGGTTTTCAACAATATGGTCCTCAGTGGTACAGCAGTATATCTGTGGACTCACACTTCTAGCTTCAGGGTTTTGATACCCGTGGTAGGTAGAGCACATATATCCTCTTGTGTAAATTGTTTGCTCGATTCCAAACAACTCGAACAATATACTGTTTTTTAATTATTTATTCGTCGTATCAAATCTTTCAATAGTAAAATTCGTCAATTACTTATTTATTCATTACACATAGATTCTCTAAAATGCACAGAACCATTTTTAAAATTAAATCTCCAATAATAGAAAATTGATTACATACATAACTATTACGCCATATTTGTCAACACAAACACTCACTTGGAAGTTACAATGAATATTAACATTGACTTAACATAGGCGTAGGAACCAAGAAGTTGGGGGATGAGGGGTAAACTACTCATTAAAAAATGAAATTTTTACTGTGTGAAAAGGAAGTACAAAAGGTAGAATACAGACTGCAAAGGTAAACATTTAACACTAGAATGTGGTAGCGCTTTATGTGTAATTTAACATTTGGTGTTGGGATGAATCCGTGAGAGAAACAACGTGTGTTCTAATGTAATTAACTCAAGAGATATATCATTTTTGTGTATATATATGTTTGGATTTACCTATTATTTATGTAAATTCTAACTTTCCGAACAGTTTGTATTTTAACTATAAATGGGATTTTTCTATTTTGTTTTATGTTTCAAAGGATTTTTTTTTCAAATAGTCCTGTTTCATATTTTTACTGTTTTCGCATCTTCAAGTAATTGTGAGGATATTTGTCGTATCTGTGGGTCTCGTGTAAGTGTGGTTAGTTTCAGTGCATTGCAACGCATTATCAAGAGATGCGAGTTTCTGATGATCTCTATAGATAAAGAAATAAGTTGTGATATGCAAATTACAAATACCTTGCTCTCCTACAGTATACGTTCAATATTTGTAAAACTTTAAAAATTTTCTAATAATCTAATTCTAATCATATTAAATTCAACCGAGGTCATGTGTTAGTTCAGCCCTAAGTATTACTTTCTGTAGAATTATCTAGTCATACAAACTACCTACTATTTTAATGAATAATTGTGTTGTATTCTGCTTTGTCTTGCATATGTGAGACTGCTCTACAAATGTCATATGAGGCATAGTTACTTCTGAGTCCTTGTGATACTTATTTCTGATTGGCCAGATACATGCTGAAAGTAACTTTTAAATGCAGTTTGGTGTTAAAATTCAGATTTCATTGTTTCGCAAGGTTAAAGACCTCCTGTGGAATCTTGTAGTTGTCTTTCACAAGTGTTCAACTTGCTTATCGTGAGATCAATTAAAGCTAATCTTTGTTTAATTAATTGTATTTTGTTCCCATTACTTTTTACTTAAATACGTTTTATTTTTAGTTAGTCCAATAACACAATATCTATTTTCATTTGTTGATCAGCCTGTATTTAAATTAGTCTCCTATTTGCTTCAATAAATAATATGGTTATTTTTATATCAACTTGTCTCTTTCATTCCACCGAATATTAAATTGCTATACCTGTCCTGTTGCATAATAGTGAATCTTAAGTTGTTGCGAAGGTCAGATGGCTGTATACTATGTAGGTTATTGTGGTCTGACGTAATAGCGATGTATAATTTTACAAAAACAAAGAATAAAATACAGTACACGCTGTCTTATATTTTGCAAACAATGGAAAAATATTCTTTAGAACATGATTATGGAAATTATAGAAAAGTTAATTTATACTGGGCCAACTTACTCAGTTCTGAAGTACGCTTTAAAACTTGCTGTGTAAGGAGTAATCTATATGAAAAACAAACAAACTTGTTTCATTGCTTAACTTATCATAACAGAATGTAGGAAGTAGGAAGAAGATCACTTTTAGATTTTTAATTTGTTTAAGGGATAAGCCTACTTCTTTGGGGGATGGGTCTTCTGTCAAACACAAAGAAAGACCCACACATTAGATGTTCGGCTCTTTAGATCCCCCAGGCAAGATGCGTTCTTACGACAATATCAAGTTGTTAAGGAGAAATTTGAGTGTTAAACCTTTACACAGGAACGTTTTTGTTTGAGTGCCAAGCAGTTTAAGTTTACTTCTACGTTGAATCACGTGTGCATTTACTAACTCATAGCCAAGAGAAGGGTTTCTTCTAACATATCCAGTTGTGGTTATTACACTGGGAGGTCTTCTACCCTGCTGCTGAGTGTTGGAACACTTTGTGTCCTCATGACATCAATATTGCTATCTCTTCGGACCATGGCAAAAGGAGACACTTTACTAGATGGTCCTCGAAGCCAGGCCAAACTAGCAACTCTCTCTAGTGCTGCACTTTTTACTCGTCTGCTAGGTAGAGGAACCGGCACATTAACAGTATCAGTTACTAGGTCTCTCATCAATTGAACAATCTCTTCGGGTTTCATTCCTGGCGTTACATGTTCTCTGAACTTAATGATGACTTGGTTGCAATCTGTAGGTTTTACCTGTTCGTTAAAAGAAATGTAAAGATTCTACAAGTATAAACAATAGCAAAATATGTCATATACGTCACTCTTAATATTTACTGAATGTGATTCACAATTTTGAGAAAGTTGTGTTTCAATTTCTTTAGCGAGATAAGATGAAAGAAATCCAGTTTCATGAGTGTGCGACATACACAAATATTCTGCGTGTGTGTCTTCTTATAGCAAAACACATCAGTAGTTTCATGAGTGTGCGACATACACAAATATTCTGCGTGTGCGTCTTCTTATAGCAAAACACATCAGTCTATCTGCTGTTTTCACCGAAGGGAATCAAACCCCTGATTTTAGCGTTGTAAACCCTTAGACTTACCCCTGTCTCAGCGGAGAACACAGACATATTATGTATTTTCCAATGCCTTATTTAGTATGGAATTTTTACACACTTCTTTATCAATGTAGCATTTATTCTGAATACAGAATGCTGGTGAAGGGTTGTTGCTGTTGTTTGTAGTTAAACATAAAGCTACTCAAAGGGTTAACTGTGCTCTGCCCACCATAGGTATCGAAACCCGTTTATAGTGGCATAAGTACCCAGAAATACCTCAGTGTCACTAGGGGCACTGAGTAAGGGACTCACTAAGTTCATTTCACTCTACTCTCACATAAATTGGCCATTATATTAGGACGATACATGTACTTTCTAATAAGGCAGACTTCTGTAGTGTAGAACGTGGTATATAGACATCGATGGTGATATTATCCATTTAAAACTCAGATGATCCAAAAATACAATGCCCTATAGTTTGAAGTGAGATTTACAATAAATTAATTGGACAGTCTGTGCTTCTTGAGAAGAATGACATTTTGTTTTTATTATGTAATGCCATGTTTTTTTTTTCAATATAGAACAAAATAGTTTGAAATTATTGTAGATATTGATCTGCTTTAAACATATTATCACTCTTTCAGTGCACGTGTCTTGAACTTAAGTTGTGTTTGTGTTGAAATAAAGACTGTTTCACTGTGCATATCATGTGCGGTTTCTTTCTTTGCTTCAAACTCAGTCTAGGCTAAGCATATTTATATTTTGTTCCAACTTGAATTTTTATTATAACTTATTGTTATTCTATTGCTCATACTTAACTACTGTAAAGTAAACCACTACACTTAGAATCACCACATGGTAGGAAGGAGAAAATCTGGTGTCATTACTATATGATTTGTTTTTTTGCAGAGCGTTTCTTTTTTTCTAGATGGGTGTATTTGCTTGCACTCTCCTAAACTTTTTTGAATCTGAGAAAATGAAATTTTTCATGAGTTGAAGGAATTATTTTGACAAATTTTGTTTGCTGTTAAATTTCGCACAAAGCTACATGAGGACTATCTGTGCTAGCCGTCCCTAATATAGTAGTGTAAGACTAGAGGGAGGGAAGCTAGTTATCATCACCCACGCCAACTCTTGAGCTACTCTGTTATCAGCGAAGAGTGGGATTGGCCGTCACATTATAACGCCCCCACAGCTGAAAGGACACGTATGCCTGGTGTGACGGGGATTCGAACCCGCGACCATCAGATTATGAGTTGAATGCCTTAACCACCTGGGTTTTGTTTACGGCTTAAAAGAAGCACTTTGTCTCAGAACTTGGCTGCTTACAAAGATGATTTTGCTAGTTTTATGGAAAAGCATACAACACTAACAGATCATAAGGACGTTTTTACTGATAACTTTACTGAGAGATTCGTCACTGAGCAGATAAGGCATCATCATTTTAGTATGAGAGAAATTCTTACCTTTATTGAGGAAGATTTTTATGGCAACAAGGTGTAAAGGTGTAAATTCCGGACTTTGAATAGAAGTAGAAGAAAGGTTGGCAGCAGCTGCTATGGCTGTAAATTGGACTTATCATCATATTCCAATGAGTTTCTCACTCCAGGCTCGAGTTTTGTCTAGATCAAACCAACAGCTGACATATTCTAGCATTATACACAATACTACTGACTCCTAGTCAATGGATATTGCTTCTTTGGTGAACCCATAATGTTTGTTTCATAGCTGGTGACAATAATGCCTCCATCTAGACGTTGCTTTGGAAAGGAGGATGAAACTGCCTTTATCTTTTTATGTAGTAAGATAGGTGACACTACCATTTTTGACCAACTGGAGGAGAGTTAATAGTCAGAAGTAGCTACTTCTACACTGGAAAATTAACAGAGACTGGGCTCGGATTGAGCCACCAACTTAGAAGAGAGCAGCTTGCGGCTTTTGCTAGAAGGTTTGGTAATCAGCTCTCCTCTTTGAAGTATGAATTGGGCTTCTGAAACTAAAAGGATGAGAGTTTCTTGTTAATAAATGAACTATCGGGAACTTGGTTGATTTTGCAATATATCAAGCGCTCTTAGTGAAAATCCACTATAGCCAGTTAATACTAAATGGTGACAGATGGAAACACATGTCTAACTATGTCAGTCACAGAATAAAGGTAGTCATATTCATTCTTGAGTTTGAAATTAGCATCCCGTTGTTGGATGTAATGCTTGTGCTACAGGTGAATTGCGTTTCTGCTGGGGGAAACAGCAGTTGCTTATCAGATCAAGCCTTAGAACAGTGGACTAGACACGTATATGTTACAGAGGAACACGTTGCACTTCAGTGTACACAAGTGATGTTTTATGATTCACTGTGAATGAGGTGCGTTGTAAGTAACTAATAAACAATTCAAGAAACACACAATTTCCTGTCCAGAAAGTAAGAGAAATAAACCCTGATCTTGTTCTGTGACATAGGCAGTTGGCATTCCAGGCAAACTGAGGATAACGAAAGCTAATGATACATTCAGATTGTGTCACATCTTAAAGCAAATTTTGGTTGTTGACATATCGAAGCACTCTTATTTCAACACAGTAGCAGAAGGTTAGTGTCCTGTTGGTTGAGTATTCCATTGTATTTATGGCTGATTTGGTCAAACAGAAAAAAAAATACTCGTCATCACAAAAGCGATATATATATGATTAAATAAGTGCCACACAGGCTTTCATAGAGCATTAGGGATACAATCAACATCAAATTATTTTGGAAAATAATCATGAGCATTCAGAAATTGCATTTTATTTTCCAACACAGATTATGCAGAAGGCAGGTTTGCCAAAATAATGTGCTGATTTCAGACAAATTATCATGTTGATTCCTTTCCCTCTCCATGGCCATATACATTTGTCGAAACATTTAGCACGCCATAGAGGTTTACATTTGTATCTGTTATCACTGACTTTCATCAAATTATATGGTAACTTCTCTTAAGTTATGGCCTGGCATGGTCAGGTGGGTTAAGGAGTACGACTCGTAACCCGAAGGTCGGAGGTTCGCATCCCCGTCGTGAAAGGACATGCCCGTCCTTTCAGCCGTGGGGGCGTTATAATGTTACAGTCAATCCCACTATTCGTTGGTAAAAGAGTATCCCAAGAGTTGGTGGTGGGTGGTGATGACTAGCTGCCTTCCCTCTAGTCTTACACTGCTAAATTAGGGACGGCTAGCACAGATAGCCCTCGAGTAGCTTTGTGCGAAATTCAAAAACAAAACAATCTCTTTAAGTTATTCTTCTGCTTCTAATAAATTGTCAGTTTTGGATTGTTTCCTTTATACGCCCCATTTTAATGTCTAGTAAACATTGAGTAAACTTTGTTTTAGCAAGGTCACTCTCAAACGCAATAGTGGCTTGAGACTGGTAGAACTAAGTTAAATATGCTAGTGGTCATGTATTCAACAAACTGTTCTGTAGTTCTGTGGACATCTGGCTAGAACTTGCCACCTTCCAAATACATTTGTACGTGTTTCTGTAATTTATAGTATTAAACTAAAATAATTGAATATGTATTGAAGTTATTTATAATATTAGCTATAACAATTAATACGTAACATTGAATTTCTTAAACAGTAATATCTACATTGGCCAACTTTGATAGGCTTGGTAGATAAAGTTTTATATTGACAGTTTTGCATTGGTACTGGATAATATTGTTAAGCAGACACAACATCATCAGGTTTTCTTGGGTTAAATCCAAAAATATTGCTAGCAGCAAGGGTACCCAACTGATAACCTAAGACGGAGTTGTCATAAAAGTTCTTGTAGTTTGACTGCATTCATAATTAAGACTATTTTATTATTAACTATAATTATTACTGGATAATCTTAGCATCCCTCCTGGTAAAAGTCATTAAATAATTAATCAGAGGCTGAGACTGTTTTTTGTTTGTTTCCGAATTTCGCATAAAGCTACTCGAGGGCTATCTGTGCTAGCCGTCCCTAATTTAGCAGTGTAAGACTAGAGGGAGGGTAGCTAGTCATCACCACCCACCGCCAACTCTTGGGCTACTCTTTTACCAACGAAATGTGGGATTGACCGTCACATTATAACGCCTCCACGGCTGAAAGGGCGAGCATGTTTGGCGCGACGGGTATGCGAACCCGCGATCCTCAGATTACGAGTAGCATGCCTTAACACACTTGGCCATGCCGGGCCAGGCTGAGACTGACAAGTCAGAAAATGGTGAGAGTACTATTTCCTATCATCTCAAGCCTGCTGTTGGAAGATTTTGAACTGGAGATGGGGCATTTACTTTCTGACTTCTACGACTGTCATTAACTACCGGACAAATAATCAGGACAGTCACTTGCTGCTAGACAATCGACGTCTGAGTGATATTTCTTAATGAAATGTATCAACATGATTCGTATCTTTCGAGTTACTGAACAGTTTCATGTACAAATATCCATAGAATACTGGTAATAACTGTCCAATTATCATAGAGGCATGTCTGTTTTAGTTTGTAAATATCATGCCTCGCAAATAATTAATCTGCATAATTGTTGGGAGTGAAGAAACAAACTCGGTTGAAACGGCATCGAAACCCTGAATTTCCGAATTATTGAGTTATTTTCTCAGTGAAATATTGTTCAACGTTTTTTGTGATTATTGCTCATCCTGTCTAGTCGAATATCAGTGGAACTTCTGTGGGGCAGACCTCTCGAATCTCGTTAATTTACAGTACACTCGAAGTATATATATATAACTTCTTCATGTGCAATGAAAGATTTGTGTTCTTTGTTTGAATTCTCAGTGTTTACCTTTCTGTGAAGCCATCTTAAATGAATGGATCTCGTTAGTTGGACTACTGGTGTTGGTACTTGTGTATAACAGTAAAATTACTTACTGAAGATGATTCCATTATCCTATTGGGATTTCAGAGTGTAATGATACTAAAGTAGCGGTAACAGGAGTTCTAACTCTAAATCATTTAGTTTAGAAGTCTTGGTTTGACTAAATTATGTTATTGAGTGTTTGTGTTATGATGTCGAGAAAAATGTATAATGGCTCGCTGATAGCAAGCAACACGTTACATCACCGCAGCTATTGAAACAGTTAGCAGAGGTACCGGTGTAAGTTACCATAGTAACAGCACACGAGCCGGAGGCAGTCTGTCTGCATTTACTAGTGTAAGTGGCGATGTGTGGTATTGAAATATACGTACATAACAATAGCTGTATATAAATAAATATATGCAAATTGTGTTGTAATGGCGTACGGACGATATGTAAAGTGTTGTATAATACAAAAGAAACAGTTACAGTGATAATTATGAAGACAATTTAAGCCTAAACAGAGGATTTGCTCCAAATGTTAAGCTTTTGAGAACAAAATATGGTTTAATTAGATGTTTGTAAATTATTATTTGAAGATATAGTGCAACTAATATGTCCATTAACTGGTGAGAAGACGTACGAGTTTCGACCTTGAATCTGAAACATTCTCGTGAGTGTGAAGGGTAAGCCTTGGATGAAAACACAGCTCAACACATTCCTTTCGAAAAGCTTCCCAGTAACTCAGTGGTATGTCTACGGACTTAAACCCCAGAAACTGGGTTTCGATACCCGTAGTGGGCAGAACACAAAAAAACCCTTTGTGTAGCTTTGTGTTTAACTGCAAAACAAACAAACCTTTCCATATTTTAGTTGGATCGAATCGAAATATTAGTGAATTGGTGAAATCCGCAAAATGTAAGCGTTTTGCATCCAGTGTTTCACTTATTTATGAGTTAATACCTTTAATCATCTAGAACGAAGTATTTTGACAAACACATAGTTTTACTGAATATTTGCAGAACATTATTTCAGTACGAGGTGCAGTTTAAATGCATCTAAGTACAGAGTGTAAGTGTATAGATGGAGAATAATGTAACAGTAGCGATTCATAGTTGCCTTCAGCTGTGCTTAACTTGTGTCTCAGACTGATGGGTAATGATTTATCAGTCTGTCAGCGTTAATGAATTTAAACTTGTGTCTCAGACTGATGGGTAATGATTTATCAGCCTGTCAGCGTTAATGAATTTAAACTTGTGTCTCAGACTGATGGGTAAGGAGTTATCAGCCTGTCAGCGTTAATGAATTTAAACTTGTGTCTCAGACTGATGGGTAATGATTTATCAATCTGTCAGCGTTAATGAATTTAAACTTGTGTCTCAGACTGATGGGTAATGATTTATCAGTCTGTCAGCGTTAATGAATTTAAACTTGTGTCTCAGACTGATGGGTAATGATTTATCAGCCTGTCAGCGTTAATGAATTTAAACTTGTGTCTCAGACATATAGGGAGTGTTTTATTAGTATGTCAGTGTTAATAAATTTAAATTCGTGTCTGATACTGATAGACAATGATTTATCTGTCTGTCAGTGTTAATAAATTTCAACTTTTGGTTGATTTTATACTGTGTCTGGTCTATTCTTTTTAATTTGTGTGGAAACTGGTGTTTACAGTCTTACATTTTTTTTTTTTTACTACTAGATCAAGCTCTATTTGCATAACCACCAGACAGAAGTGAAATGAATGTGGTTGGTATTACAAAGATGTATAGATGATATATGAAGTGTTACACAAAATATGAACTAAACAGTATTTTAACATCTTAAGTATTAAGATTTACTGCTAAACCACTTAGGTGCAAAATATTTTTAGGAATGAGAGTATATTACACTGATTTAGTTACTGATATGTGAGATATCTCAATTTGTTTCTAATTTTAAAATTACGGATGGCCAGATTGGTCTGAAAGTGAAGGAGGTAGGGAATCTGTGGCATGTAATTAAACTATGTGTGTACTAGCCTTTATATAATAAAGGTAGTTCTTGTTCGTAAGTTTAGAATTTTATTTCACATCCCATATTAATAAATAATGTGATTTGATGAAAAAGTCTTGGTTCTTACCCAGCTGGCGCTAAACATGCTCGCCCTCCCAGCCGTGGGTGCGTATAATGTGACGGTCAATCCCACTATTCGTTGGTAAAAGAGTAGCCCAAGAGTTGGCGGTGGGTGGTGATGACTAGCTGCCTTCCCTCTAGTCTTACACTGCTAAATTAGGGACGGCTAGCACAGATAGCCCTCCAGTAGCTTTGTGCGAAATTCCAAAAAAACAAAACAAACAAACAAACTTACCCAGCTGATGCACTTTCCTTGAAAAATTAACAAGAACTTGTTGTTTCATTAAGTTATTTTATTTTCCTTTGACAAGATGCAAGTTCATGAAAGCCCAAACATTCCCTGAACTATAGCTGGTTTCATTAAAGATAAATAATGCTTATTGTTTATACATATAAATGTGTGTTTGTCTGGGTGTTTGTCTGGAATGCTTATCATTGACAAAAGCAGTATTCTTTCACCTTAGCTAAAAGAATTGTTCTCTAAACTTTGAAAAGGATAAGAGTTACTTGTGAACAAAGGGACTCCAGTTCGAGCTTTTTCATAGGCGGGATATCATAAGATCTGACAGTGTGATCGGTGGCTAACCAGCTGTAATCAACTGATTTCGTGTCACTATTCTTGGTTTTCCTGTCTTCTTCAAGGTGTTGTTTGATCATTGTCTCCACCTGTAGTTATATAATATGTTGATAAAAATCAATTACCTTTTAATAGTAGCAAAAACAGTGCATTTTTGTAAAACTATTATTACTATTCTTATTAGCTTTCTAAAAATATTACACAAAAGATATACTATTTATTGAAAATGTTTATGGACACATCGTATTGTTTAAAACATGTTAACATGAATGAAAACTATAGAATTGTCCTATCAATGTGTTGAAACAGAGCAAGTTTGAATAATTGTGGCATCAATTGCAAAAGGTGAAAAGAGACATCCCATGATAATTCGTATCATCCCCAACTTATCGCAGCATGTACTTGTCTGAAGTAGGACAGCATGTTTGGTCCGCTTGTAATGTGATGTTCTAATGTTTCCCATAGATGGTCAGTTTCGTTGATATCAGAAGATTGTGGTGGTCGGAGTCCATGTTCTGTTCAACAAAACCAGTCTTGAAAGTTACGATTTCGATTAATGGAGTATTTCATCCTAAAATATATAACCATCATCTGGATGGAAACTCAGCATCATAGGGAGCACCTTGTCAACCCTTGTCCATAGATACTCCCTAGTTGACATCTGGCCTTCCTCCAATCAAATAGGTCCGAAACCATGTCTGTCAAGAGTATTAATAACTCTATGTTCAGTAGTCCGAATGATTAGCAAGATGCATTTAGGGGCCAATACTCCATCAGGATTCTTTACAAATATAACCTTCCATTTTGTTTGTTCAGAATCTAGTCCTATTTCACATCATCATTGTAGGCGGCATATCCTTTTGTTTGGGGTTATGAATGCCTTACAAAAACATGCAATGCCATTGAAAGAGTATATTTCTCATTGCATTACACTTGTATCCTGTTTACACTTGAATGTGTTGGTGATATGGCTGACTGTTACTTGCTTAACGCTCCCCCACATTGCTCCAAATCGATTTACCTTCCTGGTCGACTTTGTAACGTTTCTTGCTAAACGTATTTGTTAGCTTTGTTCTTCACGTATATATTTCAGCCTGCTTCTTATAAAGTCGTTTGAGCCATTCTGTTTCTTCATGTTATAAATGTTAATGGAATCTACCAGTGAAGATTCTGTTTGTATACACTTGCTTATCAAGTCGAAACCACGCAATCCAACATGTGAAAGATAGTGAATTCGACGGCCTGTGAGAATAATACTACAATTAATTTAGTATTTTAAACTTTAACAGTGCCTTATGCAACTAAATTTCCAGGCTAAAGGTACCAAATTCAGGAATCTCTGTCTCTAAGTTTGAACTTATGACCAAAAGAAGAAAAACCAGAGAGTGCCCATCACCAACACAACTCCTCTTCTTAAATACAGAATGTACTGTCACTTTTATGATGCACCTACATCTGAAAATAGAGAACGTGATCACTGACACATTTTTAGCTCGAACCTAGGACCTTCGATTATCTAGGCTGGTATTCTAATCACACTCGACTCTCAATTGGTGCGAAAATCGGCGGTAGTTAAATCGTATAGTTTCTGCTTATTAACTTATTTGTATAAACAACTTCCATTTTCATAATACTGTAACCGAATCAATAACTATAAGCAGACATATGAGGTATTTCATTGACACTCAACTCTCACTAGTGTACGGGCAACAAGCTTAGTAAAAAGAGCTTCAGATATAATCATCAATTATAATGAATCTAAATAAAGCGTTGGCTATAACAATTTAAATTAAACCGTTTCCGAAACCAAAATATAGTGAAATAAACATAAATATACAAACCACTAAGTGTCTGAAATACAGTGAAATAAACAGCAACTTGCTCATCACTAGGTGTCTAAAACATAGTGAAACAAATATTAACTTACTAGTCACTTGGTGTCTGAAATGTTGTAAAACAAATGATTCCTTACTAATCACTAGGTGTCTAAAACATTGTGAAACAAATATTAACTTACTTATCACTAGGAATCTGAAATATTGTAAAACACATGATTCCTTACTAGTCACTAGGTGTCTGAAATGTTGTAAAACAAATGATTCCTTACTAATCACTAGGTGTCTAAACCATTGTGAAACAAATATTAACTTACTAGTCACTAGGTGTCTGAAATATTGTAAAACACATGATTCCTTACTAATCTCTGGGCGTCTGAAATATAATGGAAGAAACACGTAATGTCCATATTTCAAACAGAAGCGTTACGCCTAAGAGATTCGAGTCCATAATCGTTTTAGTATGAAATCAATCGTGCTATTCTATTCTGATTTGTGGCCCAGCATGGCCAAATGGGTTAAGGCGCTCGACTCGTAATCTGAGGGTCGCGGGCTCGAATCCATGTCACACCAAACATCTTCGCTCTTTGAGCCGTAGGGTGCTATAATGTTACGCCAAATCCCACTTTTTGTTGGTAAAAGAATAGCCCAAGAGTTGGCGGTGGGTGGTGATGACTAGGTGCCTTCCCTCTAGTCTTACACTCCTAAATTAGGGACGGCTAGCACAGATAGCCCTCATATAGCTTTGCGCGAAATTTACAAGCAAACATAAAACTTTTCTGATTTTTCAAGACACCAGCTGGGTATTTGGGGAACTGTCAAACGGAATCACAGCACGAGCTGGGTATCTGGGGAACTGTCAAACAGAATCACGGCACGAGATGGGTATTTGGGGAACTGTCAAACAGAATCACGGCACGAGCTGGGTATTTGGGCAACTGTCAAACAGAATCACGGCACGAGCTGGGTATTTGGGCAACTGTCAAACAGAATCACGGCACGAGCTGGGTATGAAGGATGTTTTACTAGGCTTACTTTTGTTTATCACGGCTACATACAATTGTTCATGAATTGTCTTGAAGAGTGTTGTTCTCGGCTTACCTCTGTTAGCAAAGATTCAGTCACCAGTTCAGATTCTGACTTGCCAGTTGGTCTGAATCCACTTCCTCGGCGCTTCAGAGAGGACATTGCTTCCCACATGATAATAAGCAAAGTCGTTCTGGGATATTTTACTTGTGTTAAGAATCAAGAAAAACAAAACATGATTACTTTCACAAACTCTAAAATATGAAACACAGACACACCAATTTGATTTTTATGAATATTTATGAAGAGCAATGAATATAATATAATATAATATAATATAATGTCCAAACCATTAAGGATATTATTAGCAAAATACAATTCCCATGTGTGCACGTGTTTTCACTTTAAGGCAAACGTTACAATCAGATAAAACGTCGTTATCTGTTTAGTTTGTTAAGTAGTTCGTTATATTGAGCTCTCAAAGTGAAAGACAATGTCTTTATTGCAAACTACTGAGCCATATAATCTCGCGTTTTGAAACACCTGACTCGAGTGATAAAGCGGTAAGCTTGTTTTCTTCTTGGATTCAGGAAGTACGTCATCATCGATCGAATCTTTATCCTACTGAAAGTCGTAATTCTGGTGATGAGACATTACAAAGAGTGACGTTATTTTTACTATTCAAATGGCGCCATTTTACACAGTCTAATATCGAGTTGAAACTGTAACCAGCCACATATATTAACCAATTCCATACGCCACCTAATAGATGGTAATACTGATTTTCAATATCGAGTCAAAACCAAAGGGCTGATGTGTGTGTATGTTAAGTCGATTTTAATTTAAGCTGGATATTTAATATCGATCTATTTAAACTTATCATTGCCAGCAAAGATATGAAAACTAGTTTGGTTTATATATATAAAAGAAATGACGAGCGCTTTTCTTATAAGATGCGTGAAAAATCAGCGCGACAACATTGTATTCTTAACAACGAACGCAACCTAGTCTTAAAAGTTTGTTTGTTTATTTGTGAATTTCGCACAAAGCTACTCGAGGGCTATCTGTGCTGGCCGTCTTTAAGTTAGCAGTGTAAGACTAGAGGGAAGGCAGCTAGTCATCACCACTCACCGCCAACTCTTGGGCTGCTCTTTTACCAACGAATAGTGGGATTTGGCGTAACATTATAACGCCCCCACGGCTGAAAGGGCGAACATGTTTGGCGCGACGGGTATGCGAACCCGCGACCCTCAGATTACGAGTCGCACGCCTTAACACGCTTGGCCATGCCGGGCCAGTCTTAAAAGACGTTACAATAGGCGCAACATGAAAAGTCATGTCTGTCTACTTACTTGTTTCTCAACTAATCTTAACATTTGAAATGTAAAGAAACATAAACACTCATACACATAAATATATCACATTTATAGTAAAATTTCTTCTCTTCTATCCATCTCAAAGTTTAGGCACCCAGAAAGGTACTATTCACTTCTAATTACGATTGGTTGTCCACTTTCTTCAACGCAAATGACTGAACCGACGGACATACCATGTTTGGAAAATGATGACTTTAATGTTCACTTAGTAATTTATCTTATCTTATAAAAATCCATATCCATTAAATAAAACAACCTATTCTTATTAATAATGTAAGTATTATTATTGTGTTACTTTTTGCCTGATTGCTACTTCGATCTTGAAGTAATAATCAAATACTTTATTTCTTAATATTCTAACTAATAACGCATCATTAATAATATTTACACTCTTTATCACAGAAAGAAATGCTTAAATGACTGTTATTTTTAGGCCTTATTATAGTACTACAAAGAAAGGTTATTTGAAATATTATGAAGGCCCTAATTACACTGTTTTTAGAATCTGGCAGTTCTGAAATGATTTTGAACTATGAACATTTTATTACTTGTCTTTCTTTTTGAAAACGCTATGCTAAGAAAAGTAATTATATTTACATGAAAAAAGTATTTGTTAGATTTAAGCTGTACACAAGTGACTGCTTCCTTGATCTTCGCTAAAACCTGTAAATATTCTTAAAACGTAATATATACAGAAAATTTGACATACGTCGTAGTTTCTATGAACCCTTATTTTTTATTTATCATTTTCTAAAGACTATGACGGCTTCTTCTTTCAATATTCTTACCTGAACCTTCCAACTTCACGAATACGTGTATTCAGTTCGTCTTTTCGTTTAGCTGCAAACGAAACGTCTCTTCCTTAGCCACTCACAGTCGTGTCTGGTGTCTCAACTTTACTTTCTGTTTACTGTCCAACAATCATGAATAAATAAATATTACAAAATTACCTTCCTTTTCATCGATCACTTACGTGTTCATAAAGTAAGTCTGAGAATAAGAAATGCAATGTTCGTGACTGTATTCTACTAGATATTGATTTAAAAACAACGGAAGCAAAGCGACTTACCCGCTTGCGAAAAAAAAACAAACAACTGTCATTTATACGCATGCGTATAAAAGTTAAAAAGGGAAGGCATAGGGAATAAGCTATTAGATAAAAGTAGCTCGTTGCACGTAAAGAACAAATTTGTTGTTTTAATTCCCTGGTTGTCATGGCAACCATTAAAAATGAGATCGGCTCCACAGGTGGGTGTTTAACAGCATCGCTTAATATAATTTTGGGTGCTTACTGAAATACACAGTAGGGAACACTAGCAGAATAAATTGAACCACATCTCTGTGTTCTTAAAAATATGAGTTAGATAACAAAATGTAGGATCGCTTAGATACAGCACTGAATTATTGATAAATACACAGAAGAGGAAACACAAGGAAAAGAAACTGAGACATAGTAGTATGTCCTTAATGAAACACGAATTAAAAAATACAAGAAATGGAAACTTCGAAGAAACACAAGGGATAAGAACCAGAATAATGGAACACTAAGACACAAAAATGCCTGCTTAATAAAACACCGATTATAAATTACAAGGAAAATAACCAAGATAAAGCAACGTGTTATTCGAAGCACAGATTAGATAATACAAACAAGTGCAACATATGTAATCAGACTTCTCTGTCTTGCGTTTATTATCTTTAACTTTGAAAAACATCTCTCCTAGTGCATTTGGGTATTGAAGAATGTCAGGAGAATGTTGTACTTTTTAAGTAAGTTGTTACATGTTTAAGGTTTACGAGGAATGGAAATTGAGTTACAGCACTGTTATTAAAGAAATACAGATAAGACGATATTACCAAGGAACACTGGGATACAGTACTGTGTTGTTAACGGATTAGGGAATATAAGGAAGAAACATTGAACTAGTATACTTTGTTTTTGATGAAACTCTGATTAGGTATTACAAGGAAGCAACATAGAGATACAGTAGTGTGAATTCTTAAAGAAACGTGGATTAGATAACACAAGGTAGGAACATTTAGATACAGCACTGTTTTCTTAATGAAAAACGAATTAGCTGGTGCAAGGAAGGGACACAGTTCTTGATAAAGACAAATTATGGAATGCAAGAAAGAAGCATTGAGATACAATACCGTATCTCAGGGAATACAGAAAATCAGTGACGGATTGGATCCCCTTTGTGAGCAATAGCAAAAGATTTTAGGGGCATTCCATTGACGATCTTATAATTTGTGAGAAGTATATGAAATTACACTCCGTATTGTCCTTACATGTTATCAGACTACGAGTGAGAAAACCCATAACCTGCAAAGACGAAATAAAACTTTTGCTGCAATAATTTTATGTTTATTTTAAATATAGACCTTTAGGCTTATTTGTAAATAGCAAATGCTTATGGTATTAGCATGTTATGGAGTGTGCGAAAACTGCCTGTAAAAGTATAGTTCCTCATACCAGTGTGCATACAATTAAAAACACATGTATACTTTATATAGTAATGTGTTCTTGTACTATATGCGAATAACACATACATGAAATAATACATGTGAGTATCCAGTATTTGTTAGCAACTATAGTATCTGAAAAATCGAATTCAGTACGTCGGCAACCGTTTGATTTTGAGAGCATGTCTATGATTTGACTGTTTGGTATCTCAGCCGTAATGTTGGTTTTAGTGTCTATGGACATGAGAGCTTCGTGATTCTCAGCTGTCAACGGACTCTTCGTGTTTTTTTATTTTTAACTTCGAGAAATATATCTTACAGTGTATTTGAGTGATGGAAAGTATCATAAGAAAGTGGTACGCCTTATGTAAGTTATCACGTGCTATGTGCTTTAGAACATAGCATGTAGTTCTCAAGCACCTACTGAAAAACACATGCTAAACACCACTTGGACCTCTGAAACATTTTGCACGAAGTAACATTCTCCTGTTCTATTCTTTGGTCAGTCTCAGATGCATCATTGTCGTGATCTCCTTCTAAGGCAGTTTTTTAACCTTTATTTTAGTTCATGGACCCCCATGAGACTCTCATTCGAAAACTATGTACCCCTTCCCTAGCAAATGCACATAAGCACACACATACAAACAAAATAATGGAGAAAAAATCATTTTTTGCCCCATTTTCACGGATCCTCTGACACCGTTCCATGGTCACTTGGAGGATCCATGGAATAGACCACTGGTGAAAAAAAAAACACACCGTTTTAAAGCAATGTACTGGTCTTCTGAAGTTTGATTTAACTTCTCATTCACAGAATTGTGAAATGTTCCAGGTCAAATCTTACTTTTGTAAGATTTAGGTGTTGTATGAGCTGACCTATCTTATTCAGTGTTCTGGCAGGCGGTCCCTTTTTTCTTTATGTCAGCAAAATTATTTGAGTCAAAACATTGTATGTCAGCATACAGCTCATCATGTTTTAGACTTCTTATTGTTGATCAAATACCACGATCAAAGTATCAATCGTGTATGTAGTCATAGATGATGTAGTTATATCATATACAGCTCATCATGTTTCATAATACTTACGTTATCGCTTTTCTTTTCCTTCTGGCAGGTAATTCAGCTGACGTCATCACATTCCTCAACATCTCACCATTAATACTGAACAAACTTTTATTAGTTTGTCCGACAAGTTCAACTACTCCAGCTACAATGTTTTGCATGTCGTCTCTCGGCTCTCAGTTAAACTGTACACTCTTGTACTTGCTTTCAAGCTTGACATGAATCAAATAAACTTGTTTGAAGATATTCTGATGCGGGTGTGATATGAAGTGGACATGAATGTGTGTGTGGTCAAAATTGTTTCGTTCCTCAGAAAGCCCTCCAGTATCCCTCTAACCTCTGTTTTTGTAGTAACATCATACGACTTTGAATGCTGCAATGTAATCAGATACTTGGTCAAATCTGGTGATGCACTTTATGTTTTTGACCTAAGACTGGTAGAGGGATAAAGTGGTCAAGTAGCTGCCAACTAAGATTTCCCATAGCAATACTTAGTTACTATTGTAATGCTAGGAATATTATAAATAAAACTGATGAGTTAAAACTAGTTGTGGAAATTGAGGATTTTGACATTGTGGGTATCACTGAGACTTGATTGTATATGAACAATTTTGAGAAGGTAAATTCTTTGAAATACCGTGCAACTGATTATATACTAGAAATAGAGTATTGAAAAGAGGGGAAGCAATAGCTTTATATGTGAGGAGTGAAAGGCATCCTGTTGAATTAGAACACATTAAAGAAAATAAGACTGAGGTAAAGTCAGTGTGGGTTACTATTAGTGGATATAAAGGGAGAAGTCTTGCAATTGGGATTTGTTACAGACAATCAGGTCAGATTGTAGAAGTTAAAGAGAAATTTTATAATAAGATCAAAGTAGTAGCTGAAAGAGATGTTATTATGGGATATTTTAATTTCAGAGGTGTTGATTGGAAAAATGTTGAGTCTGACAGTGAAAGGACAGGGTTTCGGACTTGTCCAGAATACTTTTATACACCAACTGGTTATGGAATCTACAAGAGAGAAAGCTATATTACATTTAATATTAGCATCTGCTGTTGATATTACAGACAGTGTTGTGGTTGATGAGCATTTAAGTAAAAGTGGCTATTGCACTATTAGATTTGGGATTTTACTACATGTAGAATTAAGGAAGAATAGTAACCTGATTCCAAACTTCAGTGAAGTCAATGTTTATATTATGAGAGATGATCTGGCTTCTATAGATTGGGTTAAAGAGCTGGAAGAAATTTTAAACAGATGTGGGAAAACTTTAGGGAAACATTGATAGGAATACAGCGCATTCATATTTCATATAGAAAAAAAATGTCTGTGGGATCGTGTTAGGAATAAATATAATAAATTCAAGAAATTTAAACTTTCTGGAAATAATAAGGACTTAGAAGACTATAGGTAATGAAAAAAGTTGGTTAAAAAGTAAATAAAAGGGTAAAATTGTATATAATACAGAGTTGGCTGAGAGAGTGAAATCAAATAATAAGTAATTCTTTAGGTATATGATGGGTAAACAAAATGTTAGAATGGGGATTGGACCTTTTAAAAATGGTAGTGGAGAGCTGATCTCAGAAGATTATGAGATGGTAAGCTTATTAAATTATATGTTCTATTCACGTTTTATGGAGAAAGATACAAGTATGATGCCTCAACCAGAGCATGAGATGGTAAGCGTATTAAACTATATGTTATATTCACGTTTTATGGAGAAAGATACAAGTATGATGCCTCAACCAGAGCATGAGATGGTAAGCGTATTAAACTATATGTTCTATTCACGTTTTATGGAGAAAGATACAAGTATGATGCCTCAACCAGAGCATGAGATGGTAAGCGTATTAAACTATATGTTCTATTCACGTTTTATGGAGAAAGATACAAGTATGATGCCTCAACCAGAGCATTTAATGTATGGTGAAAATGTTGATGTAAAAGATATTTTAAGTTCTTAAATTGCAAAAGAAAAGTTAGAAAACCTGAAACCTGATAAATTCCTTGAACCAGGAAACTTTTATCCTGGAGTTTTAAAGGAACTTAAAAATGGTATTTGAGAACTGCTAGCTAATAGGCACGGCATGGACAGGTGGGTTAAGGCGTTCGACTCGTAATCTGAGGGTCGCGGGCTCGAATCCCCATCGCACCAAACATGCTCGCCCTTTCAGCCATGGGGGCGTTATAATGATACGGTCAATCCCACTATTTGTTGGTAAAAAGAGTAACCCAAGAGTTGACGGTGGGTGGTGATGACTAGCTGCCTTCCCTTTAGCCTTACACTGCTAAGTTAGGGACGGCTAGCGCAGATACCCCTCGTGTAGCTTTGCGCAAAATTCAAAACAAAAAACAAACAAAACTAGCTAATATTTGTTATAGGTTAATGACTAGTGGAAGAGTATTAGAATATATGAATTTTGTTAATGTTAGTCCAATATTTAAAGGAAGTGCTAAACATTGTCCAGAAAATTACAGGCCAGTTAGTTTTACATCAGTAGTTGTGAGGTTTTGAAGAATGTGATTAAAGATACATTGTAGAGTCACTTAAAACATTTTGATATAATGTCAGAGTCAGTATGGTTTTATTAAGGGGAAATATTGTTTAACAAATTATGTGGAATTTTTTTAGGATGTTGCTGTAAGAGTTGATGTAAGAAATACTATGGATTAGTTTACGTTGATTTTCAGAAAACATTTAATAAGGTGCCTCAAAAACACTTGTTACAAACTTAAATCTATGGCTGTAAAGGAAATGTTAGAAAATAGTAAAAATCTGAGTTAAGTCTTATTCAAGCAGTGTGCCCCAAAACTCTGTGTTGGTTCCTCTGCTGTTTTCGATTTTCATTAAAGATATTGACGCTGTTATAACTAACAAAATTTTGAACTTTGCAAATTGCATTAAAAACTTTGGAGTAGCCAACTGTATGGAAGACGTTTGAAACGTATAGGGAAATATAGATCATTTGATGCAAATATGTGGCAGATGATATTTAACTGTCCGAAATATAAGATGATGCATGTAAGTTTTCTCAAATTAAATTATTATTATGATTTAAATGGGAATATACATCAAACATTATGGTTAAAGAAAAAAGTCTTGATGTTGTGACTTAAAAAATCATCTAAACAGGTAGCATTTATAGAAATACTGAATTCAAGGTATATTATTGTTTTACTGTATAGTTCACTTGTAAGGTCTCATTTAGAGTTCGGTGTACAGTTTTAGGCTCCCTTTCTTAAAAAGGACGTTGAATTGCTAGAGAAGATTCAGAGAAAAGCCACTAGGATGATGCCTGGGATGGTGAGATTGTAGATGAGGAGAGATTAAAATCTCTAAACCTGATTTCTCTGGATAGGAGAAGGGTCAAAACGGATTTAATTGAAAGGTATTAAGGGTATGATAATATAGATCCACCAAACTTTTTGTGTTTAGCAATAAAAACAATAGGATAAGGGAATAAATTCAAATCATTGCAGCATGAGAATGGTCTGCAGTTTGGACAGTATTACTTTTCAAACAGGATGGTTGGCTTTTGGATTGAGCTGCCTTCAAGGGTGATGGAGGCAAAAATTGAGTTCAAGAAAAGATTATATTAATACATGAGTAGCAAGGAGTGGTTATAGCTGGAAGCTGGAAGGGACATTCTTCATGAGCTAAAATGTTCCTTTTTGTCCTTTTAAAATTTTATAGAATTTATGAAGACTGTTTAAACCATATTACTATTTTTTTTTAATTTCAGCATCACTGACTGAAAAATGGAAACCATTATGTGAAATTGACAAACAACTTCAGAAAAAAATGTTTAAGTACTTGTACCCGACGTTTCGGCTTACCCCTTTATCAAGGGTCTATGAACGTCACAGATTACCAAAATGATTTTAAATTACAGTAACCGAAAACAAAACACATCTTCAACAATATAACGGAAAAGTGTACGTGAAACAAGTATAATTGAACAGTTTTGAGTTGTTGGCCATAAAAATGGACAAAACGATAATCATAACATAAAAATAGATAATATGAAAATGACAAAATTAATAATAATAATAAAATATTAAAGGTGCCTGGAAGGGGAGTCTGGATTGAATAAAAAAAATCTGCATAAAATATAAGGAATCACATTTTCTTCGGAAACTGTTTGTTGTTTTTACATAACGTTTAAACCTTAATTTTTACATATTTTCATATTATATTTCTAATGGTTTTACTTTTGACATACATTTCTTACATTACCATTTTAATAATTTATCATAGTTATTTGCATATCTCAATCAGTTTGTAAGACACTTTATCATAACTACAATTATTACAATTCAAGTGCCTCCTAAGAAATCTTTTAGTGGAGAATACACAATCATACTTTTTAAACAAAGGTTATGTAATTTTTCTCCTTCTTTTAAGTGCGTATTAGTACATCATAATGTCTCAGTTTGTAGACAGTTCTAGGCCTCAGTTGGGTAATATATCGGTGATCAAGTCAGTGAAAGTAAAAGTGAAGTTAGACCATATGTGAATTATCCTTACCAAGCGATTTCTAAAGTGAATTTCACAGCTTGTATAGCAATAAGAGAGATAAAGGAAAATAATTTGTCTTTCCAAAAGGCGTTATGAAATAACTGTTTCATTTCCCTCAAAGTTCGCACAGGTGGGTTCAGTAAAATTCAGTATGGCATTGTCCAACGACTCACAAAAACAAAATAAAAAAATCAAATGTTGCACCTCGTTGAGATGGAATAAACGTATGTTAATAATACTATCAACTAATTGTTTGACGAACATGTTTATGTTTAAGTCTAGTGACACATTTACTGAGGTAACAACATCTTCACTTATGTTGAGAAATCCTTGAATTGCTCATGCCTAAAGTCGTCGTTCAGTGGCGCTTTTTTACGATATGGCTGTCAGAATTTTAACGGTATGAATGCAGAAGACCTGTATTTCATGTACAAAGGATGGTTTGCGCTTTTAGCTGAACATTTAACATTTGGGCTTTGTATATTAACAAACTTGAATTCTTTTTCAGACCAAAGTGAGAAGACTAAGTGAAACTTGAATATTTGGATTAGTACATTTTGTTTAATATGGTAGAAAAAATATACTTGTTTTTCTTGAAAAACCTAAAAGGGCAAAGTTTATCCTTTAAATTAACCTTTACTAATTGTTTAATTTAAATTAGTTTTTATATGAATGTTTGTATTTATGATACCATGGTGAATTTTTTTCAATCTTAATATCTTGTAAAACAAACTTTAAAGCTTAACTATATGAACCAGGTCACTATATCAAATTTATAGAGAAAGTGTTTGTTAAAAACTAAAATTTCCATATTTTATTGAGTATTTTTCACGTTTGTATATAATTTGTGACGTGACATCAGACATTAAAATAAATAGTCAGTGGATTAAATCGTTCTTGAAAAATGTGTACACACATGAATTATGTTATATTAGTTTTTAATGTTTTCACAGAAGCTACTTTTACATGTGTAACCTGATTCTCTACGTTTCCTGTAAAGAGCATACATACACATACACATTTATGCATCCAAGATGGGGAAACAGTTTTGCACCCATTTGTAACACTGTCCCATTCTTACATTATTCAGAAGGGCATATAAATACAAAATTCTTACCCGTATCCTTGTAAGTACTCACCTTGACGATGAAACCAGTTACTTCCATGCTGGCTTTATGTTTCATCTACTGCTATACTACCAATCTATGAACCATTGCTTTCTGCCTATGAATACACAAAACACAAGAGTTAGGAAAACTTATCAGGAAAACTTACATTTATATGGTTATAAAAGTAACAAATCCGAGTATCATAAAATTTGGTATTTGTTTGGGTTAGAACATAATTGTGCCTCATCCTGTAATTTATATATATATGTGTGTTTGTGTGAGAGAGAGAGAGAGAGAAATAAAACATAGTGTGTTTGTTGATTACTTCATTATCATGTAGTTACAATCCGTGTTTGTATTTTTGTCATATTATACAACTTTAAACACTTCTAAAACAATATGTATGCGTACTGAGTATTGCTGCATGAGTAATATTAGTCTTCCAGAAGATGTGTTTGATTGAGCTAAATATTTATATTTGGATAGTCTTACAAAATAGATAAATATGTTATAAAGGTAGCGAGCCACGTTTGTTAGCTGTAAGGTACAGTGAAAGTAAAAAAAAAAAAAAATGTCTGCTCTTAGTTTTACTTTACATGTAGCAAATAAAATTGCAAATTTTCGCAAAGTAGTATGTCTGTGAGAAAAACAAGAACTTACCGCAAGAGGGCTACCTTTTTTTATTCATAAACTCTATATTATTAAATGATGCACATTCAAGTGATATGGTGGTACTCAGTGTTGGTTTAAGAGCTAATTCTATTCGAGCAAAAGTAGGTAAACAAAACTGGCTGTAAAAGAACAGAAAACAAAAAGTACGTTAAAACTTTATGCTATTTGCATAATTAAGTAAGATTTATTTATTATGAAATGAACATTATCAGTTTATGGAACACAAACAAATCTAAACATTGAATATATTATAAAGAGTGGTCCAAAGGTAGGTTTACAGTTGCATATGTTGAAGTTATTATTTTATTTTGAGCAGTGGAATCTAATGAATCTGTTGAAATGTGATTGTCTTGTTGAAAATTTCTCTCGGAGATGGACAGGTTGCAATCGAGGAGCCTCTACAGTCACCGGACTTATCTCTATGGACTTTTTGTTGTGGAGAGTAGTAAAGGACAAATTTTTCAGTAGAAAATCGCGCAATGTTGACGAAATGAAAGGTTACATCCCAGACACATTTACAGAACTTGACGGACAGACATACTTGTATCAGAAAGTTTGTAAAGGTGTGGCTGGCAGACTTCAGGATTGTGTGAACAGCGACATGTTTAAGCCTAAGTACCTGCGGGATTAACTTTCTCATAATTCCACGTCACGTGTAAAGTTTAGTTGATAAATTAAACTTAACAATTATTAATTGTATACTGTAATTTTAATTTAATTACCTTAAAAACGTTACAGTTATCAACTATTTACTTTAATTAGTTTGGTTTGAATTTCGCGCATGACTACACGAGAGCTATCTGCGCTAGCCGTCCCTAGAGGAAAGACAGCTAGTCATCACCACCCACCGCCAACTCTTGGGCTACTCTTTTACCAACGAATAGTGGGAATGGCCGTCACATTATAACATACCCACGGCTGAAAGGGCGAGCATGTTTGGTGCAACTGGGATTCGAACCTCTGACCCTCAGATTACGAGTCGAACGCCTTAACCCACCTGGACATTCTGGGCCTTAATTTAATTACTTGAAATAGACTATCAGTTATCAACTGCACACCAACTTTCGGGTTCCTCCACTGGGACAACGGTAAGTCTTCGGAGTTACAATGTTAAAATAAGGGGTTCGATCTCCATTGGTGGACACAGTAGATAGCCCGATGTGGCTTTGCTATTAAAAAACACACACACACAAATACTTTTGGACCATTCTAAATGTACGTACAATATCATAAAACATTTTAATTCTTACATAAAACAAAATTTTGATATTATTTAAAAATCAAAATTTATTTGTGCAGATGAGGTTTACCCAACATCATGACTCTATCAAAAGAAAGCACAGCCATAAGAGAAATTAAAATTATCAAAACTGTTAAATGTATAAGAAAGACTTTTGGTCAAATTAACCCTTTTATTGCTCGAATTCATAGTTAATTTTTATTTACATTTATGTACGCTTGGGATATTATTTTTGTAGATGTTATTTCAGAACTTAAAAGATATTTTTATTTATAACATATATATTCAATACTAAAGAGAGATGACCAAATAATTAATTGTTTTTAATTTAATTTTTTTTGTCATTTCAGAACTCAAAAGATGTTTTTATTTATTTTGTATATATGTATATATATATATTCGATACTGAAGAAAGATGGTCAAATAGTTAACTTTTTTTTCAATTTCAAAAACAAAAGTTATGAAAGAATGAAGGAAAGTGTGTGTGCCTAGTTTGGAATATTAAAAACAAAATTCATGTTATACTTTCACCGTTTTTAAGTAGAAACAGATTTATAAAAAATAACAGATACTTTTAAAGAGTACAATTTGAAAAATTTCGCTTGAGACCTTGAAAATGTTGAAATTAATTTTTATAGACACATAGAATGATACGAAAGCCAACCTTGTAACACGTAAATAGGACACAACAACTATTTCAAAATATACAGGAAAAATAAGTAGACTTAGTTTCTGGAAGATTAAAAAGAGTTGTCTAGATTTTAAAAAAAAAATGATGTTAGTCTCTTTGTGATAGGTCTATTATGCCAGGTTGTCGAGCCTCTTAGCTGCTATTTCAAATTTCTGGCTCTTAACATCATTCTTACTTTAGGCTTGACTCCTGTTTCTGTTTTGTCATTTTAAGTTTTTGTTTAAAGGGAGAGGATACTTGCATCTGGACGGCCAGGTAGATAGGACGCTCGACTCATAATCTGAGGGTTGCGGATTCGAATCCACTTCATACCAATCATGCTCGCCCTTTCAGCCTTGAAGGCATTACTATGTACGGTCAATCCCACTATTCGTCGGTAAATTAATAACCCAAGAGCTGGCGGTGGATGGTGATGACTAGCTGTTTTCCTTCTAGTCTTACACTGGTAAATTAGGGATGGCTAGCGCAGATGGGCCTCCTGTAGCTTTGCGTGAATTTCAAACACACAAACTTGCATCTTGCAAGAGATTGCATATATTCTTCCTGTACCCAATCTAGAAGAGTAATAATGGTGTAATGAAAGCAAGATATATGTATAATATTATTCCGCTCATTTTCTCACTTTAAAGTTGTTTTATTTACCATTAACGTAAGTGTTTGTAAATAACTTGTTTTATTCGACGTAAGGTTTCCTCCCTATTTCTTTAGGAAGCCCAATAAGATCTTATACCTTTTTGGTAATGGAGCCTACTAGAAACAATGCTATTTTAAATTTCAAATACAGAAATGACTAAAAGGGAACAACTGATCATTTCTCTATTAGGCTGGATGTTTTTCTACATATATAGATAGAAGGAAATTATATATTCGTTACAAATATCAAAAAAGTACATTTAAAAGGATGCGACAAGAATTATTTGTTGTGAATTGGGAAGCTGACACTGATCATATGTGAAATATTTTTAAAGACAATGTTTTTAATATTCAGGGTAAACATATTCCTTATAGAAAGTAAAGGCAAGCAACAAGTAGAAAACCATGTTGGCTCACAAATAGTATAATAGATAAAATTTTGAAAAAGCATAAATTTAAAAAAATTAAATTAACTTGTATGACAGGAGATCTAAAAGTTTATAGAAGATCAACAAAGTTGGTCAAACAGGAAATTAGGACATAATAAAGAATGTACAAGAAACAGTTGGCTCAAAATGTTAAAATACAAGTACAAACAAAATGTTATGATGAAGGAAGGACCCCTGACGATGATAAAGGAAGGCTTGCACCAGGTGATTATAAGTTGGCTGGTTATTAAATTTTTCTTTTTATTCAGTTTTTACTAATGCAGATTTAAGCAGTATTTCACATCTTGAACAATTGATAGATGGAAACAAGATCCATCAAAATGACTGCAATAATTCCGAGCTTGTTTAAAAAATTTGAGAAGTTTAAAGAACGATAAGGCTTCTGGACCAGATACTTTTTACCCAAGAATTTAAAGTAGATAAAGAACTGGACATGTGAGCCACTTTCTACTATTTTTTGTACGTTTTTGAATATTGGGCAGATACCAGAGAATTGTAAGTTGGCTAACTTAACTTTTCTTTTTCCAGTAATTATAGGACCATTACTCAGTTGTGGGTAACGTTTTACAAAACCTGATAAAAGATACTTTGCAAAGCTATTTAACCAAGTCTAGAATTTTATTGGACAGTAAACTTTTAACACAATTTAGAGACAATATTGGCTCCTTTACAGTCGAAATATATCTGACTGAAAGTGTCAAAACTACTTTCACAATCTACGTGCTCTCTTTCGATGTACTTATATTTCTTATATTGTAGAGGTGGTTGTTGATAATTATGCATTTGGTAGTCAGGTAGAACTTAAATAGTTAAGAAGTGTTTTTGGATAGTCAATACGGTCTCACTAAGTGAAAATATTACCTTACAAATCTTTTGACATTCTTTGAATAGCTTACTCCTTATGTAGATACGGGGAAGAATATAGATTTCGTATACTTGGATTTTCAGAAAGTCACATAAAAAGCTTGTAAAAGATTATCTCTATAGGTGTGGATGATAGGTTAGCGAATTGGATAGAAGAATCACTGGATGAGAGAAAGATGAGGGTTGTTATAGATGGAGTTCAGTCAGACTGGATTAATGTTACAAGTGGGGTACCTCAGGACTCAGTCTTTGCTTTTTTTTAGTTTCATCAATGACATAGATGAATGAATGATTAATAAATTACATAAATTTGTTCATAATATCAAGATCTTGGGTGTTGCTAACTGTGAAGAGGATGATGTTGCTTTATTAAAATACTGAAATAATTTAGTAAGTTGGGCAAATAAATAGCAAATGAGTTTAAATTATAATAAATAGGAGAGAATGTATTTGTGTTATCATAATTTCAATTATATATATAGTTTGGACAGGAATAACCTTAAAGTTGAATTTTATAGAAAAAAGAAAACTTTTCAGTCAAAATAACTACTCATGCTGATTAATTTTGCAGGTTCACATTTTTTATAAAATATATGTACTAATAAATGAAACATAGAACTTGGTGCAGAAAGAGCCCTTTCCGAGCGGCAATCCGAACGTTTTAGTTTATACGTTTGCCGCTAGGAAAAGTACTGTGACGTAATAGTTGCCAACCAAACCGCCAACGCCAGCGCGTTGAATGTAAATAAACTTGGCCAGTGCATACGGAGAAACAGAGGCGAAGTCTGTTTTGACTTTGTGTTCTGAACAATGTCGTGTAGAGCCATATCAATTCGAACCTACTCCGAACGAACCTAGAACAGTTACTTTTGACACAGATCTGACAAGTTCTAGTGATGAGGACCGTTCCACGAGCGAGAGTAGCGGAACTATGAGTGATACTGATAGCGCCCAGGCTGGTTGCGTGTCGGTCATACCTCCAGTGGAAGAATGGTAAGCCTAAATCATGACAACAAATATGGTCTGTATTATTTCACGTGCAATTTTATGCATCTCGAAACCTCTCTGGTGTTTATAAATTATTGGTATCACAGACTGGGTTTTATTTGTTTATACTTTGCCGACTATGGTTATTAATACTTGGCCCTTCCACAATCATTGTACCGGGTATTTACCCGCGGAATCCAAAACAGTGGGATCCGACACAAAACATGAGCGTTCAAAGTGATTTTGACAAACTTTGCTTGCTGTGAAGTAGTCCAGTTCTTATTGACCATCCGCATCCACTGTCGCTACCTTGCCGATTCCTTCTCCTTGCACGGAAACGAAAAGAAGCTTTTGCCCGATGCCGAACCGTTTTTACAACCATAAGCAACGCAGTAAACCATGTTATCATAAAACAAACATAAAGTAGCAATATCAAGACAAACAATAGTCTCACAAAGTGTAATCCGAAAAAAAGCACCGATAGATTTACATAAAACATCAGCACTGAAAGGAACAAAATGGTCGGCGCGCAACGAAGCGTGTTTGGCAACTATTACGTCATAGTTGTAAAACGTCACGGAAGCAGCCGAATGACCGAGAGGAACTTGAGTTCGAGGACCCGCATATTTTGTTTCATTTTTACTCGAAAATTAAAGTGTTTAAAAATATGGCAACCACACAGGAATTATACCTAACCAAAGTACAGTTTCTAAGGCAATTATTAAATTTGTTGAAAATTCACGTTTAACAGTGTCATGAAAGAAAAGTATCTTGGTTTAATTGTTGATCAGTCTTAAACAGCAGTGTGCTGTTGCTAGTGGCAAAACATTTAGAATGTTGATTGTATCTATATAAATATTGAATACAAGTCTAAAGAAGTTATAATTTCATTGTATAGGTCATTGTTTGGAACACATTATGAGAGTTACTGGAGTGGTGTGTAAGATGGAGGGGTTGTCTTACGAGGAGAGGTTGAGATTTCTCAAACTGTTTTCTCTTGAAAAAGGAAAAGTTAGAAGGAATCTAACTCAGGTATTTCAGATTGTAAAGAGAATTGACAACGTTGATACATAATATTTTTTCATACTTAACACTGTAAGTAATAGGACTATGGAATATTGTATACATTTTAGTAAGATAGGTGTCATCTACAACTAAGAGAATTTTATTTTTCTAAGACGGTGGTGGGCGTTTGGAATGGGCTGCCTTTGCATATTTTGGAGGCAGTAGATTTAAGTGATTTAAGAAAAAAAGTTTGATTATTATATAAATAATAAAGGCCGGTTTCAATATTTTGTTTTGTTTTTAATTAATTTATTTAATAGTTTTAGTTTAGTTTAGAAGATCGGACAGATGCTCCAATAGGTCCCTTGGTGTTCCCAAATATTATGTTATTTATATTTATATATTATTAAAAATGAAAAAAAAACGCATTTATACAAAGCAGTTACTTTATAGATAACACAAAATATGAAATATATGAAATAAGACCAATCAAGGTTTTAGAAAGCAATTTTATAAAAAAAATGATCTGATTATAGCTTAAATATCATCTAGATATAACCTGGTAAGCATATGATTACCTTCGAAGTTGTATAAATTTCAGTAAGGTAAAATAGAAGAAGGAATCATATTATCGTTGCAGGTAACAGTGTTCATTGGAAATCATCAACTTCATATAATATGTAAAAAACTGGTTACAAAGTCTTGACCAATCTGTGTGTAAAAAAGTATGTTTCAGCAGTGATTGATCCTAATTTTAGGTATTTTCCACCAGCGGTGGATCTTATAAAATATCCACATTTGCGTTTTCTTTAAAAAGAAAACTGACAATTTTGTTTTGAATTTTGCGCAAAGCTACACGAGACTATCTGCTCTAGTCGTTCCTAATTTAGCAGTGTAAGACTAGAGGGAAGGTAGCTAGTCATCACTACCCACTGACAACTTTTGGGTTACTTTTTTACCAACGGATAGTGGGAGTGATCGTAACATTATAACGCACCCACGGCTAAAAAGGTGAGCATGTTTGGTGCGATGGGGATTCGAACCTGCGACCCTCAGATTACGAGTCTAGTGTCTTAACCACGTGGCTATGCAGAGCCCTGACAATAATATTTAAAAACTAAAATTTCAGTAACGTTTCTAAAGTTCATAAAAGAAGAGAAAAATTATATTGGATTTTGCCACTAGATGACAGCACGCAATACGAAGAGGAACATGATGAAACATTTTCCACAGTTCGAAATTTCCCTAAAAAAACATTTATGACTGCTTTTAATACTAACATTATAAAACTATCATTTGATTTAATTTCTAATATGTAAAGACCTGGCTGGTTTCAAAGCGCACTACAAACCACACGGAAAAGAGATACTTAGTTCACTGTTCATTACTATTAAGACTGCAGTACAGGGGCTCAACCAAAAGCGGGGGCTAACTACTTTTTTTTTCTCTAAATGCTTCTTTTAAAGTTGTATTGTGTTCCTTGATTTTGTACCAAACATCACATATTAATTTTGTGCAGAAACGTATATCGTTTGTTTTGCTTGAAAGATAATTACTTCCTATAAAAGGCTTATTCCCTGAATTTCTCTTGACTTATGCAAATATATAAATACAAAGATAATGAAAAGTTTGGTATTCAAGTATCTAGCCACTCCTCGAGAAAATCCTGGCGTAGCACGTGCAGTAATATTGTTCAGTTTTTGAAAAAAAATTTTTTTTTTTTTGGTGTGAGCGTTTTTTAAAGCTGTAGAAGCATAATTATAATCAGATGTATTTCCGCGGGGTCAACGAAAGTGTTCTATTTGAAGATTAAATAAAACCAAAATTAAGATCAACAAACATTTTTATTTCTTGCTTTTCAAGTTCATCTATCATGTTATATTGTAGCATACACACTACATAATTCTTCTCTTTATTAATGGCATGTGCATGTTTTTCTGATACCATGAATTCCAACGTTAAACATTTTGTATGTGATATCATTTTAGTGTATACTGACTAACTGACAGACAATACACTACTGTACTGTGGGGGGAGTGGTTAAAACAGGTGACTCCCCCCAAGGGGCCATCGATTCAATTTAAAGGAAATTGTTAGTACCATAATACATTAGTGTTAAGCTTTTGTGTTTTTTTTTAATATAATGAAATAATACTAATGCATTATGGCAGGTATAACTAAAAGTTGTGTTTCTAAAAACTTAAAAGATAAGAACAGTTAACCCATATCAGAACTAGCAGTACATCCGTGAAAATTAAGTGTTGTAAGTGTAGTGAATTGAGTGACGATTTAGTTGTTTTTTTTATGGATAAGACACACAAATAATAAATTGTATTATCACCCTTCAAGTGTGTTTTTGTTATAGAAAAGCCACATCGAATTGCCCGCCATGTCCACTAAGGGGAATCCAACCCCTGAGTGTAGTGTTGTAAATATGAATACTTACTGCTGTTCCTTCACGGAATCGTACACCAGCCGATCGAAAACAATTTTAAGTCTTGTATACATAGATGGCTCATTAGAAAATATCCTGGTGAATCCTTATTCACATTTAATTTTCGGTGATCTCCGAGTTATTGTACACATAATCAACGAGCTCCTTATTTACTCGGAGTTAAGTATGAGGGTTTATAACGCGAAACATTGAGTTTTGATACCTGCGATGAGCACAGCACAGATAACTCAATGTGTAGCTTTGTGTTTAAGAGCAATAAAACAATTATTACCAATCAGTCATCACAGCATATTTGAAGTGAATAACAAATAAAACTTATAGGAAGACTATTTTCTGTGTGATTATAAGCTTCGCTAAGCCTCTAGTAAGTACAAGAGATCGTATTTCCTGGACCACGTTCAAGTTTGTATTTAAACCTTTTTTGATATTATTCGATTGAAAATGGGTATTTACTACGTTAATAACATAAATGTGCAATCAGGTTTATAAACAGGTAGTGGGTTTCTGGTCCGATCTGTTTTATTTTTCTAGTAGAAACACTGTCGGGGAGTACTACTTGTAAATCTACCAGTTTTTATTTATTGTTTCGTTTTTGAATTTCGCGCAAAGATGCACGAGGGCTATCGCACTAGCCGTCCTTAATTAAGCACTGTAAGATTAGAGGGAAGGCAGCTAGTCACCCCCCCTCCCTCAACTCTTGAGCTACTCTTTTACCAACAGATAGTGTGATTGAACGTAATATTATAACGTCACCACAGCTGAAAGGGTGAGCAAGTTTGGTGCGATGGGGGATTCGAACCCACGACCTTCGGATTACGACTCGAGTGCCTTAACCACATGGCCATGCGAGGATTAATTTATTACGTTATTTTAAGTCCAAAGTGATCATTGTTTCCTATAAAATAGTAAATTCAATGTTTAGTATAAAGGTACCTGACAAACAAGGAAACCAATGCTAAACATGATCAACTAAGTTTTGTAGTTTAGAATTATGCGCAGTATTAACCAGTGTTCACTAGCGTTAAATATGCAAAGTTGTACTAAAGTTTACAATAATATAATTCTACTGTATCTAAAAACGGAAAATTTCACCACAGTCCGTTGCTTGGATGTGAATCATCAATAGCGCCACGGTTTTGTGTGTGTTCCTCAACTTTAACACAAGTTCATCTACCTAGTTCGTGAAATGGCCGCTCGCCAGACCTCGGCCGTCAACCTCTTCTCTTTAGATGTTCTGAATCTTATTACACGTACCCCTCACACTGTTCCTCAAGCCTCACAATGGATCAGTCCTACGAGCAGGCACCATTCCAAAACCTAAGCATCCCTTAGGCTGTAACTTTAGTCGTCGGTTCCTTAGAGCAGTTTAGCCAAAACGACTGGACGTTAATGTTAGCGTTTACTTTGCAACATTTTGAGTTACATATTATTAACATTACACGTAATTTCGAAGTGGCAAACATTTTCGTACAAATCCAAATATTCTGAAAATAATTTGGATAAGTATATGCTACAATTAATTTAAAACGTGAGACTTCCAACCATGTTTGTTATTAATAAATTAATAATGTTTGATGAAAATTAAGCTAATTAAAAATAAATTAATAAATTAACAGTCACTTTTATATGTAATAAATGTCTTTGGTCTTATCATGTTGATATTTACAAAGATTTTGTTTTGTTTTGAATTTCGCGCAAAGCTACTCGAGGGCTATCTGCGCTAGTTGTCCCTAATTTAGCAGTGTTAGACTAGAGGAAAGTCAGCTAGTCATCACCACCCACCGCCAACTCTTGGGCTACTCTTTACCAACGAATAGTGGGATAGACTGTACATTATAACGTCCCCACGGCTGAAAGGGCGAGCATGTTTGGTGTGACGGGGATTCGAACCTACGACCCTTAGATTAAGAGTCGAGTTCCCTATCCACCTGGCTATGCCGGGCCATTTACAAAGCTAAAAATGAAAAGCCCACAGTAATCAATTTTACTGACAAATAATAGTTCTCGACGTGAAATACTTTAAAATTTTACCTAGAATACTTAAATCTTAAGCCCCCAATGGCAAAGCAGTATTTTGCGGATTTACACCTTTATAAACTGGATTTCGATACCCGTACCATGGGCAGAGCACAGATAACCCATGGGGTAGCTTTCTGTTTTATTACAAACAAACTAGACTTTTATTTCAAAACATTGAATATGCACGTACACGTAAGATAATAATGCAGGTTTGCATACAATGACGTAAGTTGTCGCTTGAAAAATATAATTTTACATCTCTTGTATTTTATAATTGTAGATTTTTGTAACTCATATATACTAGCGTTATCATCGTCAGCTGATTAAGTTTGCTTTACAGTTATATTTTGATTGGTTGACTATTTATGACGTCAGAAAAACGACGCGTTTCTAGTGCTAACTCAGCGTGCAGCATAGCAACAGCCTTGATGACAGTATAGCAGACTACTGTTACAGTGTTGGTGAACTTGGGATGGAGACCGAACGAAGCAACTTTCTGTTATTTAGTTTATTGTGTTGAGTTTGTGCTAAGGTGCATTGCAAGAAAAACCTCAATGTCAGCGAAAACAGTTATCTGGTCCACAGTTTGTAGGCTAGTAAAAACTAGCTTCTTTGTTAGGCTTAGGCTATGTCTAAAAGCACAAGGGTGAAATCTCAGACAAGCATGCCACTCTCTCGAACAAGATCATTGATCGCCAACATTAATGGCTCGTCGAGCACGTCTTCAAATGATGGCTTTCTCTCCAATATTCCAGAAAAATTTACCAACGTCAATTTACCGCCTATTAAAAGTCAGACAATTGGAGGATTTAAGTCGGAATATCAAGATGCAATAGAAGTGCAACAGTTATTTCAACCGCTTTCAAATCGTTCACAAACGCAACATGGCGACAGCACTAACGTTAGTAGTAATACTAATAATATAACTACTACTGGTAGTGGTAGCATTAATACCAGAGGATCGGTTACTAAACTACCCGAAGTTCGTCCAGCTACATCTGTGGACACTAATACCAATGTCAGTAACAAAAATGCACCTTCCAAAACCAAAACTCTTGTGGCTACGCCAGAACAGGTAATGAAGTTATATATGCATAAACTTACTCCTTATGAACACCATGAAATTTTCAGTTATCATCAAATATATTTCATTGGTGCCAATGCTAAAAAACGACAAGGAGTCATTGGGGCTCCCAGTAACTGTGGTTATGATGATGATCAGGGTTCTTATCTTCATGTGCCTCATGATCACATAGCTTATCGGTATGAAATGCTAAAAATTATAGGCAAGGGGAGTTTTGGTCAAGTAATAAAAGCTTATGACCATAAGAACCACCAACAGGTAGCTTTAAAAATGGTGCGGAATGAAAAACGTTTCCACCGACAAGCACAGGAAGAGATTCGTATTTTAGATCATCTAAGAAAACAGGACAAAGATAATACTATGAATTTAATACACATGTTAGAACACTTCACATTCCGAAATCACATATGTATAACTTTTGAATTACTCAGTATTAACTTGTATGAACTTATTAAGAAAAACAAGTTTCAAGGATTCAGTTTGCAACTTGTTCGGAAGTTTGCTCATTCTTTGCTTCAGTGTTTGGATACTTTGCATCGAAATAAAATTATACATTGTGACTTAAAACCAGAAAATGTGTTATTAAAACAGCAGGGACGTAGCGGAATAAAAGTGATAGATTTTGGTTCAAGTTGCTATGAACATCAAAGAGTATATACTTATATACAGTCCAGATTTTACAGAGCACCAGAAGTGATCCTTGGAGCAAAGTATGGGATGCCAATAGACATGTGGAGCTTAGGCTGCATTCTTGCTGAACTTTTGACAGGCTATCCCCTTCTCCCAGGAGAAGATGAAGGGGACCAGCTGGCTTGTATGATCGAGTTGTTGGGCATGCCACCACAAAAACTTCTGGACCAGTCAAAACGTGCCAAGAACTTTATTAGCTCAAAAGGTTATCCACGTTATTGTAGTACTACAGTTGTAGCTGATGGCACTGTTGTGCTTAATGGTGGTCAGTCTCGACGAGGAAAAATGAGAGGTCCTCCAGGCAGTAAGGACTGGGTGGCAGCTTTAAAAGGGTGTGATGATCCACATTTTATTGATTTTTTGAAACGCTGCTTAGAGTGGGATCCAAGTTTGAGAATGACACCATCAGCAGCCCTCAGACACGAATGGCTACGTCGTCGTCTCCCAAGACCTCCACAAAATACTGTAGACAGTAGTTCTTTAGATTCTCAGCCTGCAACTCAAACCAGTAACCATGTTGGAAGTACTCGCAACAGCCTCATCACACGTGTTAATACAATTGGTGGTGCTAAAGCTCGAACAATAGTAACCACCATTAGTGAAGACATCCCTGGTACAATGAATCCTCACACCAAATTACCCCAAATTAGTAACCCAGTAACTTGATAACTTAGGGTTTTAGAAGTGAGAGAATGTGAGTGCACTTTATAATGAAAGCAAGTTGGCATTGCTAGCTACAGTGCTCAGTGATTAAAATACATTTCTCTCAGTATAATTCTTTGCAAATGTTAGCAAGTCATTGAACATATTTGTTGTAAAATTTGCTGTAAGTATTTTCATTGGTTCCTGTATTTATTGATTTTGTGTGTGTGTGTGAGTTCTTACTGCCATTTTTCTTTTTGAGGTCTAGTAGTAGTTACATGAGAAATTATAATTGTGGTTATTTTTTAACTAAAAATGAAATCCAAAAGGTGAAAAACATTTTTTATGGTAATTAATTTTATTAGTAGTGTTTAAGCATATTTTCCACCTTTCTTCTAGTATGTTCTACTTCTCTTGTTCATTGTTTTTTTTTAAAAAAAACGTACTATGTACTAGCATCATGTTACCTTATCTCTTACAATACAGTACAGTAAATGTTTAAAAGCTTGTGGTAGAGTTCTGCACATGTGCTTTTTAATTAGTTAAATATATATATATATATATATATATACACATTGATTCTCCAGGTTTAAAGTGTTCCTTAAGGTGTTATGTATTAGTGTTTGAAGTTCTAGATGACCATTTATTTCTTAAAAAGTAAGGTGTTTTTAGTTAGTTTGGCAGTCAGTGCCCATTGGAGGAATACTTCTGTAACTTTTGTCAAAGATTAAAAGCACAAATTTGATCTCTAAATTTTCCAACTTAAATTTGTCTTGGGAGAAACAACTTGGCACAAACTCAGGTTTTGTCTTGTTCTTACTGTGCAGTTGGGCTTGGCAGAATTATATTTGTTTCGTTCCTTCATGTGTACTGCAGGCAACAACTATTAAGTGTTTAGTCTTACCATAAACGTCTTGATATCCAATGATATCTAATGTGATACGTTATAGATCTCTAGCATTTTATCAGATGCTTGTATTGATGTATAGTGCAGAAACTGTTTGATGATTCAGCTTTCTTAACATTGGTTATTCCTTATTCTCAGTTTATCTTTTTCAATCTTATTTTGTTTTTTCTTAAGGCTTAAAATTTCACCATAATAAATAAAAACATGCATATGCCTCAGCTGTGGGCTCAGTTCACAATTTTTGATTGCATGTGTTTAATTTACAGTATTAGCTTACCTTAAAAAGTGAAAACATTGTCATTGTGAGTTACACAGAATTTTATCTTGCCAAAAAAGAAAAGGTTACAATACATAAAGTTGTTTTATTTATGTGTTTATTTTTGTAATTTGTTTTTAAAGACCTTAATTTAACATTACTTTCCAGTTATGAAATTTGTTTTATAGGAAGGAAATGGTCTGGGTTTGGATAACTACACACTTACTTGTAAGTCACCTCACAATTTACCTAGCCTCACAAGTGACACGTTTTATGTGTTGTTGTGCAGTGTAGAAAAAGAACCCATTTTTGGTCACATGTTTCTGTAAACCTTGTGTGAAAAGTTTGTGACATAGTTTGTAGGATCTGTACAGGAATATGTGTGTACGTCTGTCAGAAAAACCATTTTTGATGAACAGATACTCTTTGGATCAAATTATTGTGTTCATTGCATTAAATAAACACAACAAGCAGCACTAAGTTACACTTACATAGATGCTCATATTAATGTTTAAATTGTATACTGTATGTATATGTACCAAAAATACTAGATATTACATTTTTATCTCTGATGAAGGAGTTTACAAAATCCACAAGAATACGTGTATGTGTGTCTAAGAAATTATCTATAGTATGGTTATGTTATGCTTGCAAGGAGTAATCTTGTATAAAGTTGTGCATGAGAGTAGCAAGTTCACAGTTTTACACCTAAAATGTAAGGAGTAATTTTGTATCAAGCTGTGTACGTAATAGTAGGCTCACACAGTTTTACACCTTGCTATGATGTAAGGAATAGTTTTGTACAAAGCTGAGTGCATAGTAGAAGTTTCACACAGTTTTACACCTTGCTATGATGTAAGGAATAGTTTTGTACAAAGCTGAGTGCATAGTAGAAGTTTCACACAGTTTTACACCTTGTCAGGATGTAAGGAATAGTTTTGTACAAAGCTGAGTGCATAGTAGAAGTTTTACACCTTGTCAGGATGTAAGGAGTAATCTTGTATAAAGCTGTGTACATAATTGCAGGTTTACACAGTTTTACACTTTTTCAGGATATAAGTAGTAGTTTTGTATTAAGTGGAACACACAGTTTTCTACCTTTTCAGGACATAAGGAGTAGTTTTCTGTAAAGCTGTGCACACAGTAGCAGGTTCACACAGTTTTCTACCTTTTCAGGACATAAGGAGTAGTTTTCTGTAAATCTATGCACACAGTAGCACGTTCACACAGTTTTCTACCTTTTCAGGACGTGAGGAGTAGTTTTCTGTAAAGCTGTGCACACAGTACCAGGTTCACACAGCCTTCTACCTTTTCAGGATGCAAGTAGTAGTTTTCTGTAAAGCTGTGCACACAGTAGCAGGTTCACACAGCCTTCTACCTTATCAGGATGCAAGTAGTAGTTTTCTGTAAAGCTGTGCACACAGTAGCAGGTTCACACAGCCTTCTACCTTTTCAGGATGCAAGTAGTAGTTTTCTGTGAAGCTGTGCACACAGTAGTAGGTTCACACAGTTTTCTACCTTTTCAGGACATGAGGAATAGTTTTCTGTAAATCTATGCACACAGTAGTAGGTTCATACAGTTTCTTTCATCTGTAATATGTTGCACTTTTATAATAATTACTGCACACATTTTAAGATACATGATTCTTATGATAAGGTTAAGTGTATGTAAGATTTGTTGATTACCTTGTCCAAGAAAAGGGCCTTTTGTATTTTGTTAGTATTAAATGATGATTTTGTGGTTCAGACATTATCTAAAAAGGGTTTTTGTGGCTGCTGCCTTTGTTTTACTTTACTGTAGTTTATTTACTTTTCTGTGTAGATTTATGTTGATAAATGTGCATCACATAGCTGTGTTCATTGTTTCTGGGGTGAAAAATGTCTTTTTAGAAGTGTATATTTGTGTGTCATTCCTTCTTAACTATTTGGGAAGTTTCTGTTAGAAAGATATTTGGCATTGGAGTAGTATATAATATGTATTTAAATACACTAAGTAGAATGTATTTTATAAATGCTCTGAAAGTTAAAATTCCTGTTAAATGTATACTTTCAATTGATCTCTGGATGGAAAATCAGTTTGGTTTTACAAACTTTCTTTGTTTAGATGTCATTCAGGAAGAAAGTGAATTTTCTTTATAGTATATCATCCAATACAATTAAGCTACTGTTTTAGTATGTGAGCATACATCTGCTAATGGCAGCTTGTGGTGTACTCACTAAGATAGATGAGGTAGAACAGAATGGAAACTGAGTGATGTTGATTTTGAATGACTGGTTGTAATCAAGTTCTTAGTGTAGGTTGGAGAGAGGTCAAAAGGCTGGAGCATAGATGAGTGGTTAAAAATGTGTTTAATGATGATTTCTTTGTACATGGATCTGTAGGTGGTCACACAGTTTGAACTTGGCAAAGCCGACATACAGATGACTCAAATTTACTCTGGTTATAAACTGAATTAAATAATGAAATAACTTCAAAAGCAGATAAAATAGTTAAAAGGGATGGATGTATCTGCACAAAGGTTGTTGTCCATAAATTGGTTTTTGAAATGTAGAAACCCTTAATGACCATACTAAGGTGCACATTGTAAGATCTGCTGGTATTGGTGGAACAACACAAGTGAGAAGGTTTTAATGCATTGACTTTGCAACAGTATAGTGTCAAAGAGGATGTATTCATTTGTCAGTTACAGATAAATGTTGGTGGATCAGTTTGGTAAAGAAACAAAACCCTGATATGTTTAACTTACTGGAAATAAAATCTTATTACATTCTTAACATTGCTAGAAGTCATTAAAAACTGTGAAACAAACTCATTGTAAAGGTTGTATTTTTACCTTTTATACCTGTATTTATTCAATAAGTTAGATGTATAATTGGAATTTTTAAAAGCATTAGGGGTCTTGGTAAACTAGGTGGAAGGCTTTGTTTATTTTTTATTTACAAGGTTGGTATTGGTGAATTGAATATGTGATGTAACACTTTGTAAATCGAAATTAAGAGTTATATTCAAGGCACATTTCACCTGTCAATTTTTACAATGGTTTCTTAGCTGGTATAGGATGTCACCACTCTCAGTTTGCTTCTGAAGGAGAAAGGTCCACCTTTCAAAAGCATTTGGGTTATAGGGTTTTTATGTAATTTCCATAGGATGTGTTTGATAATACAGGGGTCCTTGCTTCAAGTCTTTGTTGGATTGGTTTATGAATGGAAAGGGAAACTTTCACATAAAAGTTATATCAATGATTCTTAAGTGTTTCTATGGCCTAGTTCTTTTTGTTTTTACAATAATTTGATGAATATTTATTAAGAATAAACTAACTCGGAGCATGTACAAATTTGAAATTAAAGCAGGATTTAAATCTTGGCACCAGGTTGCCATGGCAATGAAATATTTCATCATGTCACCTATTAAATTATCCCATTTTATCTGTGTGTAGGGCTCTCCTAAATAGAACTTGAATATAAAATAGTTCTGGACTTTTGAAAGTCTAGAACTGTTTTCATGTTCATTGAGTCCTACATCAAACTTTGTTTCTTGGAATTTAATGGTGGATTCAACACTTTGTTTTCTTTGTGTTCTTTCAGGAATGAAATGCTTCAGTTGCACAACACATTGCTAATTTCACATCATTTTGTTTTTCTTTTTCCTAATTCAACCAATCAGTGAGCATGTTTAGATTCATACGGGACCAAAGACAGTTAGTTCAGGCAATACTATTGAGTGACTGTTGATACCATATGATCATTAGGTTGTGTTTGTTGCTGTGAAAGTAAATAAATATACAGTAGTTCCCATTTCTAAGTACAAACAGTAGTGACATTAGGTTTGGAACATCTGGCTCCTGCATTTTTGGGTTGGTTCGTAGATATGAAAATATTTATTGAGGCCTGCATCAGAGCATCACATTGATTTGTATAAATATTAAAATAGAAAACAGTTAGGAACATGGTTACATTTGAGGAGATATAACTGAGACTTGGGTTTTTTATACAAGAAAAGTTTTTCTAAATTTGTAGTTTTGAAGCAGATGTTCTGAAAGTCACATACAAGACATTTTTGTTTAGTGAAAGAATAGAACCTTAAAAAATATATAAGATTATTTTTTTGAGCTCAGAGCAATCCAATGTTAAAAAGAGTAGTGTTTAATGTTGTATTTTTGTTTATGAAAGGTTAGGATGACAGCATGGGTAATATGAAATATGTACAGATAAACACTAGGATAATTTCCATGATTAACTATGAGGATATCCAGAATCTGTAAGTCTAATCTGGGTCAGTTTGTACATACATCAGTGCATGATATATCTTGCAGTAGATAAGTGTAGGTAGCAGAAGTTGTTACATAAATAGCAAGATATAAGATGTTTCTGTGTTTTTTTTATGTCATTGATTACTTCAGACTTGGTGTGTATAGATTTAGTACCCCTGGGTGATTACCTGTAATTAAATAGCCTATTGTGAAGATAATGTGTATGTTTTAATACACACATCAGTCTATTTCGACTGTGATTTCTAATGACATGTTGTTAGGCAGGGCCACACATTAGCCCCATAGCTCAGGAATGTACTGTCATTTGGGGTTTGTTTATTCATTTTATTTTTTCTTAGTTATGAAGCTATTAATGCTATTTTTGTGTGTATGCATCATGTCTTATAAGCATATATAACACTTTAATTCGAAATAAAAATTATAGGTTTCTAAATATTTTATTGTTTCTTGATTTCATCATTCATCAGATTTTCTGTGCTGTCTGTTATTAATTATGGTCTTCTACAATTTAAATTTATCACACCTGCTTTTGTGTGTAGTTTCTAAAATTCCACATCAAACTGCTGCTTTGTTCATAAGTGATATGTATTGATACATTTATGCCTAGCTATGCAATTCTTTTTAAAAATATTTTTGTATGCAGATGCATAACTTTTAAATATATGTACATATTAGGATGTGTATACAAACTACAGCCCTAAACATTAAGATAGGCAGTGTTAACATTAATTGCACATTGTTGCTTTGGCTGTATTTAGTGGATACATACATGTTTGTTTTCTTAATTATATCAGAGTCAGATTGATAGATTTTATACCCATGGGATGCATAGAGCCTCTAGTAAATGTACATAGTACAGTCATCTCTTGATAAGTAATGAAAGTAATATAATTGAAAGCTTCTGAACTCCAATATAAATTAATTTTTCTCCATGTTTATTATTCACCATCTTTTCATGGATTATTGTTCTAAACAAATCTCATCTTTATTTCTGTTTTTCTAGAGATTTAACTTAGGTTTTTTCCAATTAAATGTTAGATTTTTTCCAGTGATTGCACTAAATTATGCAAAACAAATTATAATTAATTTGAAAATATTAAAAACTCCAGGTTTTTAAGGGGGAGTGGGTGGGTTTAACCAAAAGAGATTAACAGTTTTCATCTGCTGTTTTTTGTAAATGGACAATGATGTTTTTTTATTGTCCTCATACCTCTTTAGATTTTACAAACATTTGTTTTTGTTTTTCTACATTTATTATTTTTACATCTACACATGTTTACAAAACCAAATTTTTAAAAGTTTATGTGCATTTTAATATATCAGACTTCTCACTGTTTTGTGATGTTTTAATTACAGCTTGGATAAGAAAGTAAGTTAAGAAAAAAAATGGATTTAATCCATCTAAATAGTAGGTTTGGTGTTAATATTAAAAATAACCACTTTTTTATTTGATTTCTGTTTAAAAAACTTATTTTTACATTGTAGTTGATAATAATAAAGTTTATGTATTAGTAAAACTAGAAATGAGAGGGTGATAAACAGTGATTAATTAAACTTTTTACTGTTATTTTTCATTCTACAAGTGCATTTTATCCATGCTATTTTTATTTTAGGACTACTGTGCTCTATTATGATTGGTCTGTAATTGTTCTCTGTCCATCCAACATTCTTGATCGCTTTAAGTGTTGCCTTTTTTGCTACCTAAATGTGTTCTATCTGTGTTGTATTTTTATCTTTAACTGAGCTCGACCCTTGTTATATTTTCCGTTGCTGAGTGCGCTTTGTTGTAATTTCTTACGATGCTTGGTCCTGGTGGCACAACAGGTTTTGCTTTATATTGTCTGCTATATTAATTTCCATTTGTTACTGTGTTTTACTAGTACTGTATACTTTTTCAGTTTATTGAATTTTTATCTGTATTATCGCTACTGTGCTTTCTGTTCTTTAGACAGAAAATCAAATTATTCAAAATTAATTTCATGTGTTGTAAGGCAGGCAACAAGTGTTACGTGTACATTTATCGCAATGCCTTTTTTTAAATCAACCAACACATAGATGCTAAATCTTTCCAGATTGACTATATGCGTGCAGAGCTACTTTTATCATAAAATTTGTATAGTGTTTTGGACACGGGTGCCTTGCTTTTTGCGAAGATGGACGTCACTTTTAGTATGTAATGGTGTAGCTTTGCACAATTTTTCACTTATTAGAGATAAAAACGAGTTTCTGTATTAGGCTTAGGTGGTCTCCTGTGAAAAAAAAAGAAAATGTGTAAATAAATATGTATATAACTTGATTTGTCATTTTGTTATTTTATCATCAGTAAAAAGTAACACACCTATATGAATTACACGTACAGTTGAACATAAATTACACATAATATAACAACTTTTAAGGTTAAACTTGGTGTACATGTTTGTTTCTCTTTATTTTATCGTTACCGTTCAGTATCTTATTGACTAACTGTTAAGAATCTTACCGTCTTGTCAGTAAAGTACCATGTATTTACTAAGAACTAGACAAAGCAAGTATTTCGGGGGGAGGGGGGTGACGCTTTGAAGAATTGTCCTGGATCAGCCGAAACGTGCGGAAACATGTAGCTTAACTAGAACCATGGTAACGGACAATTCCATTAAGTATTCCAGGGGTAATCAGGAATACCTTCTGTGACAGCGTTGCTAAAACAGGGATTTCGAGATACCTAATAAATATTATACGAGTTATTGTGGCGGCAGATCACTGACTTCGAAGAGTTTAATGCAAGTCTACATATAATGGAGTTGTGAGTAACACTGCATTTCCAATACTGTCTGACACAAGATAATAGTTTTGTGCATTTTCCGTGATTTTTACATTTGTGTATCATACATAATTTAATTTTTCCAGAACAATCAACTACAGGTAGAAATGGTATGTAGTAAGGACGATTCCGACACCAGGTGACACTGTGACAGGTTTATAAGCTTAAATTAATAAACGCATAAACTGTTTTAAATGCGATGTTTGCTAACGTTATTTCAACTATAGTCTTACCTGAGGCAGTTATAAATAATTTTAACCCAATTAAAATGTGTAATTGTTGGCTGATTTAGATTAAAAACATTAAAGCTGTTGTTGTTTTTTTAAATGCTTTGAATACACAATTATGGAATTTGTTAAAGTTTATCACAATGATTTTTAAAAAAGGTTTAACTAACCCTATAATTCATTTCAAAGCAATAATGGTTCATAATATGATTCGCGTTGGAATTTGTTCAAAACTCCAACAGAACATTCGAGGTAGGGGTTGGGGAACACCTTAAAAAGCGGGCTAATTCTTTAAACAACACCTAAAACTTTCATTTTTAATAGTTAAGACCACTCAAATATTGATAATAAACAAAATAATTGATTTCACGACTGTAGCCAAAATCAAATTTGCTCAATTTTTTCGTATTATTACTATGAATATTATTGTTTCACAAATCTAGAGCAAATTCAACTGGATATTTTGCATCAAAACCTGAACGTATATACGAAGCGCTGCGTGTGTCCATGACCTATTTAAAAATTGATTATTTTTATTTAAAGTTGATTTACGTGGTTAAAAATGCATAACAGATGCGATGTTGTTCTGCTGCTATTCTATTTGTAAAATTTATACTCGCTTAGAGGGAGGTGTGTCTTACCATAGACAGGTTTTCTGTTATGCAATAAAAAAACTCAACATATAAGATAATTAAAATGTAGAAATTAAAATCTAAAAATTGGGATCATAAAAGAAAAGCGAACAAGGCTTGGAGATTTACTGTTGGCAGTTTCCTCAAACTACAAATTCCATTATGATTCCACTATAAAATTATTGCAAATGATATCTTCTGTAATGTAGGATTGAACAGAAATGTTGCAAAAAACTAAGAAAGTAGTTTGAAATTTAAATTCGACCTTAATTTTGTCATTATGTGAAGATTCCTAATCTCTTCTATTTCCGCCATAAAAAGATCTGGTGTTTTCCTACCGTGCGTGTTAGTTGGAAATCATAATTTGTGTATTTTCTAGCAGACTCGGCATTCCACTCATAATCTAAGGATCGCGGGTTTGAATTCCCGTCGCACCAAACATGCCCTTTCAGCCATGGGAGCTTTATAAGCCACGGTCAATCTCACTATTCGTTGGTAAAAGAGTAGCCCAAGAATTGGAGGTGGGTGGTGATAACTATCTGCCTTCTCTCTAGTCGTACACTGCTAAATTAGGAACAGCTAGCGCAGATAGCCCTCGTGTAACTTTGCGCGAAATTCAAAACAAACAAAAAACAATCATCGTTACTTTAGTTTGCTGTCTCTACAAGGATTTCTGTGACTATATTTCAGTTAAGTTTTTAACAGTGGACGATTATCATAGTATATTTTTCCACTCAGACGACGGTGGTGATTTTTTCTACTGTTTTTTATACTTAGCTGAAATCGTGAGTACATAGCATTTATTATAACTTTATGCGGCACTATTTCATAGAGCTATTGCTATTTTTGAATACTTGGTGTTAAAGTAGCGGTTGTAAATATTGTCGATTTACGCTATGTATGTCCCTTTTGTCTGTCTCGCATACATATGTGTCATGGAAACTTATCAAGGTAAGCATGTTACTACATCTGTTTGTATTGTATTCATCTCTGTTACATTATCTTAGAAGAAACTTTATTTCTTTCCGATGAGACTGCTTTGTTACTGCTCATCTTTTATTACATTACACTGTGATACTGATGGAAGCCAATCATTAAATCAGTGATGTTGTATTTACATACAAGTACACGTGTTTATTCTTTGTTACTGAATAAAAAGCCAATAAATAAATGTGTAAAACATATGAACACATATCCACGTATGTAACTTAAAATTATTTTCCATGAATGAGCATAAAACGTAAGATTATTAAAAATTGATAATTTGAAAATGGGAATAAGGTTGTCAAAAAAGTGCAGTTTGGTTTGTTTCGAATTTCGCTCAAAGTTACATGAGGGTTATCTGCGCTAGCCGTCAATAATTTAACAGCGTAAGACTAGAGGGAAGTCAGCTAGTCATCACCACCCACCGCCAACTCTTGGGCTACTCTTATACCTGGCCATGCCGGGAGCAATTCAACTTGTAACTGTACTTTTGGGCCCGGCATGGACAGGTGGCTAAGACACTAAACTCGTAATCTGAGGGTTGCAGGTTTGAATTCCTATCACACCAAAAAAGGCTCGCCCCTTTTAGCCGTGGGGCGTTATAATGTGACGCTCAATCCCACTATTCATTGGTAAAAGAGTAGCGCAAGAGTTGGCGGTGGGTGGTGATGACTAGCTGCCTTCCTTCTAGTCTTACTCTGCTAAATTAGGGACAGCTAGCGCAGATAGCCCTCATGTAGCTTTGCTCTAAATTCCAAAAAAACAAACAAGTTGAATCAAAAATGCAAATTTTATATTTTCTAGCCTACAACTAGGTAATCTAAAAAGTAAATAAAAAAGTGATTATAGTACTTTTCAATTTTAGTGTGGAGTCAAAATAGGGATTTGTAGCTTGAAGTACAAAGGCTAAATATTCTGTAGTTTTCCCGAGAAATAATCATTACCTTTACGTAAAATAATTACAGTAAATATATTGAACGTTTGTCGAGGAAATTTTTCTTCTGAATTTTTACACTTTTGTAAATTATAACACTTTTTGACCTAAATAATAAAAAAAAAGGTGGTGGTTCACCCCCTATACGATGAGCTATTTGTGTTGTGCCGACTGCGGGTGACGAAGCCCTATTTTTGACGTTATAAAATTTCACTCAGACTTGTTCATGAGCAATAGGTGGCTTTTAATAAATATCCTTTAAAGTGTTTAATATTTTCTCAAGAAAAATCGTAATTCTGACGAATTGTTTTGCGGTATGCTTGGTTAAAGTTCATATTATAATATTTTAATTTTTTATGAATAGTGGTAATGACTTCAAAACATATATTTTGTATACGTATAATTAGATTTACTAGCTTCAAGTGAAGACGTCAAGAACCTGTAATTATACAAATACCGTCTGCAAGTATTAGTTCCCAAGAGCAAGACAAGTGACGTAATACCCAATCCACATTCCATGCAAGACAAAGTGTATAAATATTGAGCTTGTAAAAAGGGGATCGTGGAATAAAAGTTTCTAAGGATTGGACATTTTGTTGCATCAGTCGCTTAGTTATAATTTTCTTGAGTTTCAAGGTCTACATGAGATATTCTGATACCCTCTCAAAAAAAAAGATTTTTTTTTTTTAAATCGCACATTTCGATTAATTGTTTTGAGTGCGTTTCCCATAATCTAAACTTTCTACATGCTTAGTTAATATTCTGTTGAACATTAGAAACATCGTTCACACACAGTGGCTTTTGCGTACTCTGACACAGTCTATTCGAATTGCTGTAATTACCTATTCTGACTTCAGCAAGTGATTCACCGATTCACCATGGTTGAGTTCCATCCAATCAGAATGAACTCACAGTTAGTTGAAAGCGTCGGGCACTCGTTTTAGCTTGTATGTTGTCTGCTGTTTGTGTGAAGGCTATTCGATTGTCACGAGCAATATACCTGAGTCCTGCAAACGTCTAGGCTCCTCAATAACACGCAGATAGCAATGGTTGCGTAGGCTGCTGTATCAGTAGACTCGAAAGGAATGTTGGAGAATCTAGGGGTGGACGATACATTAATATGTTTGAACATGTTAACAACGTAAAGAAAAAACTTCGAAAATACAAAGACATATATATATATTCATTGGTGTGAACCATTTTGTCAAACTGTTCTTTTAATACATATATATATATATATAAAGAAACTACTCTCCTGTTTCAGTGTGATTATTTGGCATAGTATTTCATTACGAAAAATGTAAAGATTGTTGGAAAAATTTTATAAGATTATGAGACTTGAAGTTCTAAGTTTTAACCAGTTCTTACATAAACGACTTGGCATGGCCAGGTTTTTAGGGTGCTCGACTCATAATTTGAGGGTCGAATCCCCATCATACCAAAGACGCTAGCCCTTTCAGCTGCTTGAGTGTTATAAAGTTCGGTCAATCCCATTATTTGTTGGTGATGGGTGGTGATAACTAGCTGCTACCCTCTAGTCTTACACTGCTAAATTAGGGACGGCTATCGCAGATAGCACTTGTGTAGCTTTGCGTGAAATGCAAAAAATAAACAAATCTAGTATAAATCTTATTCAATATGAAATAATGTTTCACAGCTCGCAAACTCTTAAAACCGTACCATTTTAGGATTTTTTTTTTAATTGGGTAAAATAACCAGACCATTTTTACAGGCATATTACGCTTTAGGAACTCAAATATCCTACGACATATCAGCCACCAAATAAAGTATTTCTTCCCCAGAAAATAAGTAAAACAGAAGGTTTGTTTTGCGTCTTACCCAGAGCTACGCGAAGGCTATCTGCACTAGTCGTCCTTAATTTAGTAGTGAAAGATTAGAGGGAAGGCAACTAGTCATAACAACTCACTGCCAACTTTTTTTTTTTTTTTTACTCTTTTACCAACTAATAGTTGAATTGACTTTTAAATTATAATGCCCTCACGGCTGAAAGGTCGAGCATGTTTGGTGGGAGGGGTTTGCAGTTTCGAATCTACAACCACAACCAGAAGGCGATAGCCAGTTTGGAGTCCTTGCGCAACACATACAATAAATCTCTATTTGTCCATTATTCTCGTTTTCATCACAAATGGCTAACTAGGAAGCCAAAATAAAGAAGAAAAGAAAAACACCTTAAACTAATAAACCATAAACATATTTGCAAAAATATTAAAATACACTAGAGTGAAAACAAAATTAAGCTTTTATAACAACAACAACAAAAATATACATCCTGTATTTATCGAGTTATAACAACAATGGAAAAATATCGATGACTCCAATAAGTACAACATTCATAACATATCAGCCATAGTTGCTCTCAAAGTCCAAATAATCCTAACCGTACTTTCTTTCTTTTTGTCGTTTAGGCCTTAAATATCCATGAAAAAATAAAATAAAAAAATCGATTTTCTTTAACGGTCAGTGCCGATACTTAACTTATTTGAATTCAACTAAATAAAATCGCTGTTCCTAAAACTGACGAACCTTGGGTAGTTGTGCCACGAGTGTAACATACATGTATTCCTAGAGAGCATTTAACGTACGTTTTTTTTTGAGGTTGTCAGAAGGATTAGAATAAAGAGATACCTGAGAATATGGGGTCCTTTTTCAGACACTTTATAGATGTAGAAGATCATCGGGTTGAGTACGTATTACGTATATTTAACAGTTTCTTGAACTTTAAAACTGAAAAGGATTTAGGGAGCTACCACAATTTTATTTATTGGCAGAGTAGTACCTAATGAGACACGAAGATGTTACCAAGAGTAGTGCCTACTGAGACACGAAGATGCTATCAAGAGTAGTGGCTACTGAGACATGAAGATGTTAGTAAGAGTAGTGGGTACTGAGACATGAAGATTTTACCAAGAGTAGTGCCTACTGAGATACAAAAATGTTACCAAGAGTAGTACCAACTGAGACACGAAGATTTATATGCAAAAACGGCTCGTTTGGGTTAAGAAAATATTTTACATAGAAGAGCGAACAACGTTTCGACCTTCTATGTAAAATATTTTCTCAACCCAAACGAGCCGTTTTTGCATATAAATTTCTCAACAAGTGGGTTTCTCGACATCACTGAGACACGAAGATGTTACTAAGAGTAGTACCTACTGAGATACAAAAATGTTACCAAGAGTAGTGGCTACTGAGACATGAAGATGTTAGTAAGAGTAGTACCTACTGAGACACGAAGATGTTATCAAGAGTAGTACTTACTGAGACACGAAGATGTTACCAAAAGTACTGCCTATTGAGACATGGAAATGTTACCAAGAGTAGTGGATACTAAGACATGAAAATGTTACTAAGAGTAGCCTACTGAGACACGAAAATGTTACTGAATAGTGGCTACTAAGACACGAAGATGTTACCAAGTGGCCTACTGAGACACGAAAATGTTACTAGAGTAGCCTACTGAGACACGAAGATGCTATCAAGAGTAGTGGCTACTGAGACATGAAGATGTTACCAAGAGTAGTACTTACTGAGACACGAAGATGCTATCAAGAGTAGTGGCTACTGAGACATGAAGATGTTACCAAGAGTAGTACCTACTGAGACACGAAGATGCTATCAAGAGTAGTGGCTACTGAGACATGAAGATGTTACTAAGAGTAGTACCTACTGAGACACGAAGATGCTATCAAGAGTAGTGGCTACTGAGACACGAAAATGTTACTAAGAGTAGTACCTACTGAGACACGAAGATGTTACTCAAGAGTAGTGGCTACTGAGACATGAAGATGTTACCAAGAGTAGTACTTACTGAGACACGAAGATGTTACCAAAAATAGTGCCTATTGAGACATGGAAGATGTTACCAAGAGTAGTGGATACTGAAGACATGAAAATGTTACTAAGAGTAGTGCCTACTGAGACACGAAAATGTTACCAAGAATAGTGGCTACTAAGACAGGAAGATGTTACCAAGAGTATTGCCTACTGAGACACGAAAATGTTACCAAGAGTAGTACCTACTGAGACACGAAGATGCTATCAAGAGTAGTGGCTACTGAGACATGAAGATCTTACCAAGAGTAGTACTTACTGAGACACGAAGATGTTACCAAAAGTACTGCCTATTGAGACATGGAAATGTTACCAAGAGTAGTGGATACTAAGACATGAAAATGTTACTAAGAGTAGCGCCTACTGAGACACGAAAATGTTACTAAGAATAGTGGCTACTAAGACACGAAGATGTTACCAAGAGTATTGCCTACTGAGACACGAAAATGTTACTAAGAGTAGTGCCTACTGAGACACGAAAATGTTACTAAGAATAGTGGCTACTAATACGAAAACCAAGAGTATTGCCTACTGAGACTGTTACTAAGAGTAGTGGCTACTAAGACACGAAGATGTTACCAAGAGTATTGCCTACTGAGACACGAAAATGTTACTAAGAGTAGTGCCTACTGAGACACGAAAATGTTACTAAGAATAGTGGCTACTAATACACGAAGATGTTACCAAGAGTATTGCCTACTGAGACCCGAAAATGTTACTAAGAGTAGTGGCTACTAAGACACGAAGATGTTACCAAGAGTATTGCCTACTGAGACAGGAAGATGTTACCAAGAGTAGTGCCTACTGAGACACGAAGATGTTGCTCAGGTGTATAATTATGTAGCCGTCGAAAAAAGTACTAAAATTAGTGTATTTTGAGGCACCAAATATTTATTAAACGTAGTACGTATTGAGCAAACAAGATGATACTGAAAGTAGTGCTAACATTTCTAAGAATACAATTGGATAGTAGGCTATCTGCGCTGTGTTCTCCACACGAATTAAATATCGAATTTTAGCGTTATAATCCCCCAAACCTATAAATGATGTGTTAGTTGTGGTGCTACTTGCAAATGTTTTATTTTTATCTCCTTATTGTAAGTAGAGACGTCAGTTAGGTAAAATGCTATGTCAAGTTCTAAGGCCTTACCATCTTATGCACAGTGTTAATTACCCTGGCAACTGGTAGCTTTATTGTACCCCAAACATAACTGAATTGTAACAACAGTTGAGCCCCTATTGGATGATTTTTAACCGAAATATTAAATACGTTCATGTTGTACCGATGAGTCTGTTATCTCATATTTATAAAAGATAAATGTATTTATTGTTTGTTTGTTTTTGAATTTAACGCAAAGCTACACGAAGGCTATCTGCGCTAGCCGACCCTAATTTAGCAGTGTAAAAACAGAGGAAAGTCATCTCCTCATCACCACCCACCGCCAACTCTTCGGTTACTATTTTACCAACGAATAGTTGGATTGACCGTTACATAGTAACACTCCCACGGCTGAAATGGTGAGCATGTTTGGTGTGACGGGGATTCCATCCTGGGACCCTCAAATTGCGAGTCTAGATCCCTAACAACCTGACCATGACGAGCATAATTCTTTGTTGCGATTTAATTTACATACTATACATATAAATATATGTAAACAATAATTTTCACACCAAAAAACAAAACAACTCAGCTTCTTTAATGTTTTGAGACAAATATGGAATGTTTTGGTGAAGGTTAATAGTTTGATATTGACCATAATATTTGTTTTCAGTGTAAGCTGGACTTGTTTTTTTGTTTTTTGTTTACAATAAATCTTAACTTGTTCCCATTTAAAAATAATTTTAGGAAATACACATACAGATCATTGCTGGTATTAATAACATATAAATCTCATTTTCTGTTTTATTTAAGAAGTTACTATGTTACGTTACATAAAATACCAGCTGAGGTAGTCTAATCTTGAAATAATAATCGAAATCACGATTAGAGATTTCTGTTTGTGACAGTGGTAAACTCCAATTATTTTAAATCGTGTAGGAACTTCGATATTTGTCTATAGCACCCAAAAAATATTTTTAATTATATCTATGTCATGCTTTGTCACACGTTTCTTGTAACTATATCACGTTTTATAACAGATTGTTTGTAACTATATCACGTTTTCTTGTAACCATATCACGTTTTCTCACACGTTGATTTCAAATTCGAAATTATCAACTGTACTTTCTGTACCATTATATTTTTAAAATTAAAAACTTGTATAACTTGCGCGCAGTTATGATATAGATAAAAACCAGCTGTATGCTTTTCCTTCTAAAATATTTTAATAAAATATTAGAACTATGCGTAATAACCCTGCATTTATCAGGGTACTTTGAAACTTGTTGGACAAATAGTACAATCTTTCAGATGCAACTTAATGTGTCAGTATCCATGTGAAACATGTGCGGTGATAAATTAAAAATACAATAACATTATGTCTTTGAAATGGTCAAACAGCATATTTACACAAACTTTCTTGTATTTCAACAGTAAAATAAATTTTAAACATATGGTTATTTATCACCAAGTGTTAAATATATAGGACTCACTGATCTGTTACTAGTTATTTGTGTGAAGAGAACGTCATGAAAGACACGTGTAACAGGTTACACGCTATGCTATATAGATTTTTAGTGAATTGGTCACACATTTTGTTAGCTTACTAGCAGATGCTGTGCTAATTTCAAAATGATTATCCGGTTTGATTGAATAAACAGTAGGAACTAGTATTAGATAAATATCGTCCATTTTTAAGTCTGTTTCAGAACCTGCAACCTGTTCTAATATATAAATAATTACCGCTGCTACTAGCGGTATTCAAAATAATAGTGGTGTTCCTATTAAACGGATAATGCACTCTGTGTTATTCTACTTATTTCTGTTTTGTTTAACTCACTTGACAAGCAATAAGTTAGACTCTTTTTAATTATATTAGTCAGATGTTGTTCAAGCTTTTAACTTAAATATGTCAGTCTAATAAACTGCGAGAAAAATAAACCGGGTGTAAGAGACTGGGAGGAGTATAACCCAATTTCAATGGATTAGGAGGAAAAGAAAGAGGGTGTAAGAGACTAGAAGGAATATAATCCGATTAAAATAAACAGGGAGAAAAAGAAACTAAATGTAACTCACTGGGAGAAATAAAACCCGATTTGAAGAGACTAGTAGAAAAAGTAAACCGAGTGCAATAGATTGGAAGGTTTGTTTTGTTCTTGTTTGTTTTTGAATTTCGCACAAAGCTACTCGAGGTCTATCTGTGCTAGCCGCCCCTAATTTAGCAGTGTAAGACTAGAGGGAAGGCAGCTAGTCATCACCACTCACCGCCAACTCTTTGGCTACTCTTTTACCAACGAATAGTGGGATTAATCGTAACTTTATAACGCCCCACGGCTGAAAGGACGAAGATTGGAAGGAGTAGAACCCGATTTAAATTGAATGGAAGAAACAGAAACCAGGCCTAATAGGCTGGGAGAAATATAACTCGATGTTTATAGACTGGGATACTTTGCTTGTTTGTTTAGAAGCAAAAAGCTACACAATCAGCTATTTATGTTCTGCTCATTGCGGATATCAAACTTGATTGTTAGTGTTAAAAGCATTCGACTTACCATTGAGTCACCGGAAGGAGATTGGGAGAAACAAAAACTAGGTTAAGTGCCAAAAAAGGTTACGATTAACATTTTGGACGCTGAGGTAATATTGTGTTAACGTCTCTCCCACACTGAGAATGTTGCGTTATTAATATTTGCTACATAATGGGTGGTAACATTCAATCTTTCCATTAACTCGTATTGGTTGAAGTCGTTGTTGTTGGTTATTATTAACCACAAAGCTACATGTTATTGGTGCTCTATCCACCACTGGTATTGAAACCCGGTTTCTAGCAGTATAATTCCGCAGACATATTGCTGTGCTACTGGGGGCTGTTTAAAGTTCATCAAATGCTTTTTTAACGTATTATTTTCCTACCAGAAGGCGATCACTGAAATCTTGACAGAAACACCGGTATATATCTAGAGTTTTTGTTCATATTCTACTAAAATACGTTTGAATATTAAAAAAAGTGTAGAAATTAATTAATAACTTGCCCCAGTTGGGTTTCAGTTGGATAAAGTAACCTTTGGATAACTATTTGAATAAATATATTTATCATTTTCAGTTATATCTCGAGTTGATAATTTCTCACAGATGTTTTTGAAATGCTTATTGTAATTTTTAAATAATTATTCAAGTAAATCTGTTATCGTGTTTATTTATATCTCTGGCTCGTAACTTGCCCAAGGTGAATCAGATGTAACTGTGATAATTGTGTGGGTAGATATACAGTTTAGTGGTATCTCAAGTTATCGATTCATTTTCCTAATTTCTTTTTCCTTCTAATCTTCTGGTGTAGTGTGCTCTTGTTGTCGGTAAAATACGTGTAATAGTGTGATCAATATACACTAAAAGTGTTAAATTAAAATCATGCTTGGTAACCGTATTCAAGTCGAAATCTTACAAATATGAAATAGGATTGAAACAGGTGTTAAAATAATAATTTCTTTATATAAATCTAGACAATGAATATGCATATATACGAACACACAACTACAAGTTGTAACTAACTGAACTACACTTGCGCTTTGGCATTATTATTTGCAGTCATAACATAAATATACATAAAATACGTTTTGTCGCTGCTATTATGTTGACAGGTATGAGGTATCCAAACCGGTTTAATTGCTGGTAACATTCATTTTGTTTTAGCAGATTCTAATCGTACAAAAAAGTTTAGTAAGTGCAAAACCCTTGAAGTGTTTTTATTTTTTTTAAATAATTAATATTAGGCAACCTTCTGACAGTGAACTGTCGTCATTTTATAACTTCAGGTTATGTTAACCTCTTGACGAAGGCAACCACCTCATTACGTATAATAAATACCAATGCATCAAGTCATTACATTTGTTAATGGGCTAAAATATATTCATTTATTTAACTTATTTCAATTTATATACAAGTAATTTCTATCTTCCAATTTATTAGAAATCTTCAGTCGAGCTGAATGATTAGAGACAAAAGTGTTTTCTGAAATACTATTCATATATATATATATATACATTATACAGTAATAATTAAGAATGGTTTTAAACGATAAAAATTGGTGAAACCATTAAACATAATATTTGAGATAAAAACAGCTAAGCTCTTTTGGGTAGTGACTTGTGGAAGACAAGTGATATATCTGAAATGTTGTTCTTATATGCCTCTGATACTGAATCATAAATAGTCAAATGAAAATGAATATAGAAAATAATTCACTTTACACGATCACAACTGTTGAGCTTATTGTTTCGGACATTGGCTTTTCCTAAAAGTATAATTAGAAAAAGTTTGAACTCTAGTTTTATATTATTTTTGATTTTCTCTCAAAACCTTTCGTAAATTTTGTGGAATGTACCATGTAGATTTTTGACTCATAAACTTTTTAAGCCTCAGAAGTAAGGGAGAAAGGTGTTTGAAGGACTTCCATTTTGACAGAACCTGTTTTCTTTAAAATTAATATTAACATAAATAAAGCAGTTTTAAATAATAACCTAAGCTCATTTATCGTAAAAATTTAAATTGGAGTCTTCGAGTGTCTTGTGAGGTTTTCAAAACTGAATGATTGGATTACAGATTTATATGAAACTTGGCAATAACATGTAACAAATCGTTCCAAATAAGTGGTTCTCAGTGGTACAGTGGCACGTTTACGGAGTTACCATCCTAAAATATGAAGTTCAACAAAACAGATTGCCCAATGTGGCTTTTACTCTAAAAGAACAAACGCTGTTGTATTTGTTCGGGGAGAGAGGAATTTTGGGATTAGCTATGTGTTTACTTGAAAATTGGGCCCGGCACCGCCAGGTTGGTTAAGGCTTTCGACTCGTAATATGAGGTTCGCGGGTTAGAATCCCCGTTGCACCAAACATGTTCGCCCTTTCAGCCAAGGGGGCGTTATAATGTTACGGTCAATCCCACTATTCGTTGGTAAAAGAGTAGCCCAAGAGTTGGCGGTGGATGGTGACGACTAGTTGCCTTCCCTCTCGTCCTACATTGCTAAATTAGGGATGGCTGGCGTAGATAGCCTTCGTGTAGCTTTGCGCGAAATTCAAAATAAATTAAACTTTTTTTTTTTATAACAGTCAAATGATATTCTAACTATATCTGAAGAGTGAGCTATATCATTATGTTTGTTTCTCTATTAATATATGGAATTTTGTTTCAGGCTCGACATGGCCAAGTGGTTAAGGCGCTCGTCTCGTAGCCTGAGAGTTGCGGGTTCGAATTCTCGTCACACCAAACAGGCTCGCCCTTTCAGACGTGGGGGTTTTATAATGTTTCTGTTATTTCCACTGTTCGTTGGCGGTAGATAGTGATGATTAGTTGCCTTCCCTCTAGTCTTACAGTGCTAATTTAGGGATGGTTATCGCACATAACCCTCGTGTAGCTTTGCGCGAAATTCAATAACAAACACACAATATTAACCATTTAAAACGTAAACAGAATGAATTCTTGTAAAGATGCCTTTAAACGTGAGAAACTCGTACATCATAAGGCATAAATATAGACATTTTGTTTGCACGACTAAGTGTGAAATTGTCTTGCTCTTTTAATATTTTTTTCTGATAATATGCATTATGTTATCAAATATTTCCAGTTACATAGTTCGATCACAATGAAGAACTCCAAATAAACTGGAGAATTTAGGAACTGAACTCAGATCCCACGTCGGTGAAATTGGGTTTAAGCATAACTTGGATATTTTTAGTGTGACGTACATAATTGTATGGTCTTATTTAAGAATTAAACGTAATTAATTATACATTCGCTGCAATGATCTAGCAGCATAAAGAAAACTAATAAATTGTATAGACTTACATTTATTTTTCTACCTTAATTCACATTATATCTCAGTAACTAGAGCTTGAAAGGTTCAATGCTTCCATATCATCCAGATTCAGATTTGACTAGGCTCTGTTTATGATGAGTAATTTTTACTGATTAGGCTTAACGTGGTACAATGGTTAACACCGGGCTGTAGATCACAGGTACTATGCCTCGCAGCTCGTTATCGCTAAAAATGACATATATGAAAAAAAATGCGCTCCGAACTTTGGGGCCGTGGGCGTGTTATATGAGTGAAGGTCAAATCACACTATTCGGTCTGATAAGAGTAGTCCAAGAGCTGATAGTGGGTAAAGTTGACTACCTGCTCTCCTCGTGACCTATCATTTCAAAATCATGAACGGCTAGCGCAGATAGCCCTAGTATAGCTTTGCGCGAAATAAAAAAAAAAAAGAAAGGAAGAGAATGAAGTAGCTTCTTATAACACACTTGAGTCAACAGTTCTTAAGTCAATGTTACTTGACGCGGTATTCTTCAGTAGACATATCTGAAGTTAGAAATATTTTACTTGACTCAGCTTTAGTTTACAATTCAAAATACGACATTATCAAACTAAGTAAATATTAGTGCACAATTTTGCCGACCACGATACTTGACTAAATATATTCAACTGATGTTGTGGATAAAATATTCATGAAAAGGAGATTCTGAATTGATTTGGATCATAAGTTCTAAAAATACTGTTTTCCTCAAACATTTTCACCAAACTTCTTATAATATGAATTCAAAAATCTAGAATGGCTCATGCCACGTGAGAAATGTTTTGCAGGTATACGTCTTCATTTAGCGTATGTAGTGTTACGAACTGGAGGTTCTTTGAAATTTGAACGTTGTAAAGATTGTCCAGAAATAAATGTCGGAATTCTCACGATTACATTTAGAAGCTGAATATTGAGTAGCTTATCGTTGGTGTTGTCGCTTACAAGGTGTTTTAATTATATGCTGTGTCAACTCTACTTAGAGTAAGTTTCGCAACCCCTATGACAGATTGGAGAAGAAGGACATTCGTCTGATTTTTCTCTACGTCTTTAAACTTGGACGAAAAACTACCGAAACTAGTTTCGGAACATCAACCAGGCGTTCAGCCATGTATCTGTTACTGAACGTACAATTTAGTTGGCTACAAATGTTTAGACATGTAGATGAAAGTCTTGAAGACCACGAAGGTCGTGGAGGGAAGCCATCCTTAGATGAAAACAGATTAAGGGAAGAAGTTGAGACAGACTCTCACACAACACTACGTGAGCTTGCAGAAAGACTAGGCACAAGCAAATGAAGCATTGCCAACCACATAAGTGCGATTGGAATAACGAAAAGATTGGATAAGTGGGTTCCGCATGAGCTGACTGAAGATCAACAAAATCGCCATAATGAGACCTGTCAAGAATGACGCTCCAAAAATTGATTAAATTGAGAATCGAGGTTCTGCCTCATCCACCTTATTCCCCAGATATTTTCCTTACAGATTTCATTTTTTTCAAGCACTTTGACAACTTTTTGAACAATAAACGCTTTCAAAACCAGACAGCTGCAGAAGAAGCTTTCAGAGAGTTCATTGACCATAGAAACTGATTTCTACAGCAGGGGCATAAACAGCATTGTTGCACGTCGGCAAAAGTGTGTTGAAGCAAATGGTGCTTACTTTGATTAAAGCATGTTTTACAAGATTGGTTTATACTTTTCTAAACTTCACAGTTCAAAAACGACATTTATTTCTGAACAACGTAATAGCTACAAATTTCTCTCGAATAAATATAACAAACAAAAACAAACAAGTATATTCGTGGAAGAGATAACTTTAAACAAAAGGTATAGTTATTTATTTGTTTATTTTCAACAGCTCAGTTATGAGCTAATGCACTGAGTAATTACACACACACACACACACACACACACACACACATATTCTGTAACAGCCTTGTGCAACAGCTACACTATATAGATATATACATATTGTAAAAAAAACTACAGAAATAGGGAAACGGACGGTATTAACCTTCAGACGTGTGAAAAATTAAGGTTAAGGTTAAGTAATGTAAGGTTTAAAAGTATAAATATAGGAAGGAAGTGTTTTTGTTTTGTTTTTTACCCGATGACAGATTTTACTTCAGCTCACTTAGTTTAGTGACGAGGCTATACAAAAAAAAAAAAAAAAAAAGGCCTGACGTATTCACCGAAAATAAACAGTTCTCGTATGAAATGTTACTTGGGTAAGAAACATGCACGTTTTCAAAACTAGTGATAACAACAGAGACATATAAATAAATAAAACTTTGGTAAGAAACTATCATACATGTGTTAAAACCTGATGGTAGCAACAAGGAAAACTATGGAACGTTACTTTGGTAAGAAACATAACATTTACATGCATTTAAAACTGGTTGTAATAATAGATATAATTGTATGAAACATTACGTTGGTAAATAACATGCTATTTAAATGTGTTTAAGAATGATAGTACCCACAGGGATAACATGTTAACGTTGTTATTCACATATTTCTGAAACTAATGATAACAAAAAGTTAGCTGTATGGATCGTTACTTTGGCAATTAACATGCTATTTACTGGTACTTCACATTTCAACGAATACCAAATACCACACTTTCCTGGGACCACTAAGTGTTCACAACATTATAAATAACATTGTATTCGAAATGTGATTGCGCTTTTTTTGCGAAAGTACAGACGTAAAAAAACAACAACCACAAACCTTTCGATGTTGTTTTCAAACAACTATTATGTCATGTATTCAGGAGTACAACGGCCATATTTTACAAAATACCCTGTGTATGAAACGTTAGGTTTATATTTAAAAAGTGGCAGGTTCTGATTTATAACTAGTTTCGAATGCTTTATTAGAGGAACTTTTTCATTTAGAATTTTGAAACCAGCGCTTTAAAAACTAGTTTCTAGTTCCTAGTTAATCCAGATTGTTTGACGGTGCTGCTAGATAGTACAAAACAGTATCTGTTACATTTCCTATATAGGTAGAACAAATATCGGTAGATAAAGCATTATATTACTTCCAGAGATTTAAAGATGTTTGAGTTACTGTTATAATTTATGTAAATCTCTATTAATGCTATAAAGATTTAAAATGATCAGGATCAGATAACGCAATGAAAACACCGATTCATCACAAACGTGTTCAATAACTTTTGTCGTTCTATAATTCCTACAATTCTTTCTACAAAGGAACTTAGTTTCAAAATCAGTTAAACTTGTACCTTAGTAAACGCTGAATTTTGCATTCAACATTTCCTCACCCTGTTGTTTTTTTTATCTGTCTTGCCACCAATCATGATCATTTCCTGGTTTTCATGATGTAGGCGACAAGCAAGAACTAAAACAACAATTAAACCTTAGAACGGTTAAGTGTTCCTGGACTTTGGCTGTCTTCGAAATGGGCGGCACTTGTTACACGTTACTAACGCAAAAAAAAAAAAAAAAAAAGACTGGTGAAGGGGTACCTATATATTTTTGTATTTTTTATCACAAACGATTTAGGCCCGGCATGGTCAGCTGGTTAAGGCACTTGACTCGTAACCTCAGGATCGCGAGTTCGAATCCCTGTCACAGTAATCATGCTCGCCCTTTCTGCCGCGGAGACGTTATAATATGACAGTCCATTCGTTGGTAAAAGAGTAGCCCAAGATTTGGTGGCAGGTAATAATGTCTTCTAGTCTTACATTGCTAAATTCGAACCAAACGATTTACTATACTCTTCAAACTCTGTGATGTTTAACAATGTGTTTTTAATAAGTTTATGCTCGGGATATTTTATAGTTCCACATTTTGTTATTATTCAATACACTTCCTTGTTTTTAAATTAAATCTACTTCCAAACAAAATAAAAGTTAGCATGAAATCAGGGTCGCAGTCAGCCACAAAACGTGAGAAATTAATTTTATAAAATATTTATAATAAAAAAACAAAACAATAATTAATTTTCAAGGAAAGGTTTCAGAATTTTACTGTAAATGTAAAATTTGTAAAAGGTTTTGAATACAAAAATCGATATGAAATAAATATTTTGCACTGAGTTAGCTCTTTGTTCCCCCAGTGGCTCAGCGGTATGTCTGCGGACTTAAACGCTAAAAACCGGGGTTCGGTATCCGTGGTGGGCAGAGCACAGTTATCCCATTGTGTAGCTTTGTGCTTAATTCAAAACAACAACAGCTTAGCTCTTTATATTTCAAATACGTATGATAATATATATGACCCCAGCTTCTGTCTTAACCTGGGAATGGGCTGACTCATCTTTTTTTTTTTTTTTTTACATATTCGATATAACGTCAGCAGTCATACTTATATCGTAAACCTTTCAAAATGTTTTCAAACGTTCGAAAAGATAATACACCTTTTTTGGACTTATTCCTTAACGTATTATAATATTAATAAGAAACAGGTATGAATAGGATGAAAATCACGTGAAGACGTAAGTACCTGATTTGCCTGTATCTAAAATAGTGCTTTAATGTTGAGTGTTTATAGCAGTGATTTTCAAACTTACGAACATTCTTAATTCGTTTCCTTCGTCATGGAAACCCTTAAACCACACTTTAAATTGATATATATATATATATATGTATATTTATTATGTTTACTTGTGCACATATCTGTTTAGGAAAGATTGAAAATTAAATGAATAACTGTTTAAAACATATTTTTGGTCTCTGACAAGTCAACACTCAATAAAAAACTGTCATTATCTGTTATTTTTGTGGGGAACTCCTGATGATTTTTTGGGGAATTCTGGAGTTCCAGAAACACAGTTTAAAAGCTCCTGGCCTGTATTATTGATTCATTTCTCTAAAATATTTGTGTGTTTGTTACGAATGTGGAATCCAGGAGGAAAAAGTAAAGACAAATCATCCAGTTTTCAAGCCAGCAGTCACATAACCAAGAGACCATAGACGAATAAATAGAGGTAGTCTCAACGTTTCCAGATTTGAATCTAGTAACTATGGATAATCACAAAGTTTGAAAATTTGAAAATAGTAACTACATATAATTACATTGCTTCTTGATAACGTCATGACAAGTGATAAAAATTACTTCACCTCTTTAACTATTTGCTACCTGTTTTTGAGTTGGGGCAGGTACATGGTGCCTGACGCCAGCTCCAAGGGGAGAGTGACATGGATGTCTGCTGCTGAACAGTCTAAGAAAGCTCTATTAGTGGACATGTGGGATCACAAACAGCCAGTGTTTTGTGGAGCTCTGTAAGTTTGGTTATGAAAGACACTTAATTTCGAGTGTAAACTGAATAATGTATTTTTATATACATATATTTTAGTTTTTGAAGTGCCGGGACTTATCGGCAATTTCACGTGCTGGAGTGGCGCTCTAATATGCTGTGGTAGCATTATATCCCTGTAAATATCATTAACCTCATAACAATGAGAGGTAATACCTCAGTTTGTGCAATTAAAACTAGTAACTATATAATTATTGGATCTGAAACAAGAAATTACCGGTTATCATACAGTTTCTGAAATTAATACTAGTAACTACCTGTAATCACACAGGCTGTAGAACTGATACTTGTAACTATGACACTACGAATTCTGAAAACTGCCACTACAGGAGATCACACAGCTTCTAGAATTGGAACTATAACCATCAAACTACGATATCTCAAACTAGAAATTACACGTACTCATTCAGCTTTTAGGATTTGAACTAGTAACTACATAACTAGGGGATCTGAAACTAGAAGTGAAAGTAATAACTGTATAACTGAGTGATGTGAAACTAATAATTATATGTAATTACAGCTTCTAAACTGGTAATTACATAACTGCGAGAACTAAAAGTACTAAGCACAGGTAGTCAAACTGATTTTATAACTGATTGAAATAGTAAAGGCAACCACACAACTTCTAGAGTTGAAACTTGTAATCACATAAAACTAAGATCAGAAATCAGTAATTATAAGTAATAATACAGCTTGAACCTAGGAAGCAAAGGTAATCATGAGCTTCTAAGCTTCTATAACAGAATCTAGTAGGTAAGTGCAATCACTAACCATCTAAAAATGAAACTCGTGATCACACAATTCTAAGATATGAAAACTGTAATTAAAACTAATCATACAATTTCTATAAATGAATTTCGAAACTGGTTGCATAAGTTCGTCATCTGAAGTGACTGAAAATTCTAACCATGAATCTAATGAAATGCGAGATTTGAAAGTGTAATACTCCAACTATTGAAAGTGTAGTAGCACAAGAATTGAATGTGGAGTACTCCAAGTACAGAAAGTGGAGTATTCCAAGCATTGAAAGTATAGTACTCCAGATAATGAAAGTGTAGCACTCCAATCTTTGAAAGTATAGTATTCGAAGTATTGAAAGTTTAGTAGTCGAAGTATTATAATTGTAATACTTCAACTATTGAAACTATTACTATAGTTTATAGTACTATACTTGGAGTACTCCCAGTATTCAAAGTGTAATACTCCAAGTATTCAAATTGTAGTGCTTCAAATATTAAAAGTGTAGTATTCCAAGTATTGAAAGTGTAGCACACCAAGAATTGATGTGTAGTTTTCCAAGAATTGAAAGTTTAATAATCTAAATATTAAAAACAGAGTCATCCAAGTACTAAAAGTGTAATACTCCAAGTATTGAAGGTGTTGAGCTCCAATTATTGAAAGTGTAATAGTTCAAGTATTGAATGTGGTGTACTCCAAGTATGGAAAGTATAATACTCCAAGTATTGAAAGTTTAGTGGTCCAAATACTGAAAGTGGAGTACTCCAATTATTGAATGTGTAGTACTCCAAGTGTTGAAAGTATAGAATTGCACTATTGAAAGTGTAGTACTCTAAGTATTGAGATGTAGTAGTTGAATATTGAAATAGTAGTACTCCGACTACTGAAAGTGTAGTACTTTAAGTATTGAATGTATAGCACTCCAAGTATTGAAAATTTAGTAGTCCAGATATTGAAAGTGGAGTACTCCAGTTATTAAATGTGTAGTATTCCAACTATTGAAAGTGAAACACTCCAGGTATTGAACGTTTAGTAGTCGAAATATTAAAATTGTAGTACTTCAATTATTATAAATGTAGTACTCCAAGTATTCAAATTGTAATACTACCAGTATTAAAAGTAGAGTACTCCAAGTATTGAAAGTGTAATACTCCCGGCATTTAAATTGTAGCACTCCAACTATTGAATGTGTAATACTTACGGTATTCAAATTGTAGCACTCCAATTATTGAATGTGTAATACTCCCGGTATTCAAATTGTAGCACTTTAACTATTGAATGTGTAGTACTTCAAGTATCGAATGTGTAGTTCTTCAAGTATTGAAAGTGTAGTAGTCCAAATATTTAAGTGGAGTACTTCGAGTATTGAAAGTGTAGTCTTCCCAGTGTTGAAAGTATAGTACTTCAAGTATTGAAAGTGCAGTACTCCCAATATTCAAACTGCGGTACTCCAAGTATTCAATGTGTAGTACTCTTAGTATTCAAAGTATAGTATTCGAGATATTCGAAATGTAGTACTCCAAGTATTGAATGTGTAGTACTTTAAGTATTCAAAGCGTACCAATCTAAGTATTGAATGTGTGGTACTTCAAATATTCAAAGCGTACCAATCCAAGTATTGAATATGTAGTTGTCCCATAGTGAAATTGTAGTACTCAAAGTGTTGAATGTGTAGTACTCCAAGTATTCAACGTGTAGCACACCAAGTATTGAATGTGTGGTACTCGAAGTATTAAAAGTGTAGTACTCCAAGTATTAAATGTGACGTACTACAAGTAGTGAACTTCTAGTACTCTCAGTATTGAATGTGTAATACAGCAAGTATTGAATATGTAGTACTCCAAGGATTCTAAGTGTATTCCAACTACTGAATTTGTAGTACCGAAATTATTGAAAGGGTACTACTACAAGCATCCAAAGAGTAGTACTCCAAGTATTGGATGCATAATACTCCAAGTACTAAAAGCGCAGTACTCCCAGTATTCAAAGTGTAATGCTCAATGTATCAAAAGTATAGTACTCCGAGTATACAAAGTGTAATACTTCAAATATTAAAAGTGTTGTACTCGCCATATTTAATGTGTAGTACTACAAGTATTCAAATTGTAATAATCCATGTATTCAAAGTGTAGAACTCCAAGTTTCGAAAGTGTAGTACTCCCAGTATTCAAAGTGTAATACTCCGAGTATACAAAGTATAGTGCTCCCAGTATTCAAAGTGTAGTACTCCCAGTACACAAAGTGTAGTACTCCAATTATTAAGAATGTAGTACTTCCAGTATTAAAAGTGTAGTACTCCGAGTACACAAAGTGTAGTACTCCAAGTATTAAGGATGTAGTACTCCCAGTATTCAAAGTGTAGTACTCCCAGTATTCAAAGTGTAGTACTCCAAGTATTAAGAATGTAGTACTTCCAGTATTAAAAGTGTAGTACTCCGAGTACACAAAGTGTAGTACTCCAAGTATTAAGGATGTAGTACTCCCAGTATTCAAAGTGTACTACTCCAAGTATTAAGAATGTAGTACTTCCAGTATTAAAAGTGTAGTACTCCGAGTACACAAAGTGTAGTACTCCAAGTATTAAGGATGTAGTACTCCCAGTATTCAAAGTGTAGTACTCCAAGTATTAAGGATGTTGTACTCCCAGTATTCAAAGTGTAGTACTCCCAGTATTCAAAGTGTAGTACTCCCAGTATTCAAAGTGTAGTACTGCCAGGTGTACAAATGTCTTGTAAATTCACGTTTAGGTTTTCACTTTATTATAACAAAACATATGGTAGATGAATTGTACAAAGTCGTTAGCACGATGATTCTGACTCAAAAATCCAGTTTTACTTAAGACAAATAAAGTAGCGATATTGTTTAAAGTTTTGGTTTGCTTACAAATGTATTATATCTGAATTATGTCAGCATTTCATTGAATTATATGTCTCCCATGTTGGGAAGCTGTAGTCATTTGTTAACGAAAAGGGAAGGAAACGTTTCCGTATTTCTGTTTTTGCACGTGTCCGGTACTTACGCTCTAGGTTATGACATGGAGAACAAAAAATATAGATTATTTTTAATTATTACCTAATTACTTATGATATGCGTCTAACTCACGTTCACTTATGTTTTGCCAGTGGGGTATTGATGCTGAATTACGAGCGCGTAGCTCAACATATTGAACTTGTTTGAAAATTTAAGAAAGTATTAAGAAATAAAATCACACGTGTTAGACCAAACTAAATTAGACTGTTTGTCGAATTCTGCAATGTAAAATTTGTGTTTTCAACAAATCATACAGACACGATAATTGAAGGGTAGCTAGGGAAAACTGTAAATTGATTGTTAAGCGTTATGAAGCTTACCATAAAACCTCATAAAATAACATAAAGTTGAACAAATAAAACATTTTAAGTGTCATTAGGTGGGCTTGTCTTTGCATCATTCTGTATTGACTAATCCGAGAGAAACAGTTTGAGAATCGAAATCATTACGATATGTTTCAGTTTCTCTGTTCGTAGCTATAATTTTGGTAAACCCGAATTATAACCCGGAAATTTAATCGACTTTTATGTGACGAAAAAAAAAGGTTATTTTAATCATAGGTAAGTACCTTTTTAAGTTTACGTGTTTGTCATTCATCTTAAGATAGAAACAAACTGACGTGATGTAAAAATTTGAAACCACTTACTCATGGCACATCATTATTTTCATGTATTGCTCACAGAAGCGACAGTGAAGGTTTAGTGTAGTCGCTTGCCAAGAAAACAAAACAACTAAACAAAAGATAATAAAGATCGTGTTTCTGGTTGATAAATGATTCAAAGTTGTCTAAGAAAAAAAAACTGCTGAGTGCAAAATAAAAACAAGAAATAGAACACTCTTTTAAAATTGTTCCTTGAGACGTTCCCTGACACAAATGTTTCATGCAAGTATTCCCTGACACTAATTGCATAGTGAGCTGGGGCTCCGTCCTATTGGAACCAACAACTCTGTAAAAGATTCAGTCTTTGGAGCTCTGGAACAAACCAATCCTTTAACATGGTTAGGTATGACTGTTGATTCACAGCATCATCGAAGAAGTGTGGATCTATCAACTGCTTACGGGACATTACCGTCCAGCTCACCACACGTGGCGGATTGTGCTTCAATTCTTCGTAATAATTTGGATTTTATTTACCTTAAAAATAAATGTTTCTTTGGTGTGCACGTCGATAAATAGTACATTCACCTGAATATAACACTTTACCACGTTAAAAAAACTTCAAGTAACTTTGCATATGCTTCACTTCTTAGTTCATTGATAAATGATGGCTTTTAATTGAAGATCGGTTTTCATTTGTCTTCGTACTGTGGCTTTTGAGATCCCATGCTCAATGATCGTTTCAGTAGCGACTTTTTTGGTGATTGGAGTACAGATACTTCAACCACTTCGCATTTTTCCTACCGGATCGACGGTCGTCCAGTTTTTGCCTTATCCAGTAATTAACCCAGTCATAAATAGCTTATGTTCTCACTCTAAAATTGTATTTCTAGGTGGAGTTTCCTTGTTAAACCTGGCATTGAAATCCCGCTGCACATCCGTCATAGTTTTCCTGTTTGTGGACGTTTGTGAGCTCATACTCTTACAACAAGTGTATGAGCATTTGCTGTAACTTAAACTTGTCAGACTATCCAATGATTAGATTAAAGGCACTGAACTGATGGTGATAACCTCATGCAAAACTTGCTCGAAAGCCCATCAGTTTCCATATAGCTTACATAAGCAAGCCAGAACTTGTAATGGTGAGTTCGGATCATTAGAATGCAACATGTTAACTGGTTTCTTGAAGTTAGCAGCCCAATTCAGGCAAGCATGATCAACTTCAACGATGAAATTCTGCTCGTACAAGTCATTGCAAGAGTACCTGATAAACTGAATGCTATCAAACAGTTCTTTATTTACTGTACACTCAGTGAAAATCGGTATTCCGCTCAGGTGTGCAGTGTCATGCTTGACACAGAATATTATTTCCATATTATTGGTAACAAAGTCCTGTTTCTAGATTTTCCTTCTCTGTAACAGTCTACTTTTGAACGCTTTAACCTTACTCAAGTTGCATGCTCTTGACTATCACTGTTTGCTCTTTGCTCTGCTTGAAAATTAACCATCAATTATAAAATTACTGGGTTCTTCTCCTTTCGTAAATAAGACCCTTCCTTGGGTCAAATAAGGCTTTCCTGGGGTCCATAGTTAAGCTAATTGGTATGAGAAGACTTACGAAACTACAGCACGTGCACAGCACTTTATGAGAAAATGTAACGAAAATCATGAAAAGTTCAGGTATTTACGAAATCAAAGTTAAAATTAGGATTTTAGATCATATTTGAACAGATCTCCTTCGAGTGCGTTCTTAAAACACATAGATTTACATATTTTTCTGTTATCTAATGAAAGATAGAACGAATGGACAACATTTTTTTAAGGGCGGCCGCTTTTTTGTCCATCCCATGGAAATAAAACTATCAGCTGAAGATGACACCTACCCTCCCAAAATGTATACTTTTTTCACCTAGTCCTACTGTTCTCACCGTTAAGTGTGAATAAAGATGATTCATTAACACTAGAAATTCCTTTACAGTCTTAAACATCTCAATCAGAATCCCTCTAACTTTCCTGTTTTTTCAAGGAAAAACAATTTGAAAGATTTCAGCCTCTCCTACGTGACAACCCTTTCATTCCAGACATCATTCTAGTAACTCTCCTTTAAACCCTTTTCAACAATTCAATCTTCTTCCTAAATTAAGGAGCCCAAGACTGAACACAGTACTCCAGGCCTAAATAGTGACCTATAGAATAAAATTATAGCCTCTTTAGACTTGTTTTCAATAGATATGTAAATAAAACCTAAAATCCTATTTGCTCTACCACTAGTAACAGAACACTGCACGGTTGGCTTAAGAGACTGTTCAACTATTACACCAGGATGCTTTTCGTTCATGACACCATTAAGGTTATTTCCATCTAAGTTATACTTATGATTCAAATTACAATAGCTCAGTGCATTATATTACATTTATTATGATTAAAATGTATCTGCCATTTATTTACCCAACTCACTAACTGATTTAAATCCTATTGTAAATCAACATCCTCCTCCTCACAGTTAGCAACATCCAAGACCTTGATATTATCAACAAACTGAAGTAATTTATTAATCATTCATTCATTTATGTCATTGATGAAAATCAAAAAAGCAAAGACTGAGTCCTGAGGTACCCCACTTGTAACATTAATCCAGTCTGACTGAACTCCATCTATAACAACCCTCATCTTTCTCTCATCCAGTGATTCTTCTATCCAATTCGCTAACCTATCATCCACACCTATAGAGATAATCTTTTACAAGCTTTTTATGTGACTTTCTGAAAATCCAAGTATACGAAATCTATATTCTTCCCCGTATCTACATAAGGAGTAAGCTATTCAAAGAATGTCAAAAGATTTGTAAGGTAATATTTTCACTTAGTGAGGCCGTGTTGACTATCCAAAAACACTTCTTAACTATTCAAGTTCTACTTGGCTACCAAATGCATAATTATCAACAACCAACTCTATAATATAAGAAATATTAATACATCGAAAGAGAGCACGTAGATTGTGAAAGTAGTTTTGACACTTTCAGTCAGATCTCGTTTGTCTCTGAAGCAGTCAGTACTTTCTGTACAATTTTGTGTTAAAAGTGAGGTTTCGGTTACTAATATGTGCCTGTTACCTAATCCGGTAATATGAAAAGTTCAAATTCAATGTATAATATAATTTTTTTTGTATCATGTCAAAAGTTAACGTATTTGATTGCCGTTACTGTTCAACTTTTATTCATTTTGTTTTAATTTGTTTAGTTAATTTTCTCTGTATACGGTCAACTGCTGATTGAACGTTGTTCTGTTTTCCCTTAGGTTTTATTTATCTTCATGTAAACGCTTGTCTCTTGATGAAATGGTCATGTGTCACTACACTCGTGCTTTCCATATGTTACTACATCCACGTGATCCATCTAATCCAAACTTTAGAATATTTCTTTAGCCATTTTTTTAAAATCTGAAACTAAATTAAACTGCTAATCCGTTAAGTTGTTTTAATTGGCATTTCAAGCAACAAATAGGAGTTCAAGATTGTTATAAATAACCTACTTGTATTACGTAGAAAATGGAAAAAATAGACGTCTGAAAAGCTCATTGACGTTTGATAAAAACGTTTACGTGTTTTATTTTTAAGTCTAGTTACTTATTGTTCTGCCTGTATGATACAGGTGAGTTCAACTACGTATTGTATCTTTAAACTATATTGTTAGTTGTTATTATAACGTATACACAACTACAAGAACGAAGTGAAATTCTCTTTTCAGTAAATAGACAGAAAAAAGTTACAAAAGCAAATAAAAAAAGTTAGTTAAACTGCTACTCGATTATACAAAGTTTCGTGTGTGGAATAATTATATGTTTGTTTTCCTTTACAAAGTGCTGCAACACCCAAAGTGGCTCAACATTAAGTCTGAAGAACTCGTGAGGGACACAATTTAGATAGCGCGTTGTGTAGTTTTTATTCAACTACAAAAAATTTATAAACAAGAACTTTAAAAGGCTTTTCATAAAATTTAGAAAATATAAACGTTACTCTATTAGGAAATGGGCAATTAGTTCTGGGAACGAAACGCCGTGTCGAATTTTTTTCGTGAAACTGAGCTGCAGGTCTCTCATTAATGTTTTTTATATTTGAAAGTAAATACATGATTAAAGAGTGACCATTTTTACTGAACTAGTAACTCACTCTTTCTAGGTTTAGGTTATAGCATTAGCTAACGAATAAGTAAACAAGAGCTGCTAAAACTAATATAAAAACACGTTTAAAGTCCAACTCTTTAAAGTAGTACAAAGTCCTTAATTTGGCAGTTGACTCTAAGTTTCGAACTTATAAAAGTTTGGTTTGTTAAAATAAAATAACAAATATAAAACTTTATTGTTATTAGTTTAGAAAACATGGCGTAGAGTATAATTGGAATTTGTAGATTTTCAACAGATAAATAATATTTTCTTATTATGCTCATAATTTGGATATTAAAATCAGTTTTATGGTAAGAATGGTCATGAAACACACCTACAAACGTGCAAAATACAGTCAGACAAACAATGCATTAATATAAGTTATAAGTTCTCTGTAACTGTTACAAGCTGTGTATTTTTGTTAAGAATGGCAGGTATTGTATAATATTCACTAACAGAAGGGTCTTTTTTCTTTTTTTATATCTTTTTAAATACTGGGAGTTCGATAAACAATAACACAGTTTGTTACAGTGCTCTGAATTATTGTGATACCTTACAATTGGTCATCGAAATCATACAGATCGTTGTAACAACACATCGAATGAACTATAGTAATAGTTGTAACAACACATCGAACCATACGGATAGTTGTTACAACATACTGATCTATATAGATAGTTGTAACAACACATCTAACGAACTATACGAAGAGTTGTAACAATATGTCGAACTATATGGATAATTATAACAACATATCATCTATACGGATAGTTGTAACAACACCTTGAACGGTTCACCCAACGCACGCTCTATGTAACATCATCGATTATTTCAACTACACTCTTAACACCTAGTAGTTCCCAGAACATTACTTCTACTCAGGTGAAGAATACTCGTAATTCAAGTCTCTCTCCTGAAGTGGGCTATAGCAGCTGCTAGCTGACATTGAACTAAATATATTTATTTTCTGCAAACCAGTTTGTTTTTATAATCACTGTGTTAGACTCACTTTATACCAAATAAATGTATAATATGCTGATGTTTTTTGCAGTAAATGAAATATAGATCCATTTCCTCTTGGACTTGTTTATTTTTATTGAAACATCGAATTTTTAATGTTCATGACTGCAGAGCGTCTATCATACATACACTCTAGATACACACACACGCATGTACAATACGATAACATTTTGCGAGGCAATACAGGAACTCAGATAAATGCGTTAATGTTGTAATTTAAATAGCTTCTTATTATTCTTTAAGAATAGTTTTCACAGACCATTCAAGCTTAGTTTCTAATAAAGCCTAATAACTGAATCACTCAAGATTTTATTGAAGCTCTGAGGCAGAAAAATAATTCTGCTGAGACCAACAGGAGTTACAGATATGACGTCACAAGGAGGTAACGCTGATAAACTGCCATGTTTACACGTCTCTGACTGAGTTAATAGTCCCCTCGAGTTATTTCAATATCCGCTCTGCTAGTCAGCGTGGCTTGACGTGGATGGAGCAGCGAGTGATGCCCGCACGGTTCCTTGCTTTTGTCGCTGACGCAGCGAAAGTGAAGCCGCAGGAAAAACCGAGAACATTATACATTGTGCTAAACCATTGCTGACATAACCAAATACCTTCCGCGTTGCCGTTTTTGAAGGCAGACCTTCACCACAGCCCGTGATCTAGAAAAGTGGTATTTTTAGTTGCTACTCGCCTCTGATAAGTCTTTACTAGACTTATTGTTTAAGGAAGTAAAGCTGATGTTGTTAGTTAAACAACGAAATGAACAACCTCAATCAGTCATGTAGTAAAACTAAGTCAAAACAAATATTCTTGTACGTATACATATATATAAAATCCAGCTAGGACAAAATTAACACACGTTTTTATATAACGGTCTCAAACAATAAGATATTTGTAATAATGAGATAAAGACAATTACCGTAGATGTTTTATTCTTGTCTACTAATCTAATTGTTTCGAAAAGTAAGATTGAAGACGGGGCACAATACGAAACCGTCAGTTATGATGTAAATAGCTTTTAGAAGCTGACGAAGCGCGATTATAATTGTACTCCTCATGAAAAGTTAGTATTAGGCCTAGTATATTTTTAACACCACATTCTTTATCTGGTTCCTTTCAGATTGTAAAGAATCAGAGGAGTGTGTAACAATAGTACCACGCTATATTCACCATATCTGAAGGCCCAGTACTAAGTAGTTTATGAAAAATATAATTAAAATATTAAAGCATTGTTAAAATATCCTCATTCAATTCAACGTGTCCACCCCCTCCAGGGGCGCAGCGTCAGGCCTGCGGACTTATAACACAAGACTCTAGGTTTCGATATCCGTGGTGAGCTCAGCGCATATAGCATATAGCCAGCCCATTGTGTATCTTCGTGTCTATCTTCGAGTGAACATAAACAGTTCAGCATTAATACCATCAAAAGTAGCATACAGCGAAAAGTTAAAGCATACTTCCGTTCACGTTATAGATACAAAATTAACTTTTTTTGTGTGTAAACTAATGGAATTTAATATTCTAAAAAGAATAACGCTCAGTGCTTGTCTAACGCTACAATTTCTGCTTTACGGTTCACCATTTCCTTCACGTAGGCTGCATATCGGCTTCTGCTCTCAATCTGTAAACGTTGGTATACGGCTAGACAGTTAACATGAGGCGGCGTCATTTGTAATAATCGTATTCTGTATTGTATTTCGCTCATATATCATACGACAATGGAACTATTGCTTATATGATACTGGAAAAACTTTTTTGTTATGTTCTGTGCAGCCCACATCGTCGCTAATTTTTTATCCTGTGTGGATGTAGATAGGGGTCACGATTTTCCCGTTTTGCCTCCGTTTCCCGTCACGGAGAACTTTATTTTTTCCATTCTCATGGCCCAGATATGACATCATGAATACGTCACACGTGGATTTAATGCACTAGCGGCATCTATATAAATATAATAGTACTGTTCTATTCTCATGTAAATACTCCGCAGGGGGGTGGATGGATCTTCACCAAAATTTGTGGGGAGGTTCATTAGGTAAATTGAGAAATACACATAAATTTCAATTTTGCATTTATCGGTTTTTATGAGTATGTTTTGCTGTTTTTTACCATTTTCTACCACTTCTTCTCCCTGTTGATGGATCTTCACCAAATTTGGCATGAAGGTTTGTTGGATTTTCAGGATATATAGGCAAATTTACGATTTCACATTTGTGTTTTGCTGTTTTTATGGACAAAATTATATATAAAGGAAACAACTTTTGTGTCCTAAAATAGCATTTTATTAATCATGAATTTACCTAATTTCCGTCTAGAGGACGGATACCTCAGGTGGTATCTTTCATTTGTTTCTCTCATCTTATTTTTTAAGTGTTAGAATACGTTTCCATTTTTTCATTATTAGAACGCTTTTGTTTTCACTTGTTTCGTTTATTTGTATCGTTGTTTAATATTTAGAATTAAGTACAAAGTTACACAATGGGCTATCTGTGCTCTGCCTACCACGGGTATCAAAATTCTGCTTCTAGCGATGTGAGTCCACAGACATTCCGCTGTGACACTGGGGGGGGGATTATTCGTACAGACAAAACGTTTCAGCAAAGTTAAAACGAAATATCTGTTATACTCCTAATTCCATTTGATTTTATAAACCCCTTAGAATCAATTTCATTTTGAAATTTAAAAAAAAAAACGTTCTCTTTTAATGCTAATAATCAGTGTGAGGTTTGACATAAGACGCAGAACTATGTTTTACCATTGACTGTAAATACAGACCTGGTAAAGAAACAATTACCACACACCTTTATGAGTTTATAAATATAGTTTGAGTGCTCTGTAAATCATTTCAGTGCTCTGGATTATTCTTTCATTACTGTTTCCAATCCATTTTTCCTAAAATTCTTTTGGGTCCAGCTTTTGGGTTTTTGGATGAAAAGTTATAGCACAACAGTACTGAAATACTCGTATTACCTTTGACTTTCATTTCTTAGAAATGATGATGATGGAAAAGTAGATTATATCTAAGTTTAACATCGTAAAACTGATTCCATAAAAAATCTGACTGCGTGATCTGTTTCAGTTAATGTTAACTTTTTCTGACTGAAACTGACTACCTAAAAGTATCAGAACTGAACTGATAAGCTTCAGAATTAGAATTAGCAAAAGGATCTAGATGGATCCCATTGGCCTTTTAAGCACATTTTTCTAAAATTTGTATGTACCAAATATTGTGCTTGTGAGTCCATGATGTTTTGGTTACAAAATCCCTAGTAATACCCAAAGCAATTACTACGGAGGTGTCTGAGTATCTTAAATATAAAATAAGTGTTTCACTCCTGTTCTTCTCAGTTCTTAATGGCCGTACCTGGAATATTAAGTTTAGCCTGATCCAACTAAAATATGACTTTTTTTTCTGTTACTTTAGAATTTAATTAATATTATTAAAGTTCATCATCTATTTGTTAGTCCAGCCTTCTATCTTTTGGGGTATTTATATATGTAATTTGATTTGATAAAATGCAAAATTCACCATCCTGCATCGAAATAAAAGATCAAACTACACACAACACTTTTAAACATATAAATTATAAATTGGGCTTTGGGCTACGATCTTTTTCTTGGTTTCGGTAATATTATTGAAAAGTGAATCTTTCTGTAGCTAAGTTCCATTGAGGTACTTTGCAAAAAGTCATCTTCGCCTCAAAACAACTTACCGAAAAATACCTTTAGTAACAACTGACTGAACTATCATACTGCAGTTCTCTTACGATGTCATCACTTCTCAAAAGGAAGATTTACCGATGATCTATCAAATATAAATGGTGCCTCACGCGAAATATGGGTTACACAGCCATGTCAGTATCCCTAATTTAGAATTGGTGACCAGAGGAAGGACAACAAGCCAGCAGAACCCACTTTCTACTCAGCTACTGTAATTAGTGAAATTAACGGTGACAATTATAACTTCCCTATTGCTTCAAAATTATAGTGTGTTCAGCGGCCCATCGAGGCTCGAAACATGGATCTTGTGCGTTTCTAGTTTAAACTTCTGAAGCAAGTAGAAACGTTTGATGGTCTGTCAGCATTTGTTTGTTATCGTGTTTTTGTTAATGGTTTCTGATGTACCATCTACAGAGACTTACTGTTGTCAGGTTCTTTCATCATGTGTGTCGTAATGTCTCTCCCTCTCTCTCTTGTTGTTATTCATCTGTTTGTTTCCACCTAATTTCTCATAGAGTTTCAAAATTGTCGTCATTTGCCATACACTATCAATTGCCTTCTTAGAACTAACGCCTTTTTCAAGAACTTTGTCTTGAATTAATTTTTTATTATACACTCATTTCCCTCTTTGTCATGATGATATCCTCTTTCATTATTGATGAGTATCCTTAACCAACAATACTGCATAATTTTGTAAGCTGAATCTGGTGATAATAGTCCCTCACTAAAGAGCTAGAGACTACACCATGGTGGTTTATTTGTTCAATTACATTCTCAAGGCGAAAATGACCTTTTTACCAGATTTCGGTCACTGTCTCATATTATTCAGTTACATCCCATCTTCCAGTTATTTTTGACGATATTTAAAACGATTGTCTTCGCTTACTATTATACATTAAATGTAAAGTCCTTTCTGGTCTGGACTGATGATCTTACCAATGTCTTACTATACTGTTCTACATTCATGATGAAGTCCTTTTTACTCTGTCTGTATCCAGCGTCAGGCTCATTACGTATAATGAGTAACATCTGGTAAGACCAGTAAAATTATCTGAAGTTTATATTGACATTCTAGATGTACAAACTTCTCACATTCCTGTTTTTGACCATATTTTGTCGTTCATCTTCAGTAATTCTCCTCATGCACATTTGTCAGCTTACTTTATTATTGCTTCGACTTAGACTTTCTGTCTACTACTACTCTACTTTCTACTCCTCAACTTTCTCTTTGCAAACATAATATATATATTCCAGCTTCTTGTCAGAGTCAAACGTAATTTTTCCTAACACAAGATGTCCGGTTACTTCGTTCTCCATGCATCAACAAACCCACGTCAACAAGATGAATCATTTTTCTGGTGTTTTTTTTTTTTCAATATTTTCCGTCTCTATGTCATTTATCGTGCTACTGAAGTGGTATGCCTACTCTCCTTAAGATTCAATATGAGGGTCGCGGGTTCGTATCCCGGTCCCTTCAAACATGCTCGTCATCACATCTGTGGCGGTGTCATGATGAGACAGTTAATTCCACTATTCGTTAGTAAAAGAATAACCAAGAGTTGGTGGTAGGTGGTGATGACTATCCACCTTCCCTTTCATCTTACACTGTTGAATTAGAGATGGCTAGCGCAGATAACCCTCGTGTAGCTTTGCGCGAAATTCAAAACAGACTAAACCAAAACTCAACGATTTCCCTTCGAATCTGTAAAATCAAGTAAATCAAATTCCCAAAGATAAGCTCTCCTTCTTAAACCTTATTTTATTTTTAAATTATGTCAAATTATGCTTTTCATATATTTCGATGAAACATACACCAAGCAGAATTATCTTATGTAAGTTAATTTTTCTTGTTAGTACTTTCCATGTTATTCTATCTTTTGTAGTTTTCTGGCATGTTTCATCATGTAGTGTTTCAGGTTACTTTCACCAACTTCAAGTTTTCTCTCTCCCTTTTTATATCATTTAGTTTCTAATCTTCAGACATTACATATAACAAGGACTGAATGACGTATAGTTGGAACGTGAGCTTTGTAGCAATGAGAGGATTTTGAAGTGGTGAGAACAGTCTTCCGCTAGTAGAACGGTAAGTCTACGGATTTACAACGTTAAAATCAGCGGTTCGATTTCCTTGGTAGACTCATCATATAACCCAATGTGGCTTTGCTATAAGAAAACACAGACACACACTGGCGGGAATAAAGAGAAATTTCTATTCAAAATGTATAATTTTACGAGCAATTAAACACCAGAAATGGAAATAACCAAACCATTTCGAAATAAGTTGGTGTCACTTTTAAGAGAATAAAATTGTCAGAGCTTATGGGTCTTGTTGTTATGTCACTTCTGATTATCTTTGGTTCTTATAGATTTAAATATTATATTAATCATCCTGAACTTTCTTCACATTTGACATTCTTGTTCGTTATGTTATAAAATTACAACTACCCTACTGTTCCCTTACAACGCTAAAAGCAGGGGTTCGATTACCCTCGGTGGATTCAGCAGGTAGCCCGATGTAGCTTTGCTATAAGAAATCATTAACAAACAATACTGTTTCCTACCAGCAAGACTGAAAATTACGATCGCCAATTTCTTGGTCATTTTTATTTATCTATTTTATACATTTTAACTAAAATTTTTCTGTTTCATTGTCCCTTTTTGTTTTTTAAAAACGGAAGACTTGCATAATCGAGACAATTGTCAGACTTTTAATATAATAAAACAAATCAACTGGCAGCACAAACATACAAAACTCACAGAAACAGTTAATACACCGTGTCTTAAATAGAACATATATAAAAAATTATAAACATATTTTACTCTCTTGCACACATTTTCATAATGTTAACATTGATCACTATTCTGAGTTTTTTCCTATTTTAAGAAAATAATGACGAAACCTAATAATATTATACTAAAAAGAAAAAGTAAATACATGACGCATTTTGTATATTAGATAGTAATAATAAAATTTTGTATTTCCTGAAACAAGTAAAAATATTATTATCATCTTTAACGGTAAATATTATGAAGGAAAAGTTTATAGTATTTTAAAAGATAAAAACAAGTTTGTGAAATTATTTACTTCAACTAACAAAAGAGAGAGAAAATTTTTGAGTGATTTGAATTTCGCGCGAAGCTACACGAGGGCTATCTGCACTAGCCTCCCCTAATTTTGTCTAACGACACCAGTCATCAGGTTACAGTCATGAGTTATCTGGTTCTCCTTCGTCGTTTCCTGAAAAAAAAATTAATATACAGTTGAAAACAGTTTTAAATGCGCTTGTGATTTATAAAGACATGAATTTTTAAAGATATTTTGTTACAACTTTCGTATTCAAAACATATACAGGCCGTACGTAGAATGTTTGAAAGGGGGATTCTAATTCGTGGAATCAATAGTTAACAATCAACATGCTCCCCAACAAAACTGTCAAAAAACAGGTGTTATGAGATTAAATCTGGAAGCAATTTTGCATGAAATATAGCTTAAACAATTGTATGGCTGTTCGTACAAAATCCACAAGCATCCAATGAAAAGACAAATGATCATTCTGTTATAACACTGCATAAGAAGTTAGACTTAAATAAGTATATATAGGTATGTTGTATTATAGTAAAGTATTGTACTATCTAAATACAGAGTAGTTATTAAGCGTTAAATCATATTACTTATTCAAACAACTCTGTACAACAGTATTATATTAGCTATTTCACTCATTGGTTATCATATACATACATGTATGGACAACTGAAATAACACGATAACATGCTCCATTATGGGTTTTTCTTTTTCCATAAATAATGTACTTACAAACAGTTTCAGTGTTAATAATAGTGTCATAATGATTATGTATTAAAGAGGACTCAGCCAAGTGGTCAGGACGCTCGACTCGCAACCTGAGGGTCGCGGGTCCGAATCTTCGCTACACCAAACACGCTCGTCCTTTCAGCCGTGGGGGCGTTATAACGTGATGGTCAATCCCATTAATCGTTGGAAAGGAGTAGTTCAAGAGATGGCGATGGGTGGTGATGACTATCTCTCTGCCTTTCCTTTCGTTTTACACTGCTAAATTAGGGATGGTTAACGCTGATAACCTTCGTGTTACTGTGTACGAAATTCAAAACAAACTTTCTTTGGTTTGTGTAGACCTCAGGAGACAAGATGCAGAACGTTCACATCAACATGAGCTTCGTGGCAGTGTGACAAAGAGTTTCAGTAGCATAAATATATTTATCAGCTGTGTTCTAAAGTGTGTGCACTTTGACGAACATTTGTATATCAGCTTGACTTTTTTTAATATATTATTTTAAAACAAGTGGACTGTGTTGCTGTTTGTTTATTGTTGAAATTTATCACCAACAAATCACAGATACCTTCTGTAAAGAATCAGCCTACTGAACCTGACAATAGCAATAAAGTTTCGGGATAATGCTTCATCAGAATAACGTAGACTATGTATTAAACGTTAAGTACCATAAACAGTTGCGCTATAATTATATAATCAATTTTTTTTAACATCACAAAAATAGGGTGTTCGACTGAACCCTCTCGAATCACCATCCTCTGCATACGTGCGTATATATATTCTAATTTATTTTGCAGAAAATAACAAATCGTCTTGATAGTGAGTCCTAGTTTGCTTCTTTTGATGCTGTGAATGGTTTAATAAAATAATTTTCGTTTGTGAACTAGCTTTTTTTAATAAAAAAAGGTCATATTTTAGTTTCAATGAAGAAATATATGACCAAAGTAATGAAATTAGGATTGGTTTTGGTTGAGTTCAGTTTGAATAAAAGTTCATTTTTTTGACAGCTGTTATAATAAAGACAAGCATTTTAATATCAAGATTTAGCGGGAGCACACGTTTACACATTTTTATTCACATTATAGTTAAAAAGGTTTTTTATTTCAGTTTAATTTAAAACGTTGTTAATACAGCACATGTAATTACTAGTTATTAAATGTTTCAGAAAGTGGTAAAAAAGGAGTCAATAAAATATACAAATAAACGAATTTTCATTAATTACAAATGTACACCTGACGAACATCAGTCTACCACTTTCACATTCCACAAACTGACTTTCCAAAACTATCTACCATTACTATATACTGGAGAGTATATATATACGAATAAAGTTAATGTCAAATTATGAAATTACTTGGATGTATACGTATACAAACACAATTAAAAATTGTATTTTTGATAATGTTATCCCTATCATATCGTGAAGTCCTTATTGACCAATTTTTCTGAGGCCCTACCAAATGAACCCATAAGGCATTATCTAGATGACAAGAAAAATTAATCTTCTACTGAAGCTGTTTCTGTGGCAGTACAGAAAGAAATTGACAATAAACGTAAAACCAAAAAAAAATTAGCCAACAACAGTAGTTAGTATCTGATCTTGATTTTTGAACAGTTTCAATGTTTGGTAATGACCATGAACTGACAGTTCATTGCCACAAAAAGCTTAACGCATTGGTTTCTCAAATAACAATAAGACTTCCTAAGATACCTTTGTTGGACTGTTACAGGAAGTGTTCCTAAGAAGATACTTACAGCATGATGGTTAGAACGTCTGTTTCCACAGTGATTTACCAGATCAATGGATGTAGGATTATCTGCATCCTTTTGTGAGACAGAATAGGTAAGCATAAGTTTTATTCTGTCCAATTTCATTAAGTGTGACGGCAAGCAATGATTACAGCTATTTTGACTAGTTTAAACTAGCGGAACCAGGGATATTTGGTTCGTACATGGAACTATGTATTTTGTGGATAATGATACATGAGGTTCAATTTCTATTCCATTGCATATTGGAACAGCTAGGACTTGTTTCAGGTACTGTTAGCGAAACCATTACTTCAGACAGTTTACACGAACAAAGTTCCGGTAAGTAGCGACAATCTAGATACGAGTAGAGAGGTAATACTTCAAATTCATCTTAATAATGTTTGTTAAACGAAGACAGTTGTCGTTGATATGAACCCACTACAGAAGCTATAAGTAATTTTGCTTACCAACGGGTGGCTGCCGTTCGGTGAAAAAAACGTCCTGTGCTAATGAGCATGCGCATGAGAACTGCGGGCTACATTGTTTATGTAAGAGAGAGTAATACCTCCGAATGTACAAATAGTGTACTAGGTGTCACATGTACACAGCTTAGTCGATTGTCAACATTTCGATAGTGATAGAAATGTTACATGAAAACTTTTCTGTCCAGTGTTCACACTGTGTCATACTAATCTATAACTATGGATAATAAATTTAATCTTCCAGCTGGAATACAATGTAGACCATAATGGAAGCAGAAGTAATTCAGTTCAGCCTTTCAACTGGCATCGTTGCATATTTGCCCATCCATACGCAAATGTTTGGCTTCCCAAGCATTTTGGTTCACTGTTGACAGATTCTGCTACTAATCAAATTCAAAACAGAGAAAGTAATTGACGGAATTACTTCGTTGAGATCAGTGACTATCTATTTACAACAAAAGTAACAATAGAGAATGTAGTAATTAAAACCCCTACCATATAGGCTTTCTTGAAGCATCAGAGATGCAAACGGTGCCACAATTGAATGAATACTAGCTTAGAGAATGAAACTACCTCCAGAGAACGTTTGGTCGTCTCCAGCACTTACTGTGAGAAAGGAAGCGAGTATAATACTATTCTGTGTGCATTTAATGTGATTGTAGTTGTAACAATTTTGACGTATTTTCTTTTCGTACAAATGGATTAATGACTGGATATGTTTGAAGAAGACCGTTGGTTTAATACGATAAATTTGACTTTCATTCGTTAGTGAATTAAAACAGATAATCAAAGTAGCTCTGAGAGCGTTTTCAATACTAAAGAGGATTATATGAATCTTACGTTATGTCATTGAGTCTGCAAGTTGTGAGTACACAACGGATTAAAATGCAACAATAATATATTTTTGCCAATATCAATGGCATGAAAATACTTACACATTATTTTTTTGCTGATTGTATGTACGTCGTTAATGTATAGGTCTTGGACACTGTGTAGTATATAAGCCATTTATGCGGTAGTTTTGATTAATTGTATAGATATTGTCAACTCTATGTATGGATAAATAGCATAAATGACTGTTCAGGAACTTAAAGAAAGTGCAACTGAGTTACAAGAACCAACCATACGTAATTTTCTATGAAGCAAAGTAAACTGTAACCATCACAAAATCATAATTCAGTGCTGATGTACATAGCATCTGGCTCTTGTATTGTCAAGGGCAAAATGTTGTGTTTTACTATCGTTATGAGCCACAGAAATATAACAGTTAACCTGAGATGTAACTAGCTCTACAAAAAGAAATATTTCAAGATTTAGATAGTGTAACTACAGAATGGCAGTGGGTAGTGCATAAGTTGGTTTTCTGATCACATAAAGACATTAAGAGATCATGTAAACGCTATACGAAACTATACGAGCTGCAAAGAAGGAAACTACCAGTAGATATTTGTAGGTTTTCCTTTTCAGAGAATCATCCGGAATATAGTTGATGCCAAGAACTAATAAAAGTATTTGATATTTGCTGTTCGTTACTGAATATTTACTTAAGTGGGTCAAAACTTATCTGTTAGTCAATATTTTAAACATACTTTTCCTGATTTGTTTGATGAACAAAGAAAAAACAACAACATAATTTGGAGTACCTGAAGAGTTGACCGTAGATCAAGAAACCATATTCAACACCTAGTTTTATTTAGAGTTGTACCAAGTACTGGGTGATGTGAAAACACAAACTTTGCCTTATCATGTTCAGTCTGACAGTTCAGCTGAATGGGTGATGCATATTCACAAGAAAGTGCTAAATTTATAAACTCCAAATAAACTGACTCAACTGAGCACTGACTTCATGTTCTTTAGAATAAACGACGAACATGAATCCTACCATCAGCTTTAATAAGCCGCAAACAGGACTCATATGAAAAAATCACGTGTCACCAATGTCCTAAGTGTAAGTTGGCTGCTATTTTGCCTAAGTAACATTAGTAGAAAACCAATGTGACTGCTGTAATGATTGGTCAAAATGCGAGGTTTAGACTCTAACTCGTTATGGCTGAGATTAACTCATCGATAAATATTTAGGGTGGCTAGTTAGTTGACAAATCAATGAATGAGAGAAGGTTGTAATCCTTCCTTTCATGATTATCGATGGATATCAGATAACGATTTACTGGGTGATGTCTTACAATAACTGATTTATCTACCTAGTTAGTTACAGCATCACTTCTACTCACTAATAAACCCAGCTAGGAAAACAAAGGTGGTCAGAGGTTTAATAAAATGGATGATAGCCCTTGAATGTTTATGACTGTTATGAATTCTGACATCAGTAGGTTGCAAAGACTTTAAAATCTTTTCTCTCCAAAGAATTGCTGCAAAAATATGTTATTATTTATTTATCTGCAAAATGTTCCTAAGCAATCTTCTATGTTATTTCACATAACTTTGTATTGTGTCAGGGTACGAGGTCACACTTGGGGGTCTGGCACATCTTAGCCAGTCTTTTTCAAAGTAAGGCAAGGCTGTTGTATTCTAACATATGAGAAATTTGTACGGACTGAATAAATGCTCAACAAATTGACTTGTGTTGGTTTTCAAGCTATGAGGCAAAAATGGTTATTCCTAGTGATTCTACTGTATTAGACGATATGTGTGTGTGGATGTACTTTGTAGCTGATACACGCAAAATGTTATCTAGATGATGAAAATATGGCGTGAATGATCGTTTCTGTAGATGTATGTTCGTGATTATGTATTCTCAAATGTGTGTTCGTGATTATGTATTCTCAAGGCGGCTGGTATGGGTATCAAAACTTTAATTAAAATAAAGTACAAAAAACTTTCGACCTTCTTAGATCATATTCAGGTTAAGATGACTTAAAAAGGTCGAGACGTTGTTCTGTACTCTATTTTAATTAAAGTTTTGATACCCATACCATATGAGAATACATATTCACTTCAAATGGGTTTTTCATCATAACGTATGTTTATGATTATTTTTACTTTCGTGATATCATTCAAGTTGATGTCGTTTTGACTCAAAAGATGCGCGTGTGAAAGCAGTACCTGTGTTTTAGTGTACTGGAAGAGAAACTAGCGATAACATGGTTTTTGATGGTTTCATAGTTGCTGCTAAAGATATCATCAGATGCGATTATATATTCGTTAACACATAATGAGTATACTTGTTTACATTTAATTATGTGCATAAAGTTAAAATACATAATATTATGATTTTTCACATAAATGACGACAAAGGTCTGGATATTGAGATGTGTATTTGTTTCATAAAAGCTGTACTAATTAGTTCAGACCATTATGAGAGAAAAAAAAAAATATTATGTTAGGTGTTCACTTCATGTTCGTAAAGAATATGTTTGGTTTAATCTTAACTTGAAACATTTGTAAGCACATAATTTTTCACTGAACGAAGTACGTACTAAATTAGAAAGACGAAAGTCTCATTGTTTTCCCATGATGTGACTAAAAGAATATTTTGCAGCTGGGAAAACTGAAGTACTCATGTATTTTTGTCTTCGTGATGTCACATGTATTGGTGTATCCAGAATAAAAGAAGCCATAGTTTGGTTCTCAGTTTCACTTAACTTTTTACTTGTAAATTAATTTGATCATGCATTTGCACCAGTTCGTGACTTAGTGATATTACAGAATATTATATCTTCATATAATTAGAAAGATTTGTTATTATGCACAAACTTAATGTTATATGCATTCACTTGGGGTATTATAGATATTGGGCACGTTATATGAAAACTGTTTTGGAACTTCAGTTTTTTGTCACAGTCTATTTCACCACATCTTATCACGCTCTATATGACAGCCTTGCAATTTAGTCTCCATTGTAAAAGCTTCCATTATAAGACTGTCATGTTTAAAGCTAAAGCATCCATTCCTCCCTGAGGGCTTTCCGTGAGCCTTCTAGACGACGATTTCCAGTGTTCATTTTAAGAATGATCAGACAGAAATCCGTGTTTTTCATCTGGCAACTTGACCAATATGGCTGATAGCTAAACTTTTAACCTGCAAAAAGTTGATATACTTTTGGGCTATCAGCCCTAACTCTTATTATAGAAGACTCTTTCATATCCATTAGTTATCTTCGCTTTTGAATAAATTTTATCAGTGATAGCATTACCTGTATTGCAATTGTACTATTAAAGAAGACGTTGTAGAGGTACCAATGACTTAAATATACTTTAAAATGCAGCTTATGTTTGGTAGCTAAAAACCTACAATATTTTTTTTGGTATTTCATCTCTTTTGATTAAGACAAGATCATGTCTCGCTTGTTAGAGATGAACCATTATAAAAAAATATTTTTTTTTACTCGCTCAATGACATATTATTGAATAAAAGACGAAGAATGGTTCATGTAGAGTATGACACACTAGGAATTTCATATCTACAACAGGTAAACATGGAATTACATTTATCTGGAGACACGGTAGTGACTTTAGTCGAAGATATGAGAACGGATAACCCTGATGTGATTTTATATAGAGGAACAAACGTTTGACCAGCTCCACAGTATTACCACAGCTGTTTTGGCCAGCTCCACAGTATTGCCACAGCTGTTTTTGTCAGCTCCATAGTATTATCACAGCTATTTTGGCCAGCTCCACAGTATTGCCACAGCTGTTTTGGCCAGCTCCACAGTATTATCACAGCTGTTTTGGCCAGCTCCACAGTATTGCCACAGCTGTTTTGGCAAGCTCCATAGTATTGCCACAGCTGTTTTGGCCAGCTCCACAGTATTGTCACAGCTGTTTTGGCCAGATCCACAGTTTTATCACAGCTGTTTTATCCAGCTCCACAGTATTGTTACAGCTGTTTTGGCCAGCTCCACAGTATTGCCACAGCTGTTTCAGCTTCATTTCTGTTTAAGATTAACAGAACTAAACATTCAAAAAGTGGTAATATTATTGTTATTTCTCTTCTCCTTGTAGAAAAGTAAACCAAGGATTGACGCAAAACTGGTTCATGCTACATTGAGCTAAGAGTTTAGAACTCTAGGCTATATATTAATATCTTTTATGAACTTATTTGATTAATTCATTAATGAAATACTCTTACTGCCACTAGGTTCAAACTAGTTTATATGTTTGTAATCCAGCACAAAGCTACACGATGAGCTATCTGTGGTCTGCCCACCATGATGAGTATCAAAACCCGGTTTCTGTCGCTGTGCCACTGGGGGGAGGGGCTCAAACTAATGAGTTAAAGGCCTAGAGACGGTTACATGATCTGAGACGAGGGAACAGTGGAATGGTTGAAGACGCACAATCTGTATTGACATACCTTCTCCTAACAACTAAAGTCTGAATGCTAGATCATGCGGAATGTTAGTTTTCATTAAGTTTACAATAGTAGACCAGATTAAAATGCATTTTATCTGTTCAAATTAAGAGAAGTATTTAAAAAGTAGTGAAAATAATTGCTGCTTTTATAAACTATTTTCTTTCTCGTAAGTATTGAAGTCTCGCTGCTTAAATGGTTTAAAGTAGTGCGTTCAGTCTTTAATGAAGAAAAATAAAAATCATTTATCTCAAAAGAAACTATTACTAATCTTAATAATATATGTATATATTATCAAAAACCTGTCTCTTATAACGAAGAACATTTAACATTAAAAAAAATAAATTAATACAGCTTGTATAACCTTTACAAGACAATTTGCTGAAAAAACTTTAAGTAATAATGTAATATGCTACTCACTTAATTCTGTAAAATACTGTAACTACGCCTCTTTTTTGTTTTGAAGAAGTGTAAGGACAGTAAACTAGTGTTTATGTTCTCGAAGCTGGTTCATACAACACAGCTGCAACAATAAAATAAAACTATGTCAGAGTTTCTACTAGAAAAGTTCGTAAAACTTCCAATTGTAACAACGGTATAAAAATGAAAACTACCTTTTTAACTCTTGTAAATTAGTAAGAGTAAGTGATGTCACTTGTCAGAAGAAAAAGGTATTGCTGATCATTTTATTTTAAATGTCCGAAATAATGTAATGATATAAAAGGGCAACCCCTGAAAACAATCTAATTTAAAAGTGGTAAAGCTAAACAATAAATAATTTGAGTAATAGTAGGCCTACTGTTTATTACAATTGGACACGCAGCATGACGAATATTGGAAGTCACCCTCAATGTGAAAAATCTCTCTACAGAATATGTTATGTGAGTGAATGACATTAAGAAAAATAGAATTTTGATACTGACTTTTTACAAAACATGTATGTGAATATAGTCTTGCTTCAAACAGTTTTACTGTCTGTAAACCTCTGTACACTAAAAAACAGTTACAACCTCAGAGGTCGAACTATCGGTGACAACAGAGTACAGTTATTAAGTCTGGGTTGGTTTGAAATAACTGCCCATCAAGTGACTGGAGTAGAATAGAAATTCTGAAATATAAGTCAGTACTGGATTTCCATTGCAAACTCTCAGGTTGTGTAAGTAGTATTTCCACACCAATAGAAGTAATTACCGCAGAAACGGGATGTGGGAAGTCTGGTGTTAAGTCTTCACGTAAGGGGAGCTAACCATCTCATTTACGAGAGCTGTAGGATTATAGTTGTGAAGACTTATGCTTACAACTGATAAGCGCCAAAGATTAATGGCTTTCTCATAGAATACCGAGATACCTTCTACAGCAAACTTAACGATTTAAATTAGACAAATAGAATATCTCAAAAGATATACTGGAAATGCATCTCGAATAAGATAGTTGGTTAGATGATTCTCAAATACAACAGTCTGGCTCTCAAAACGTGCAAGCCTTGAAAGAATAATCAGTAAAAAATTGAGTGTTAGTCCCTCAGTTTATCTTACTGAGTGTTTATCTTACTATACTTGTATGAGTAACATAACTCCCTCAGTTTATCTTACTGTACTTGTGTGAGTAAAAGAACTGAGTGTTAGTCCCTCAGTTTATCTTACTGTACTTGTATGAGTAAAAGAACTGAGTGTTGGTCCCTCAGTTTATCTTAATGTACTTGTGTGAGTAAAAGAACTGAGTAGTCCTCCTTTATCTTAGTATTATAACTTAGTCCCTCAGTTTATGTACTTGTGTGAGTAAAAGAACTGAGTGTTAGTCCCTCAGTTTATCTTACTGTACTTGTATGAGTAAAAGAACTGAGTGTTAGTCCCTCAGTTTATCTAACAACACTGGGTTACAGGTCTCTGATCTTTCCTGCTCTCTCTCTCTATCCCTGTTCTATCATACTAACAACACTAGGTTACAGGTTACTGATCATTCCTGCTCTCTCTTTCTATCCCTGTTCTATCATACTAATAACACTGGGTTACAGGTTACTGATCATTCCTGCTCTCTCTTTCTATCCCTGTTCTATCATACTAATAACACTGGGTTACAGGTTTCTGATCATTCCTGCTCTCTCTCTCTCTCTCCATCCCTATTCTCTTTATCTTTGCTTTTTTCATAATTTTCAATACAGATGTCACTGTAGTCGCGTTAATGAGTTAGCCAATGACTATATTTAAATTTCCTTCAAGAAGATCCATCTCACGGAGTATATGTTAAAAGAAATATCAGAATGATAATTAGTTACTTTAGTCATATAGGATTAGTAGTGCCCAATAAAACAACGTTGGAGCGATGTCATAAAGATTCAAACTTTAAATACTGAACTAATGTTAATCGAGTTTTGTCTGTGGGAACGAGGCTTACCCACACCCTCTCTAGAGCCACCACTCACGTTTGTTTAGATGTATGGAAATATGTCAATACTTTGAGAAGAAACTCCTGTTCTTTTAGACTCGTTAAGACAAATATGACGAGTTTGAATACTCGTCACTTCGTCTGGAGGCCATTCATTGAGTTCTATTACGTTGTCTTTGATTTCAAACACTTTTCAACCATGATACATATAGTTATGTGATAGAAAATAACACGTGTTTTAATAACAAACTCCCAGGCGTGTGATAATCATCAGACTAATATTGTCATTAGGCTTCAGAATCATGAAATATTTTTTATTCCCGTTATAAGGTCCAAATTTAATTTTTTAAAATCTAAATTTGATTATTATTTTCAAGAGCTCTTTATTTCTTAGTATTAATTTTCATATAATTGGCTCAGTCAAACCTGATTCGACAAACTCATTTAACTCACAGTTCTTAGGGCCTTTCCCTCAGAAATATTTGTGAAAATTCGTTGACTATATGCTGTGGAGGTTAAGAGTTGAAACTCAAAAATTCCAAGTCGTTTTTTTCAAGAATTCTAGGGGGTGTTCAAAATTAAAACACCAATAAACAGATACAACTGATAGACTGTTATATTGGCACATACAGTGTAACATACCTGAACACTTTGAAAGGAAGGCACAAACCAAATGTACAATTACACTTTCGTCATTCTGCCATGAAATAGGAAAACGAGATATTCATTATTCACACGTGTTCGTATTTGAAGTTTTTCTTTGCTAAAAAATTCGTATAGTTCGTGTGCAAGTTATATAATATTTTAAGTGATATAATATATCAAAGTTATATAATATTTTTATGTTATATAATATTTTTCTATTAGACAAAGAAGAACTAGATTTTGGATCCGGTACAAATGAGCCCCTCATTCTTTGTAACTATGGATTTCAGTTTAATACAAATAGTTCAAGAGAAATAAAACGTTTAAGTGCAGAGTGTCTGGAAATTAGAATAGCAAGTTGATCACTTATTTTTTCAGATACGAAAGACACGAATGTTTCTTCTCTAGTTATTAGAATCCCGTTACAACAACAGGAATTCGTAGGAGTACACATGAAAAATCATGACAGAAATAAATATTGATAAATTGACTGATATAACTCCTTACATCCTGTGAGTAAGCCTGTGTATTAGTGTCACCAACATGTTTAAGAATTCAAACAATAGTTTTAATGAACCGTAATACAAGCCTTATGAAGGACAAAAATGAAGTAATTATTTAGCTTGGCTTCTCTTGTTAAAATACTGGAATATTACCAACAGTAGGAAAGTTGTCAAGAATAATGCTCATGCTTAGAATGTGTAGACCGGAAAATAGGTCAAGTTGGAAATTTCGAGTCTCATAAAATACAATAAGATAGCCCAAAGAAATGAAAGTTTAATAAACTGATGATTAAGTTTTGAAACAAAGAAACTGCCCCAGTTCAACTGTTTATGTATTTCTGTTAATTAATCACGTTTTCGTCGTTGTCTATACGACGACTCAAGTCTCATTATAAATTTATAACTAACCCTTGTTTACATACAACTAGATGTTAATTAATTAATTAATTTTGCTAAAATCTGAGGCTCAGATAGCTCTTTGTGTAGCTTTGTCCTAAAGCAAACTAACTACATTTATAAGGAAAGTCCTAAGATGTCTAGTATAGGTGGCGGAATACCTTTCAGAGGTTAGTGATAGTAATCGAGTGAGTAGCACCTATCTTGAAATTAAATCACCTAACTGTTTGAACGTTTTCAAGAGGTGTATGCTGACATCTGTGTTGTACTGACTGAATATGTTATCAGTTAGGTGAAAGATTTATTATATCTTTCTTCTTTCTACGCTTGGTTTATATCCTATTGTTTTAGTATTATTTCAGTTTATTGTATGTTTTTATTTTCATGTGTGTAACACTGAATCTTGTTTGTACATTATGATCCTAAAATGCAACTTTTGTTGTTTTCTCCACATGTGTTGGATACAAGGTTCAAGTTGGATGTTTTTAATAGTGGTATCTCTATTGAGTCTTTATAGGGGGTTTGGTGCTATACAAGACGTGTACTAATTATAATTGTGTTGTGAGTTCGGTGTTATACAAGACGTGTACTAATTACAAATGTGTTGTGAGTTTGGTGTGATACAAGACGTGTACTAATTACAACTGTATTGTGAGTTTGGTTCGATACAAGACGTGTACTAATTACAACTGTATTGTGAGTTTGGTGTAATACAAGACGTGTACTAATTACAACTGTATTGTGAGTTTGGTTCGATACAAGACGTGTACTAATTACAACTGTATTGTGAGTTTGGTTCGATACAAGACGTGTACTAATTACAACTGTATTGTGAGTTTGGTTCGATACAAGACGTGTACTAATTACAACTGTATTGTGAGTTTGGTGTGATACAAGACGTGTACTAATTACAACTGTATACAAGACGTGTATTAACTACAACTGTGTTGTGAGTTTAGTGTGATACAAGACATGTACTAATTACAACTGTATTGTGAGTTTGGTGTGATACAAGACGTGTACTAATTACAACTGTGTTGTGAGTTTGGTGTGATACAAGACGTGTACTAATTACAACTGTGTTGTGAGTTTAGTGTGATACAAGACATATACTAATTACAACTGTATTGTGAGTTTAGTGTGATACAAGACATATACTAATTACAACTGTATTGTGATTTTGGTGTGATACAAGACGTGTATTAACTAAAACTGTGTTGTGAGTTTGGTGTGATACAAGACGTGTACTAATTACAACTGTGTTTGAGTTTGGTGTGATACAAGACGTGTATTAACTAAAACTGTGTTGTGAGTTTAGTGTGATACAAGACGTGTACTAATTACAACTGTGTTGTGAGTTTGGTGTGATACAAGACGTGTACTAATTACAACTGTATTGTGAGTTTGGTTTGATACAAGACGTGTACTAATTACAACTGTATTGTGAGTTTGGTTCGATACAAGACGTGTACTAATTACAACTGTATTGTGAGTTTGGTTCGATACAAGACGTGTACTAATTACAACTGTATTGTGAGTTTGGTTCGATACAAGACGTGTACTAATTACAACTGTATTGTGAGTTTGGTTCGATACAAGACGTGTACTAATTACAACTGTATTGTGAGTTTGGTTCGATACAAGACGTGTACTAATTACAACTGTGTTGTGAGTTTGGTGTGATACAAGCCGTGTACTAATTACAACTGTGTTGTGAGTTTAGTGTGATACAAGACTTATACTAATTACAACTGTATTGTGAGTTTGGTGAGATACAAGACGTGTATTAACTACAACTGTGTTGTGAGTTTAGTGTGATACAAGACATATACTAATTACAACTGTATTGTGAGTTTAGTGTGATACAAGATGTGTACTAGTTACAACTGTGTTGTGAGTTTGGTGTGATACAAGACGTGTACTAATTACAACTGTGTTGTGAGTTTGTTGTGATACAAGACGTGTACTAACTACAACTGTGTTGTGAGTTTGTTGTGATACAAGACGTGTACTGACTACAACTGTGTTGTGAGTTTGGTTCGATACAAGACGTGTACTAACTACAACTGTGTTGTGAGTTTGGTGTGATACAAGACGTGTACTAACTACAACTGTGTTGTGAGTTTGGTGTGATACAAGACATGTACTAACTACAACTGTGTTGTGAGTTTGGTGTGATACAAGACATATACCAATTACAACTGTGTTGTGATTTCTGAATACTGCTCTCACTTTGTGTTGCTTGCATATCCTTTACATATTCTCAGAGGAACCTCTGACCTAGAGGAATATGATTGTATCTATAATTTTTGTTTGATTTCCTCCCTGTATTTATCTTCTGTGTCAAATGTTCGGGGGGCCTATTGTTCAGGACAGCTGTCATGATTTCTTTTTCCCCATCATCATAGCTTCTTCAGTACTTATTGTAGTATTTGAACAGTTCCGGATTTTGTTTTTCACATGTGGTTTATTGATTTCAATGCTCATAACTGTGTTTGTTTATATTTCGTTTTCTTTCTTTTTTTTATATCAAAATTCTGTTATAAAAGTGGATTATACATTGTATTTCTATTGCTGCTACACAAGATAAGCTTTATAAGAATATCAGGGTGATAATTATAGAGGGGGCGTTAAATAGGGTCACTAAGGTGGGTTTCAGTCACATAGTATTAACATTTCCTTTTTAAGATGTGGGCAAATTCAATATAGAAGTGAAGCCGAGGACTTGGACCTTACACCCTATACATTACATGGTAAACAATTCTAGGTATATTTGAATATATACACCAGCTTGGATAATATTTATTACTCGTGTCTCAATGTGATCTACTTTAAGTCGTGGTGGAATAGCTCGTTAATGCTGATGAGACCAGAGTATAAGTGTTGTGTGGCTTCGTGTTAGTTTGGCGTGGATTAGTCATCATGATGACGACGGGACTAAACACATCCGTCTCTCATCACACTGTGAGGTAAACAGGGGGTAAGAAAATTGAAGACAGGCATTATTCGATATCATTTAGTATTAAGTTGTTATTGTTCACCACTTATTTTTCGATATCATTTAGTATTAAGTTGTTATTGTTCACCATTTATTTTTCGATATCATTTAGTATTAAGTTGTTATCGTTCACCACTTATTTTTCGATATCATTTAGTATTAAGTTGTTATTGTTCACCACTTATTTTTCGATATCATTTAGTATTAAGTTGTTATTGTTCACCACTTATTTTTCGATATCATTTAGTATTAAGTTGTTATCGTTCACCACTTATTTTTCGATATCATTTAGTATTAAGTTGTTATCGTTCACCACTTATTTTTCGACATCATTTAGTATTAAGTTGTTATTGTTCACCACTTATTTTTCGATATCATTTAGTATTAAGTTGTTATTGTTCACCACTTATTTTTCGATATAATTTAGTATTAAGTTGTTATTGTTCACCACTTATTTTTCGATATAATTTAGTATTAAGTTGTTATTGTTCACCACTTATTTTTCGATATAATTTAGTATTAAGTTGTTATTGTTCACCACTTATTTTTATTGTACTGCGAAGCTTTTCAAATCTGCGATATTAACAAACTTTGACTGCTGTGAATAGTTAACATTCGAATTATTGACTTGTTTTAAACTACTCACTATCGGTGAGGCCTACGTGTTACATCATATTGAGCAATTTTATATTTTGCCTGTAGGAACACTCAATGTAAAGAACTGGGCAAAAAAAACCCACATAAAAACATCAGTAGTTAATATTATTAATGCAACATTCTTAGTAGTTTTTATTTAACTCGTGTATTATTACGGGTCGTTAAGCAACAACCTCATGGATTGGTTTGGTTTGTTTTGAATTTCGCGCATAGCTAAACAAGGGCTATTTGAGCTAACCATCTCTAATTTAGCAGAGTAAGACTAGAGGGATTGCAGTTAGTCATCACCACCCACCGCCAACTCTTGGGCTACTCTTTCACCAACGACTAGTGGGATTGACCGTCACGTTATAACGTCCCACGGCTGAAAGGGCGAGCACGTTTGGAACCGAGAGAAAGTTGGTGCAAAAGTAATTAAGAAATATACGTTTAAAAACACGATGGGCTTCAAAGTCCTGTCTCTCTCTTTGTGCTAGTGTTTCGATATGTGAATCAACAGTTTTAATTAATTTATTTTGGATTACCAAAAAAAACTTCCTTCATATAAACTAAAGACAAACGCTCAAGTACACTTGTATATTGTAATACTAAATGAACATCAAAATATTAATGAATTTTATTATTTTATCTATTTCACCGTCTATTAATATCTATTAGTTTCACTATTGTCATCACTAGCAGCTTTTAAAGTGCTTATTGTCGCTTTTTCGTTATCAGAAACTGTTGTTTGTGCAAGAAGAAAAACGTATTAGTAACTTCTTTACCAAATATACTTTTAGAAATTATAGAAAAAGAAATACGTACCAGTAACAAGAATAAGTGAAAAGAGGGAATTTGTGACTCGTCCATTGACTTCACCCTTTGTTACATCTGCTGCATTCTTTGAATTTAAATGGAAGTTGTCTTAATGGGCAGTAACAATAAGTCTGTATTCACGCATATAGCCAATGGTTTTCAGTTTGTTTGTAATTAAGCACAAAGATATTCAATGGGCTATTTGTGCTCTGCCCACCACCGGTATTGAAGCCCGGTTTCTAGCGTTGTAAGTCCGAAGACATTTCGCCGTGCCACTGGGAGGTATAGCCAATGAAGAGCCGTCTTGAAAGACTACTTAGACTGTCGACTTTTAATATAAAACAGGATCCAAAATCATCGTGTACGAGTGAAGGACGCTTGTGGGAAAAGAAGAAAAGAGTCAGAGACGTCAGTACAGTAGTCACAAAACCCTCAAATGGAAGATCAGAAGTGCAACAACTATGGAAAGAGAACACTGAAGACAGTAAAGCATGTTCTAAGACCAAAATGTATATTAAATAAATATGTCAGAAGAGAGCATAGTTCGGTAAAGATGCCTCGGAATTCCAGAAAAAAAAAGGTTTGAAAACTACACAGGCACTAAGTTAAAAGTTATATCAACAACTTGATCCAGCAGACTTCAATATAGCAAACCAAGATTCGAGACTGGTAGAAATTATGAAAATAATATCAAGTAGATGTGTGGTGTGGCCACAGAAGGTCAGAGCCCATCAGTGTCTTAGAACTGATGATTAAAAAGGTAAAGCCTTCTTAAAGAGGTTTAAGAGCCAGCTACAAGAAAAAGAGCAGACCCTCTTCCGAACCAGGTATGGTGGAAGTAAATTACAAATTCAACGAGGAACCACAGTCGGAACCATCAGTAAAGAGTTGGAAATAAGTCTTCAAACAATAAAAAAGAGACTTTGTACCAAGTCCAAGTGGTCTGAAACATCCTAGAATCGAAACTATCTCCTTGGAAGTGGAAGAACTATGTAAAATATTCAATTGGCCAAAACAGGGGAAATCGAGAAGGACATCAAAGAATACTCGTTGACATTGCTTTTTCAAGCCCTTCAAACCACATTTCATACTATAGGAACACAGACAAATAGCAATGATAAATATATGGGTGTAGTTCATGGTAAATAACATAAAAACTTGCACAAGACCTGGAGAAAAGAAATCCTTTGTCAACCAAAGTGTAAGATAAACAACAAAGATATTTACAACCTCAAATGTTGAGTCAGTGGCACACAACACCCAGCAATTACATACACACATCGTGTCACTACGCAGTTGTGTTATTTTACCCTGAAGGTGCCTACATTTAAATGGATATTGACATATTGGTAACAAAAGGGAAAGCTCTAAATGTATCACACGTACTCATGAAGTGGGTGTTAGGTATGTCAAAAATTAACTACTGCCAGTGGAAGTTTGTCATTAGAATCCGCACTGAGTTATGTTCTTTTCAACAGGTGCACAGCTGATCTGGTCAGTGCAATGGAAAATCCAGGCGTAATCTCATATACATATTATGTGGATAGCATAACTGTTACAAGGATCTCATACACTTCAGAAGAAATAGTGGGGAGCCTGCAAGAAGCCACAAAAAGCCTCTTATAGTGGAATATAGATAATAGAATGTCCTTCGAACCAGATAGAGCGTGTTGGATATTGACTACCAGATCTCACAGAGTCACTTCTCTCTTCTTGCTAATGTATACAGACAGAACATTTCCGTGCAAAATGTCACTTTTTGTTCATCATGATGGGGCACAAAATCATAATGTCTGCACGTAATTAGTGAGAAATTAGTGAAAATTCTTACCCTCCTAAAATATACTGGACTGAAACGTGCAATAAAGGAGATTCATCGATCTGACCAGAACAACATTCGTTACCAAAATGTAGTACGGAACTTGTGTAGATCAGTAACAAGTCCGGTAAAAACGAAGTTACAGAAGAGTAACAGCCAAACAAACATTCATCCTGTGGTGTGACGCTTTTACCTTGATTTAAGTAGCAGTAATACACTGTTGGCCAAAATATTAAGGCCAATGAACATAAAGAAAAAATATGCATTTTGCGTTGTTAGACTCAACCACTTGTTTGAGTAGAGCTTCGAAAGATGAAAATAAGAAAAGGGAAAATAAAAGCAACAACTTTTTTTTGGAATTTAATAGGGAAAATGTGAACACTATGAAATTAGCCTAAATACTAGCTGAACAAAAGTATAAGACCATACTAAAACGAAGTGTTAATCGGTAAACACGTAACGAAATTTAGTCATTTATGTTTAAGCATTAGCGTTGTCAACATCTCCCACTGACATTTCTGTGTTACATTGGGTAAAAACATGACAAAGACGAAAAAGGTGACAGAGTTCGAACGTGGCAGAATTGTTGAGCTGCAAAAGCAAGGTCTCTCTCAACGTGCCACTGCTGGTGAGATTGGGCTTAGTAAAACTGCTGTTGCAAATTTCTTAAACGACTCTGAGGGATACGGAACGAGAATTTCAAGTGGTCGGCCCAAGAAAATTTCGCTGGCGCTGAACAGGAGGATTCAATGGGTTATCCGTCAAGACACCAGCCGATCATCGAACCAGATTAAGGCCCTTACGGACGCAGAATGCAGCTCAAGAACAATAAGACGGCATCTACGAGAGGAAGGCTTTAAAAACCGTAAACCACTTCAAAGGCCACGCCTCCTTCCACACCACGAAACAGCTCGGTTAAACTTTGCTGAGAAGCACCAAACGTGGGATGTAGAAAAGTGGACGAAGGTTTTGTTCTCTGATGAGAAAAATTTAACTTGGATGGGCCAGATGGCTTTTAACGTTACTGAGACGATAAGGATATCCCAACGGAGACATTTTCTACACGACACAGTGGAGGAGGTTCCATCATGATCTGGGATGCTTTTTCCTTCCATGGAACAATGGAGCTTCAGATTATACAGGGGCGTCAAACAGCAGCTGGCTACATTGGTATGTTGGAGAGAGCATCCTTATTGACTGAAGGCCCTCGCTTGTGGAAATGACTGGATCTTTCAGCTGGACAACGCTGCAATCCACAATGCCCGCAGGACAAAGGACTTTTCATGGCGAATGACTTTTCATGGCTGGGCCATCCAGCGTATTCGCCCAAACTGAACCCCATTGAAAGTGTTTGGGGGTGGATGGCAAGGGAAGTCTATAGAAATGGACGTCAATTCAATGATCTTCGTGAAGCTATCTTCACCACTTGGAATAACATTCCAGCCAGCCTTCTGCAAACGCTTATATCGACCATGCCAAAGTGAATGTTTGCAGTTATTCCCAATGACAGGCGTGCAACTCACTACTGAGACCTCTTGTTGGGCATTTCCTACCCTGTTTATGACTGTTTACCGATTAACGCTTCGTTTCAGTATGGTCTTAAACTTTTGACCAGCTAGTATTTAGGCTAATTTCATAGTGTTCACATTTTATCTATTAAATGCTAAAAAAGTTTTTTATTTTTCCTTTTCTTATTTTCATTTTTTGAAGCTGTACTCAAATAAGTGGTTGAGTCTAACAACGCAAAATGCATAATTTTTCCTTATGTTCATTGGCCTTAAGATTTTTGCCAGCAGTATATAAGACAAAGGATTACAGGCAGTCAAGTACTATTCAAAGCAACAACAACCGGATCTTATCAACACTTGAAATAGAGGTCGCGCGAAGCAGTAATAACGTCAAGCCATGGGTCAACTAGAAAACATCAAGAGCATTGAGTAGGCCTAAGTAACTGACATTAAATCAAACATAATGAATATTAACAATAGGAGAAAGTCAGTACTTGTCAAGACAACCGAAGTTGTGGAATGGATATATGTGCTGAAACCAACACTGATCATAGCAACAGACAACTCAGTCAGGAGATATGTTATTGCATGGTCAGTAGCTAAACTAGACGACCCAGTTTATTCAGACCAGAATGTTAAGCATACAAGATCACACTTAACTAGTTTAGCAATAGTAGTGAAGATAATGACGAGACAGACGTCTTAAACCTAATCACGGAACTTGAAATAGATTTTATCCAAATAATTTAAGTGAAACTTTGAAATACCAGAAGGTTTATCTGATATCGACCTATATTCCATATCAAACTGGCATATCATTCAATGGGAAAGAGGATTACTTGATAGGATTTCTGAATGATGTTTCAGTAAAGTATAATGTAGAGTGAGAAAACAGGAAAGGAAGGTACAGAGGTCACACTGGTTAACTGTTGGAAAGATGGTGGAAACACAAGCATGAAACAAGTGCTCAAGTAATGTGTAGACAGTATACGCTGCTTAAATCAAATTAAACTTGGCCTTGTTACTGGAAGAACTTTAATGAGATTATTGGAGGGACTCATTAAACATATAACAAGTAGTACAAGTAATAGTAGTGAGATAATCTTTGTTACAATGGGTGTCTGGTCTTTAGTATAAGATAATGATGCCTCACAATAAAAAATAATAAGATATAAAGTTAAAATGATTGTTGCCTATATGTTGTTCCTGGACACTAACAAAGGTTGTGACAAGAATACGTCGATGGAGGAGGAGATACTATAAATTTTGAGTAGTGTTAAACTTCGCTAAATTGTAAATAGAATAAATAAATGAGAAATAAGTACTATAGTTGTCCTCACGGTAAAAAAAAAAAAAAAAGAAAAAAAGAGTAAATTATGTGGCGCCATCTGTTAATTAGAATAACAATCGTTGAATTTAATTTTCTTCTCTTTCTTTCTCCTCCGAGGAAATGAAACAAGGAATTTGAGTAATGGTTTACTGTTATCTTTAGAGCATTTTGTGAAATAAATTATAATAAAATCTATCGTTATGGAATTTATTTTATTACATCTACATTTTCCAATAGACGGCGATACGATTGTTTTTGAGCTGTCATGTTTCTGATGTTTGTTTTTATCAGTCCACATAAAATTTTATCAGAGTAATTAAGGTCCTTTTGAAAGTAATCAACAATGTAAAACAAATGAATGTTAAAAAGTAATCTTTATTTATTAATGGATGAAATAATTGATTTAAGAAATATATTTATCTGTTGAAAATTAAATCAACTGAAAAAAAAACTCCGGTAATCAGTTTTCAGATAACCTTTTTATTAAAATATCATAATATTAATCATCGATAAAGCTATCTCTAGAAAAAGGTTTAAATTGAGCTCTTTGTTATACCTGTTTCTATGTTTGTTTTGAATTTCGTGCAAAGCTACACAAGGATTATCTGCGCTAGCCGTTCCTAATTTAGCAGTATAAGACAAGGCAGCCAGTAATCACTACTCACCGCCAACTCTTGGGCTACTCTTTTACCAACGAATAGTTGGTTTGATCGTAACATTATAACACCCCCACGGCTGAAATGGTGAGCATGTTTGGTGTGATGGGGATTCGAATCCGCGACCAGCGAATAATAAAAAAATCAAATAAAACAAAAGTAGTAGGAACAATACAACTAAAATATCTGTAAACCGAGTATTATATGTTATTGAATTTTACACAGAAAAACATATCAAAATGATATAAATTATATACATGTTTTTAACAACTTAAGTTGGTAATTAAAAGTAAAAAAAATCTTTAATTAGTGATCCTAGAAGTGAGAATAATTTGTGTAGTATTTTAACGTTCTTATCTTAATACTGAAGCCTGGTGGATAGTTTTAGTAAAATGAAAACGGTGATAGTTCGGATGTAATTCGTTGTACAAAGAAAGCACAAAATCTTACAGACATCCAAGTTACAGCTCTGTATATTATTATATCGTATCAACAGATGTCGCTTAAATTGTTACTTATGTATAAAATGGCGGTGAATGTAAAAACGTGGTATGCTGGCATACCATGAGCTCACTACCTTGCGTAATATAACTTATTTTAAACTTTTAATTATTATAGTTTCCGTACTATCATGGTGACTGCATGTGATCCAAAAAGTCCTTAACTTTATTTTGTTTTAGTTGTCTTGTTTCTCTTCTCTCTTACAAAAGACGCCTGTTTAACTCGTAGAAATGTTCTAGCAAATAATCAGAGTTCTGGTTTAAACGAACGTATGTCGAATTTACGCTGCTAGTTGGCTATGACTTGAACCAGGGAGAGGGTGATCAGCTGGACAATGCTGTTCAACAACAAGGAGTTATGTGATAATCGTGTCTCCAAGACAAAACAATCACGTTTTATCCCAAAATTTCTAATTCATTTCTACATCAGTTGATCTTATGGGGCCCGGCATGGCCACGTGTGTTAAGGCGTTCGACTCATAATCCGAGGGCCGCGGGTTCGAATCCCTGTCGCACCAAACATGCTCGCCCTTCTAGCCCTGGGGGCGTTATAATGTGACGGTCAATCCCACTATTCGTAGGTAAAAGAGTAGCCTAAGAGTTGGCGGTGGGTGGTGATTACTAGCTGCCTTCTCTCTAGTCTTACACTGCTAAATTAGGGACGGTTAGCACAGATAGCCCTTGTGTAGCTTTGCGCGAAATTTAAAAAAAAAAGATCTTATGAGAGAATTAACTTTTTTTCTTTAAATAATGGTGTTTGGTTTTGAGCTTTAGAAACTGAAAAAAGGAAACAGAAGACGCAGTAAACGTAAACATAAATTAGAAAAGAAAAGAGACCGCCAGTCTCTCCAAGTGGATAGGAGCAGTTGCTTTGTTTTTATTGTCAAAATAAATAGTTCCACGTGCCCAGTCCCTCTCTCTTCTTTTTTTTCACGCTAAGAAGAATTCATAATCGGACTAATTCACACAAGTTATTTTTAATTATTGGGCCGAACCTGTTCGAAGGCTATTCTATCTAAAAAGACTTGTCGGAAGAATTAGTATCTGTTTGTTGTGTTTTTATTTTTGGATTTCGCGCAAAGCTTCTCGAGGGTTATCTGCGCTCGCCGTCCCTAATTCTGGAATGTATGACTAGAGGGAAGGCAGCTAGTCATCACCACCCACCGCCAATTCTTGGGCTACTCTTTTACCAACGAATAGTGGGATTGACCGTACATTATAACGCCCCCACAGCTGAAAGGGCGAGCATGTTTGGTGCGACCTGGATGCGAACCCGTGACCTTCGGATTACGAGTCGCACACCTTAACCCACCTGGCCATGCCGGGCCTATTAGTATCTGAGAATACTACCAAAATATGGGTATGTGTGGAATCACATTTGACTACGTATGCTGCGTCTTTAAGATCCTCGTAATTAATCATTTAAGTATTTCTCATCAGAGTTGTGTAAAACACTAGTAATTATGTAAATGTACGTTAGAAAAGTATTAATATCTGACACCAATAATTAATAAACGATAGATAAGGAAAGCACCGAGATAAATTAATCCAACTTTATACTTAATTCATAAAGTTAATCTTAGAACTCAAATTATCCTACGATACTTAATTAGGGAGTTTTAAAGTTATATATAAATAACGAGTTATACCTGAAGTGACAAAGCAAGTTTAAATTTAGAAGAACTGAACGGTTAACACATTTTTAACGATATCTTATTTAAAAACAATGCGAAGTTCCATTGTTCTTTTGTAATTTTTATGTAACTTATACACCAGATGTCATAAGAGTGTGGAAACATTGTAACGTTATATCTTGTGAACAGTTTTAAAAATTTCCGAAACATAAATGTTCAGGGTTGGATAATAAACACCGGAAATCCTTTGTCGAGCTATTGAAATCGTTAAATTTCATTTTCTCTCAGACTGGCAAGGAGCCAATATGTTGGTTAGGTTTCCGCTTCGATACAGCTAACTTGAAGAACGTCCGATTTTCTTTGTTTCTTTGTAGTTAAGCAAAAAGCTGCACAATGGGCTACGTGTACTCTGCCCACCACGGGTATTTAAACCTAGTTTGTAGTAGTGTAAATACGCATAAATACAGCTGTGCACGAACTCCCAAACAGCGTACTGTTAATTAAAAGTTCCATTAAAAACGTTTTTAAAGTAAAAGTGTGGTGAAGTTTTTCAAATAACCTAACATTAACACACACGTATGTTACTGATGTACAAACTCTGATTATAATCAATATGCGTGCTGATATACATAAGCAAGCTGTAATTTCTTTTATTAGACTCTTTTTATGTAAGTCAACGTACGAAGGATGACACACGCACATGTGAAACCTGGATTAGCACCTAAATTAATAAATACATTTTAATTAACCAAAGACACAGAGACCGTGAAAGACTTAAACTCAGTATATATTATTACTGATATATTTTAGTCCAGATTTTAGGATTAAAACTATAGTTGCGCAATATGTCTTTTAATTGTGTCGTAATGTGAGCTTATAACATCATTAACTATTTTACAGTGCCTCGAGATACAAGTTAACTTATTGCAGACTGTAATGACTGTTTTACAAAGTGTAGAGACTGGTGACATCACCAAGAACTACAATGCTAAACAAACAAAAGAGACGACTGATGATTAGCATAGTGACGTTAACAAGCATGCACCACGAGCTACGAATTATAGATGAAAACCAGATGTTATCATGAGTGAGGTTTTTAGCTTCTGGCTATACTCCGAGTTAAATATCTACCAGTATAAGCTGACTTATTCACACTAGGCCATGTCTGCTGGGGAGGTAAGTACAAGGTGTAATACAAGTAGCACCCCATTTGGAATTTTTGTTTGTTGTCTGTTTTTAGTGTATAAAACTAACACAGACTGTCTGTGATACAAATTTTCCATTAGAGACAAACTACCTCTGGATTATTTGTGAATTAGATGAGCCCATTATATCTTCAGTCGAGGGTGACACTCTAATTTATCCCGATATATATAACAAGAATCCATCTATTTTATGAAGCATCTAGTAGGATTAAATATCAACATTTCAATGTAATATTCACAGATAAATAATTATATGGTTAGGGCACTCGACTCGCAGTACACGGGTCGTAGATTCGAATCCCTTCACTGAATATGCTTGCCCTTCAGTCGTCAATTCCACTATTCGTTGGTAAAGCGTGGTCCAAAAGATGGCGGTAGGTGATATTGATTATCTGACTTTCTTTTCGTCTATCAGTTCAAAATTAAAGACGATTAGTGCAGATACCTCTTGAGTGGCGGACCGCAATGGCCAGGTGCTCGACTCGTAATCCGAAGGTCTAGGGTTAGAATCTCTGTCACACCAAACATGTTCGCCCTTTTAACTGTGGGAGTGTTATAATGTTACGATCAATCCCACTATTCGTTGGTAAAAGAGTAGTCCAAGAGTTGGCGGTGGACGCCTTCCCTCTAGTCTTACATTGCTAAATTAGGGACGTGTAGCGCAGATAGCCCTCGAATAGCTCTGCGCGAAATTCAAAATAAAATCTTGAGTGGCTTTGCGAGCAATTTACCAAACAACAACATATAATTGATTATTATTTTTTCTTTTTTTACTAATTGAATTATTCAAACAATGCAAACTAATTAAATTAGTTTTATCAGTTAGATCTATTGATGCATCAGTGTGATCTTCTTCCCTGATTTAGTCTTTGATTAGATGTAGATATATAATTACAACTGCTAAAAACATCAACAAAATGTTGTTCTGATCTTGCAGAAACTAGCTGAAGATGGCAGCACTAGCAGTATGTCTATGGATGTGAACCTGTACGTCACGAGAAAAACAGTAGCCCAAGGCCTGATGGACGTTGCTCTATTAACAGCTAATGCTGCACAGTTGAAGCACCTGTTGTGTCACCCTGACGACCATGAATATTTTGTTGTAGCAGTGTTTTTTATTTCACTTTCTCTTACACTGCAGGTAGGTCAGAGACAAGATGTTAATCCATTTGTATTAAGCGTTCGTTTTGTTTTTTTATTAAATCTCCTCGGTGGCACAGCGGTATGCCAGCGGACACAAGCCGCTAGAAACGGAGTTTCGCTACCCCTGGTAGACACAGCACAGATAGCCCATTGTGTAGGTTTGTGCTTAATTTCAAACAATCAATCAAACTTGTACTAAAAAAAAACAGCAGAAAAAAGTGATATAATATAGGGTTTTATGTTGTTATGACTACAATTCCCTTATATTCTTACAATGAAAACGTGTATAATAATGGTATAAGCATTTTATTGTAGCTATATTATATTCAACCCGTTATCCATATTATCATATAATTACGTCGTATCCACTTGTTCCATCGACCAGATAGGTTTCAAAGACTACGAAATTTCTTCAATTTTTTTTTTGCTGTAAACTAAAATGTCTGCGATTTATTGTACTTTATTTTGTGCTTTGAGATTTTATAAATTTGTGATACCTGTTAGTGAGTAGCTTTGACAAAGAATAAATCCATATTAGTGTTTTCGATACATAGTTTTGTTTTTGTATTTCGCGCAAAAGATAACGAGGGCTATCTTCGGTAGAAGTCCCTGATTTAGCAGTGTAAAACTAGAGGGAAGGCAGCTAGTCATAATCACCCACCGCCGACTCTTGGACTACTCTTTTACTAACGAATAGTGAAAATCAGTGTCACATATAACGCCCCTACGACTAAAAGGGCGAACATGTTTGGTGTGACGGAGGAACTCGAGTGCCTTAGCAACCATCCATGCTAGGCCTCGATATGTCCTATAAAACGTGTTCTTGTATATAACTTGCCGCCACATTTTTAGTAAATAAGACATTTTTTATACAATGATTTTTATTTCGTATTGTGTTTTATTTTTACTTTTGTTTTTTACGTAAACACGAAGAAATTAAAAGCAAACCATAAAATTCTAATCAAAGGAGACAAATGAAAAGTTGTACATAACACAAACACACATCAGACCACGGCAGGTGTTTTAGTAACAGTTTTTTTCCTCGCGCACATGAAGTAAACGTCACTTATGTTTACAAAATCTTTTTTTTTTGAAGCAGGTAAATAATTAGATCGCCCATTCTATTGGTAAGTAATTTCCAGCATGTTTCCTAGCTGCTATTATTAGATCATGGCTCATGTGATATTACGATTTAGATACATTAACGTATAGTTGAAAAATTAAAATCAAGTTTAGGATACCTTGAATTTTTCAGTCAGTTAAAAATTACATATAAACGCTACTAGATAGTAACAGTCAGCTTTCCTTAAACAGTCAGCTTTCCTTAAACTCCTCGAGGGGCCCGGCATGGTCAGGTGGTTACGATGCTCGACTCGTAATCCAAAGGTCTAGCGGCCGAATCCAGGTCGCACCAAACATGTTCGCCCTTTGTGGGGGCGTTATAAAGTTACGATCAATCCCACTATTCGTTAGTAAAAGAGTAGCCCAAGAGTTGGCGGTGGGTGGTGATGACTAGCTGCCTACCCTCCAGTCTTACACTGCTAAATTAGAAACGGCTAGTGCAGATAGCCCTTGAGTAGCTTTGCGCGAAATTCAAAAACAAACAAACAAACAAACAGAGTCCTGGAGAGTAGAAATGACATCAGTATTTTAGCATTATACTTTATCCATATTAAGACGCCTAGTGGTTTCGTTAAGAAAATATTTATAATATTTACTGCAATTTTAATTTTTTGAATTTGGAATTGTGGTAATAACATATTGATGAATTTTCTAGTTTTGTTTTGTTGTTGTTTTTTTTGTCATGAAATCAGGGTTTAGGACTTATCATTTAGACAGTTGTTTATTGTATTTTTTTCTTATTGTACTTATAGGTGATTGTTGGAGTTATACTGATTGTCATTGGCCGTTGGAACGTAAACATAAGCAAGGAACAAAACAGAGCAGAAAAATTTAACAATCTTATTATACTTTTAGCCTTTCTTGTCATTGTCGTCAACGTCCTTATTTCAGCTTTCGGTCTGAAAGGACCAGTTATTTTTGAATAAGTGAAAAATCTTTTGTTTGTGAATCGACAGCCAAATTAAGTGTAATGCTATTCTCGCGTAATAAGATAATTAACAAAAGCTGAGTTATTTGAAATAGTTGAATTTTAAATTAATTTTCGAAAATGAAGTTACGAAGAGCATGGTTGCCCAAAATATGATTCTAGTATGTGGCTCACAACTGATAACAAAGTTCAAATAAACTATTTAATTTTTCATGTTGCAAATTTCTTGTGTATTTTTAACAACAAAAAGAAGGAAAACAGAAAGTTGCAAACCTGCAGAGATGGTTTTATTTTGGGGAATTTAAATTAATATATACTATAAAGAGATATTAACCAATCATATTAAACGTTATTATGTTGATGGGAGGACTGTTGAAACTGAGTTACTTATTTTTAAATTCTAATTGTTTTCAACTGATTCATACTTTAGTATATCTGGGACGCAATTGTTAAATTGTAAAACTATGCAAGAATAACAAGATGACTTGTAAATCGGTTTCCATACTGACAATACACTCCATATGTACACTCCAAACAACCTTGAGAGTCATCATGTGAATTATATGTCTATTTCATTACTGACATTTTGGCGATACCAGTAACATTGCACACCTTTTACTAGTCGCTGTCCAAGCTGGCGAATCACTTGTACATAGTCTACAATAAAATTACTTATTTTTATGTAAGGCCAACTAGAGGGAAAAGAAGGAGGCCATTTGGCCAGGGCCTTAAACTCAAAGGAAGTCTCAAACATAGACGATTGTTTTTTTTTTGTATTTGTTAAGTTTCGCGACTTGTTTTTACGTGCCTTGCACTCAGACCAAAATGTGGCACATTCTCTCAGTTTAGAGTTGCACATTATGTATACAAATAAATATTCAAGTTATCTTTCACATTTGGTTTGAGATAATGATTGTCTTATTTTGTTTTCAAGTGTCACTTTCTTTTTCAATAACCAGGAACCTCGAATGATAGAAGTGGCTCGGACTTCCCTGAATATCTGAGGGGGCTTGTATTTATGTAAAATATTACTTATGATTGTTAGATATATTTATATTTTTATGTATATTTGCTCGTTTTACATTAAAAACGTTCTTATATACTGTCCACTTTCATGTTAGGAACATAAGTTTAAAGATAAACCACAAGTTTTTATTTAACTCTTAATGTTTTATTTAGCTTTAAAGTATCACAGATTGGGTGCATTCAAGAAATATTACATATAATGGTTCTGTTGATGAAAGGTTCGTTCAAAAAATACAAACTTCAATATTATTTCTGCATCACACGACGATGCTCAGCCCTCTGTTGGTAGCTTTGGTAATGAAAACTACTAATTAAAAAAGAGGTTGATAAATATGTTTATAGTGTTTGAGTTGCTCTTGACTCAACAACATATATTTATATAGGTATTTTAATATAGTTTCACTGTAGAGAATAAAAGAGAACTCAAACACTATACATACAGTACTGTGCCAAAGTGTTAGGACAATAAAATATTTTGTCATTGTTTCCATTTTATGTGGTTAATTTTTCCATGTCACTACAGAATGTAAATTTCAACAACATGGTAATGCTTCACTGGTCTCTGTTGACAACTGAATGATCTAGGGTGAGGATACTTATCATTCTTTAGAATTCCTATACACTTGTACCAAGGGCATGTCGTAAGGATTCTGGTTGAACGAACATACTGACCACATTTAGGGTCTGAAATAGTTGTTACGGTATTCCATGCAGTGTCTTAATTATATAGAAAGAAGCCAGTATATTGTACCGGTATATCTAGAAGAAATCAATTTCATAACATTCTACAATTAAACCTTGATAAAAACAGTGTTTAACACCATATTATATTAACTTTTTTTGTCATGCCATGGACCAAAAAGCGTAGAGAACTGTCAGTAGAGCAGATAGTTCACATAAAACCTTCACGTGATGCTGGTTGAGCTCTCTGACAAACTCTTAGAGACTTGAAATGCTCCCCAAACACTGTCAAATACACAATAGATTGTGAGACTGAGACAGGCAAATTTGAAAATAGGAAAGAAAGAGACAGAACACCTAAATTTAATTATACTGATTTAAATATCTTTGTTTATTCATCGTTTTGGACAGAAGGAAGACTGACAATGACCTGAAGCATGAGATAAACAACCATGTACCAAATGACAGATGTTTCCACACATACAGAATCAATAAAACTCAAGGAGAATGGAATATTTGATCGTGTGGTTTAAAAACCCTTTACTTTGATCTCCAAATATTGCCCAGAGACTTAAATTTGCTAAAAGGTGCAAATATTGGACTGACAATAATTGGAAAATTATGTTACGCACGGATGAATCCAATTGGGGAATATGTTATTCAAAGAGTAGTTTGCACGTCCTTAATACATAGCACCCACGAGAAGAGGCAGGGTGATAGTTGGGTGTTTGTTGAACTCAGGTATTTTTATGGAGTTTCTGTTATACAAATATTAAGATAAATAACATTTTTTTGTTTTACCAGTGAGTTATCTTCCATTATTCTTTGAAAGTAGCTTGAAATCTAATTTTCGACTTAGTCCTAACACTTTTGCACAGTACTGTATATGCATACAACATTCTTAAAATAAATAATATAGGGCTCAACTACAACTTTAAATATTAAGTTTCATCTTTGAACTCGTTTACAGGGCTGAAATGACCTTTGATAATATTTTACACATAAATCGTCGTTTTAAAATTGTCGAATGTATAGTTTGTCGTGCCTAATTAATTAAACCAAAGTCCAAGACTAAGTTTCCGGTCAAGTCAACGAAGTTCGATCGACAGTTAGTACAAATCGAAAGCTAATCCAGCGTACGTATAGCATTAAAGAACAGAATCCAAATAAAAGAAGACACGGAATTCGTTACATTTTAAAAATTTAAAAATACACACGAAAAAACAACCACTAAAGAAAGTTAAGCAGGTCAAGGTAAACAGAAAGATTTTCTCCGACTTATATGGCGTAGTTAAAGTCCATGCAGTTTAGTTGCGAAATAACGCGTTTTAAAACAACAGGATTTTAGTATCGTAGAAGTTGTTTTTTTTTAGTGGTTAAAAAGTTCTTTTCTTAACCTGTTTTGATTACCTGATTCGAGATGAGGAAGTACTAATTAAGTTCTTACCAGCCGTTAGAAGAGCATAATCTTACAGTTAAACTGATATTAGAGTATAATTTAGGAGCAACGTTAATAAATCGATTTTGTATTAACAATATATCTGTACAGTTATATCCCATGACTATAACTATACTCAAACTTCAAAGAGTTTAGAGTTAGGGTCTTACTGAATCAACTTGTCTGTAAAAGTCAATTTGGCAAAAAAAAAAAAAAAAAAGGAGATGAAAAGAATGAGAAAGACTTTCAGTAATCGGTATATCCATCCTACGATGACATCAGTACAGCTCTAATGTGCAGGCTTCCTAATTATTTTCGAACTTCTACATTCGATAGAGTGAAGTGAACTACAAAAGCTCACCTGAAACATTTTCACAATTTTCATACAAATAAATGTACGCAACTTCTTTCGCTCTAGACATACTTTGAACTGGGTCATTTTCTTATGGTATCACGCGTGCTTTCTGGTGGAAAATATTTTTGCAAAGTTAAACATACTAGGTGTGAAAGAAGACAACAATATTTTCTATTGGTGAGACAGATGATACCTTGAAGATACGACCCACCATCGAGTTTTTCATCAAAAGTGACCTACGGAGCGCACATGTCTTGAGAAGAATAACTATGTTGTTTGTATATATATGATGCTGTGTTTGCTTATTCTAAAACAGATAATTCTCTGGAGATTTTACCAACTTTCTTCATCCTTACAGATATCTCTGGAAGCTCTTTCTTCTTATGCACTTGATAATTTTGATAGAGTTCAAATCTTGAATGAAGATGGCCCTACCCGATTACACTTAAGAGAGGCCAATGTGCCTATAAAACAGTCTATGAACTGCGGTACATACATTTGGTCAGCAGTTAATGAACATCGTTACAAGGAATCATGTTACATTCCCCAGTCAGTGCAACATAAAGTTTACTGTCATTACGTGATGAGAAAGAAGTTGGTTGAAGTCCAGGGAGATCTCAGTGGTGTTCTATTGCATTTAGATCAGACTGTTGCTCAGGTTACTGCTCTACATTGGGTTGATTGTATCCCTGTTGCTGAGCATAGCCCATCAAAATCCCAGCAGTATGATACAGGATACTGCTCTGCTTCAAAACAAAGTCTGGGCTAACTGCACTTTGTTATTCGGAGTAGACCATCCCAGTCCTAGTAGTATGAAACGGTACTGCTTTGTATCAAGACAAAGTATGAGCTGTCTTAGATGGGTCATAAAACTGGTCCCATGCTAAATCGATAAGTCGTTAAGCAGTAAATCCTTCGTTGAAAATTCAGTTCTATTCATCAAATTAAATTAATATCTCCTAATAAAATAACTGAACCAATACCGAACATGTCCTATTCAACAATGATACACTTACTTGTGGATCTCGGAATACGAACCAATCGCAGGTGCAAACATCGAATTCTGATTCAGCTGTAAAGAGTAAAAACGCTGGGAATTTTGATAAATAATAAGTGGTAAATTGAAAAGAGTAAAAAGACACAGAAAATTAATTTTTACCTGCTTTGTCACAGATGACCAACTGCTGTCTTAAAGCCTGTAAGGAGTTCATGGGGCGCTAAAGTAACAGTTTCGTAGTTGTGTTGTGTAAAAAGAAGTAGTTGTTTGTATTCGTGTTGCTTGTTTCTGTGTTGTATAGGTATTGCTTGTTTCTGTGTTGTATTGGTGTTGCTTGTTTCTGTGTTGTATAGGTGTTGCTTGTTTCTGTGTTGTATAGGTGTTGCTTGTTTTTGTGTTGTATAGGTGTTGCTTGTTTCTGTGTTGTATTGGTGTTGCTTGTTTCTGTGTTGTATTGGTGTTGCTTGTTTTCTGTGTTGTATTGGTGTTGCTTGTTTCTGTGTTGTATAGGTGTTGCTTGTTTAGGTGTTGCTGTGTTGTATTGGTGTTGCTTGTTTCTGTGTTGTATAGGTGTTGCTTGTTTTTGTGTTGTATAGGTGTTGCTTGTTTTTGTGTTGTATAGGTGTTGCTTGTTTCTGTGTTGTATTGGTGTTGCTTGTTTCTGTGTTGTATTGGTGTTGCTTGTTTCTGTGTTGTATTGGTGTTGCTTGTTTCTGTGTTGTATTGGTGTTTCTTGTTTCTGTGTTGTATTGGTGTTTCTTGTTTCTGTGTTGTATTGGTGTTGCTTGTTTCTGTGTTGTATAGGTGTTGCTTGTTTCTGTGTTGTATTGGTGTTGCTTGTTTCTGTGTTGTATTGGTGTTGCTTGTTTCTGTGTTGTATTGGTGTTGCTTGTTTCTGTGTTGTATTGGTGTTGCTTGTTTCTGTGTTGTATAGGTGTTGCTTGTTTCTGTGTTGTATTGGTGTTGCTTGTTTCTGTGTTGTATAGGTGTTGCTTGTTTCTGTGTTGTATTGGTGTTGCTTGTTTCTGTGTTGTATTGGTGTTGCTTGTTTCTGTGTTGTATTCGTGTTGCTTGTTTCTGTGTTGTATAGGTGTTGCTTGTTTCTGTGTTGTATTCGTGTTGCTTGTTTCTGTGTTGTATAGGTGTTGCTTGTTTCTGTGTTGTATAGGTGTTGCTTGTTTCTGTGTTGTATTGGTGTTGCTTGTTTCTGTGTTGTATTGGTGTTGCTTGTTTCTGTGTTGTATTAATGCTGATAGACTGTAGTCCTCTTGAAAAATTCTACAACCAGCTTTAGCTAACAGTGTCAAACAGTTATACAATAACAGTAACTATCCTGATATACAATTTCAAAACAACCAAGTAACTGTACAAAACCAGTAACCATCCTGATAGACTATCTCCAAAACTGTCAAAAAATTGTATGAAAACAGTAATTATCCTGATATACTTTCTAAAACATTTACAAATAATTGTAGAAAAGCAGTAACCAACTTATACACTATCTCCAAAATTGTCAAACAATTATAGAGAAAAAGAGCAACCGTCCTGATATATTATCTCCAAAACTGCTATACAATAGTACAAAAACACTATTAAACATGGTATACTATATCCCGTGTAGGCTATGACTAATACCATAAACATTAACACAAAATGCTTGAATAGCCAAGTAAATAGTTAAAAAGGAAATTAGGATTATGAATCAGATTTTTTTGTCCGTTTGCAAAGTTCTAAATAATATAGTCGCGGACTAATAACTGTTGTTATGCGAGCTTAACTTAGTTAAAATACACACCATTAAAAATTATGCAAAACACTAACTAAACGCCATTTCCTATAGCTTGTCAAGTTTTTGTGCTTAGTTTTATGACTTCACGTAACATGCATCATTTTCAACATTTAACCCGGAGTCGTGTAGAAGAAAGCCTGTATAGAACACACACCTACATGCTAAAATATCATGTGTGCAATGAATGAGACGAAAGGATAGTCTTGGATAAGTTATTAAACGTTATTCTAGAAATTATGTCACTTCCCGTTTAACAGCTTTAGTTCACAACATAGTTAAAATTCATCGAATTTATTATTTTTTCAACTTGTATATTGGGTTGAGGAATAATTCGTGAGCGTTTTTTTCAAGTTAAAAAATATATTCATAAATGAAACGCTTTCGCAAAATATTTCATGTCATTTGGTAGATAATTTTTTGCTGTAATAGATGGTGTGTTTGATTTTCATATGTCTTTAATTTTTGCTTTCATTTTCAGCTCATTAAATGGAATGTCAAGTGGACAAAATCGAGCATTTTCGACACCATCTGCTTTTCGCATTTAATTTCTTGCAATTTCGTTTAAAACAATGCATACTATATACCTAGGTATTACATGAAATAAAGTATCATAATAAATGTTTTGGGTGTAATGTGTTCATGCATTGAAGTATTGTATAGTCTTGCATGTAATGCTTGAATGAAATTATTTAAAAACGCTCACGAATTATTCCTCAACCTAATATATACGTATACAACTTCATCGTGGGACTTTTGCTATATTAACAACTAAATAACAGACGAAATGTTAGATTTAAGTCAAAAATATTAAAAACAGTAAGACAACTAAAATTACAAACATTTAGAAATAAATATGAAACATCTTTTAAGAAACTATATTGTTTTAAACTATATCTTTCAAGTTGTAGTTTATATGTTAACCAAAAAACTTATGGCAGTAAAGTCGGATATCGATTGTTTTTAAACTGTAGTCCCTCCCCCCAGGGACAAGTAGTAAGCTTAAGGACTTGCAATATTAAAATCTGATGTTCGGATACTCCAACATCGTGTTTTTTTAAACATCACCAACAATGTAGTGATATAGGCGTTAAAAGTTCTAATATTTTAAACAACAGATTATCTGACAAATTCGTGAATCATGGATTAGAATTGTGTCTAGTCAATAGAGTAAATAAATTCAAGTGCTTTTGTTTTAGTTAGTGGTGGATCTGTCAGTGTTTTTGTTGTTGTTTTTAGTTACTTAATCACCAGCTGTGAAGTTTTACAAATACATTTATTTTTACGTAAGTACAGTGCAGTTTGCGTAACATTTTTGTTAAAATACCGTTTATAAAAGTGGCCTACGACAACATTTTAGCTTGTAAAAATGTTAAAGGATAAGTAAACTAATTATTTGCCTTTTGTTATTATCACCAAATAATTTAAAAGAACAACATTACAATTTTTGTTTGTTTATTTGCTATTAAGCGCAAAGCCGCATGTACTGTGCCTACTACGAGCACGAAAACACAGTTTTTAGCGTTATAAACCTTCAAACTTAGAGGCTTCACTGTTACTACGATATATTATCTAATCAAGAAGAGGCTGGAATTTAGAGAAAAAATTGGAATAAATTATGGGCTATTCAGGTCAAGATGCAGGGATATTTCTAAAAATATAATATGAACAATTCGTACAATTGCTTTAGCTCAATATGGTGATGGATACAACAATATATACAACAATAATAAAAGTAACTCGAGATAAACATTAAAATCACACTCTACAAGACCAGATGATCTGCTATGTGTTTGAACCTCAGAATCGACAGTTTTTATTCGTTGGTAAAAGATTAGCCCAAGAGTTGGCAGTGGTACACTGCTACATTATGGACGGCTAGCGCAGATAGCCTTCGTGTAGCTTTGCGCGAAATTCCAAACAATCAAAACCAGTTTTCCATAGCTGCCAGTGAAGCACTACATGCTGAAAGTCAGGATTTATTCTAAAATTATATGTAAAAAATGCGTATTTTGCGGTAGGATTATTACGCCAATTAAGCTGTGTAGACACTTAATGTGAGCATTAGTGTTACTAATCGCATGGATTAAGTTTACAAGTATAATTATTCTTAGCTAGTCCAGAAAAGGAAAAAGGTTAGATTTGAAGAACAGCGGAATATGAGTTCCATGGTGTTGTTTTCTTAATTAGGTAGGATGATTATTGTATTAATTGCTCTCACAGTAAATAATAGTTAGACCGAAAAAGAAAAATGTTAATCTGTTGATAAAAATTAGGACAAACTATTCATAGTAATTTTTATATTAAATTTCAATTTCGAATTAATTAGCAATTTTACTACTAGGTGGAGCGTCAGGATGATTTTCATTTCTATTTTGGTATTAAAGAAGGAAACCACAGGTACGAAAAATTAAAGATTCGAAAGTGAACTGGCTTTACTAATAAACTTTTATACAATACTAGTGCTACAGTATGAACAAATAGACAAACACACATACTCGTCGACTACAGAATGGAATTCCTTGACCACTATCCAGAACAATCATTCCTTTCGACGAAAATCAGGTAGAAACCAGTAGTTTCTTTCAAGGCAACAACTATAATTTATCTTCCTTATTAGCCACTAATACAACTTTCCACCGTACAAAGGGAACAGATCTTTCGATAACATGAAAAAGAAAACCTAATGAATTGCTTCCGCTCTACTTTAAATGTCACGTGTGGCTTGTGTCTAACTCTAAAAAGTCTAATAGTTTGCATCTTGAGAGTCTTTCAATAGAAGCATCTAAATATAACTAAAGCAACTGTCACGTGAACAGAGTTGTTGTTGTCACAACTGGATATTACGAAACGGACTATAGTGCAAGTAGTTTTTTTTTTTTTCTCAAACTAACAAAGCTTCGCTGAGACAAGACTTCAGTTTGTGTGACAAGAGCTGGAAAGAATGTGGTTATAGATTTATCTGCTCCTACTTTGAAAACTTTAATGGGTTACGTGTGAAAGCGAGTAGTCTCTACATTTACCAACAAGATTGGTAAAAATCTGAAAGGTGTATTTTGTACAACCATGCCAACCACCAACAGGAATTCTGAATCTGACGCTGCCAACGTAAGACGAGCTCCTCTGGCGTCTATCTCTGATTGCGAGGCTCCGCCGGACAAGGGGCTTATAGAAAGGGAGGTAATAATAGATTATTTTTACGCTTTAAGAATTATATGTTTAGCCTCAATACTGGTATCAGACGAAAATTTGCAAAGTACATACACTGTGTAAATCTATTTTTATTTATTTCGAAGCAAAATCTGCACAAGGAAATTATTCCTCGACGTTCGTTTAAGTTATGGACGAAAGATAACGAACTTATGAAATATTATCTAGTTTGACATAGTTTGCAGAGAATATACTGTTTACTAGATTGGATTATTGAGGAAATAAATGCTGTATAAAATTAGAAGGTAACCCGTGAGACTCTGCTGAGAATTTATTATTTTTTCAAAGTACTTTACTCTGTTCAATATTTCTCTCTCAGAACGTAAAGTACCAAGAGAGTGCCAGCCATGTATACATTAGTTGTATTTCATAACGTGTTTTAGTAGTAAAGAGAATATGTGTGATGTCGACCACACGAGACATAAAGTATGAGATCTAACCTTCATTTTAATTCTCGGCAACAAGTTTGTAAGTTTATAACGCTAAATATCTGGTTTCGATACTCGCAACACAGATGGCTCAATGCGTAGCTTTACAATTAACAACAAATAAGTGAAAGTCGGTTTTTGTATAAATATTATTATTATTATTTTTTAGTTTTGAGTTTTTATTTCGTGTTAGTTATGATTGGTTGATTGTTTAGAATTAAGCAAACAGCTACACAGTGGACTATCTGTGCTTTACCCACCATGGGCATTGAAACCAGGTTTCTAGCTGTGAGAGTTCGCAGACATATAATTATGCCACTAGGGGGTGCTAGTAAGAAACTGAGCGGCAAAGAAAAAATAATTATCGCTTCCTATTAAGATCGACTGTGGTATTGCAACTGTAACATTTAAAATCTTGGGTGAAAACAAAATTAACTACTGTAGTAAACACATGATATATATATATATATTACTTTAAAAAAATGACAATTCCCCTTACAGTCAGCGCTGAGTTTGCGAGTTTAAAACCATGAAGTTTGGGATGTGATTCCCGCGATAAACACAGCAGATATTAATATACCACTTTGTCTTAAAACAAAAAGGTCTCACGGTGAGACAGTGGGATGTGAACAAACTTAAAACGTGAAATACAGAATTTGGCACAGCTGATAACACTATGTAACACAAATTATCTTCCTGGATAGTATGTGTTATTTCTTAATTGCTTATGTTGTAAAAGTACCGAAAATGGCCATTATTGTCTTCAAACTTTGCTTTTGTGACCTGGATAATGAAATTTAGAAATTATCCTATTTTCCATGTAAAATCGGGCAAATTTATGCATAAGGTTTGAATAAAACAACATATGAATCAATATTTACATGTATTTATACTAAAGTTATACAAAAATGAACAAAAATGTTTAGATGTGAGTAGTTCTTCGAGATTTGCGACTGTAATGTAAATCACTTTCACGTATCAGCCCCCAAATATAGTCTCCCATCATGTTTTCGTTTTTAGCTCCCAGGTCACAAAAACAAAGTTTGAAGTGAAAAATAGGTCTTTTAGATTTACTTTAGGCGTATGCAATTGGGAAATAACACTTTTACCAAGGAATAAGAAAAAGCAAAACAATTTTTACATGGTCTAATTTAATATGGTTTTGCTCGAAAAATACACAAACAAACAGAAAACGACTTTAGTTGTAACGTAAATAAATCTAATTGTATGTGTGAATTCTCCTTAGGGTTAACATTTCCATACATTCTCATCTGTTTAATATTGAAATGTATAAATATTCGTGGAAATTTCTACAAAAAAGTTGTGTTGTTGTTAGGTTTTCTAGTAACACGTCAGCATTGATTTATTTTTAAACAGTCAACATTACTTTTGTTTTGAAAACAAACACCGCTTTTGTCCTTATTAAACTTCGGAACATACTCAAACAAAATTATACAAATTTTTCATGGCTACGAACATTATTTTCAGATTCTTTCGCTCCTTAATATTTGTCTGGTCGCCTTTCTCCAAACTGTTACAGGAAAATGCGAGCCTTGTGGCCTTTTTGCACTTAATGGCATACGTTCCCGGAACTGTTGATGTCCTATTGATTCATCACGTTCGTAACCAAAGTTAAATGTCATGGTTAGAGTAAGTAAAAAAAGTCACTTCCTTATAGAAACATTGACAAACGAATGTAACCTACAAAGGAGCCAATATTTTATTAAAGTCAATCTCGGATTTCAAGCTATGACAGCCAATTAAATAACCAAGAATATTACCTCATAGATAGTTACGGATTGGTCAAAAAATATATTACTGATAAATATACGTTTCGCAAAACATATCTTTACAACTCATATTTCGCTTCCTTATAATCACCTCAAACAGCACGGGCAGACTGACGCCGATTTTTTAACCTTGAGATCAAAGTGTCGATGAGATCAGATATCCTCTACCACTTCTATCAAAGAGTTGTCATTAAATACCAAAACTCCCAAAAGCGTCCTTTATTCATACTCTATGAGACTGAAATTTGATGAACGTGCAGTTTATTCCATTCTGTCAAATACAATTTCTTCAAAGAATTGCGAGCCAGTTTAGCACGGTGGAGCGAGAATTATTATCCATTAGGCACCAACAAACAGAGTAAAGGGTCATGGATAGTGGTCTTTATACAGTGAGGCATTTCACTGGTTGTACAAATCGTTACGTCCACCAACTTAAAGGTTTTATTGGTGCCCAACCTTTACTTCACCACAGCCACATTCTACAAGTTCCTGTTTCAAAACTGTGTTGGAAGTGATTCTTCCTAAGCGGAACTCTGTTATCTGGTTGCTCTACTGTTTATTGCACCACTTCAAGTAAATTGTTTTGTGTCTAGCTGTGAACCACCACACTGGTAGTCTGTAGCATGTATAGGCCAGTCTTATGTCGATGTCTTCTTCATATACAGATTTTTGGTCTGTTTGTGGTTGTGAACATCTGAAGCAGGTATTCATCAATGCAGATCGACAGATAATAACCTATGCTTGTGTTGTGGGTGATGGCTTACTTTGTTCGAGCAACTAAAATGGCCCCTTATTCGGCTAACGAAGCCTTACACCATTTATAGATCAAGCCCGGTATCGACAGGTGGGTTAAGGCGCATGACTCGTAATCTCAGGGTCGTGGGTTCGCATCCTCGTCGCATCAAACATGCTCGCCTTTTCAGCTGTGGGGGCGTTATAATGTGACGTTCAATCCAACTATTTGTTGGTAAAAGAGTAGCCCAAGAGTTGGCGGTAGGTGGTGATGACTAGCTGCCTTCCCTCTAGTCTTACACTGCTAAATTAGGGACGGCTAGTGCAGATAGCCTTCGAGTAGCTCTGCGCAAAATTAAAAAACAAACAAACAAATTTATAGATCTGCTATGATTGGACTGCTTTAATTTTTCAGATGGCTCTTAAGATGCACAAAACACCCAAATATGATGTTCACAAACAATCTGTGATTCACTCCATAAAGTACATTTGTTTGTTTCAGTCATTCTGCGCAAGCTGTCCCTTATAGAGAAGAACGTCAATAGCAAATATGTGTAAAGAATTTGCCCAATACACTTGGTGTCCATTCTCAACATAAATAAAACGTTTGGTTTTAACTTGTGATCAGTCCGAGTGTAACATTAATGTTCTCTACCGATTTCTAACAGAATATCTAATAAGCATCACATACAATAGTGTCATGTTTAGAATATGGAAATACACAAAGTATTGAAAGATCCCTGGATAGAAACAAGTGTTATAGACTGAAGTAATATTTATGAACTGCTTAAAAATATAATTTGAAGTGAAAACAAAGATTTTTGTTTCTGTAAACATTACGTGTCAAACTTCACATCAAAAGTTTAGTGTGTTTTGTTTTCGTTTATTAACAGTTCATCACAGCTAGAATTATGGTAATCCAACATAGTTCCGCACAATAGTGTAATAAATAACAATAATTGCTTAATTACGGTGTGATGCCCAACAATGAATATAAAGTAACAGCTTACAATAAATATCCCAATACAATGTAATACATACGAATAACTACCTAAATACAGTACAATGCAAAACAATAAATGCCTAAATACAGGGCAATACATTACAACAAATACTTAAGTGGGGTTTAATACATAAGAAAAATGCCTAAAAATAGCATAACATAAAATGAAATACTTAAACTAAGTGTAATATATAAAAATAAGTGCTTACATAAAGTGAAATACACAATGATTAATTATTGTGCAGTACCTACGCATCAAACAATACTATAATGTTTCGTAAATAAACAGCAGACTTTTTTATTTGTAAATGAGCAAGATAAACTGAAATAAAAAAACGTTGCAATTTTACCTCATACTAATAAAGATATATTTTATTTTTATACTCAAATAAAAAAGACCCAAATAGTTTTTTTTATCTGAATCTGTAATTGAACTAAAATAACGTTTGTTGTAGATAGATCTAAAATTCGAATTCTTGGAGAAATGTTCAATTCTATTCTGCACTGTGTAATGTCTTCTTTGCTACGCGATGCCAATGAAGTTTTTCTGACAAATCTTTATAAAATATAACATTTTTAAAATTTCTAAGACACACTAGGCCCGGCATGGCCAGGTGGTTAAGATACTCGACTCGTAATTCGCGGGTTCAAATCCTCGTCGCACCAAACATGCTCGCCCTTTCAGCCGTGGAGACCTTATAATGTCACGGTCAATCCCACGGTAAAAGAGTAACCCAACAGTTCTAATCTTACACTGCTAAATTAGGAACAGCTAGCGCAGATAGCCCTCGTGTAGCTATTCGCGAAATTCAGAACAAACCAAACCAAACTAAGTCACACTAAATATAACACCATCGTAATCAAGAACGCTAAAATGTTAAATACAGTGATAACAAATAACCTACGAAAATATAAGGTATTAAATGAATAAAATTATTGTATTAAGAGGGAATAAGTTGAAAATTTAATTATCTTACACAGATAAGGTAATCATTATGTGTAAGACAGTTGGAAGAAAGAATGTCGTTTTGTTTCCTTTTGTTTAATTCATTTAATTTAATGTTAAGCGTCTCTGCCTACCTTTAATCGACTTGGTATTCTATAGGTTACTTTAAATGTACATTGCAAAAATAAAGTACGATTGAAATATGAATAGAACGGGTTTAAGAAGATAAAGAACACGGGTATACTAAAAATCTGTAACTTACAAATGTGTATGTATATATATATATATATATGCTTTTAAAATATTTGCAGATATGTATGTATGCATATATAGTCGCACACACCACGAACTACTTACTCGGATGACTGCATAAACACACGCTCAAAAATTAAGTCCTTCAAAAAGCTTGACATACTTTTATAAAAGGGATTTTTGTTTTTCTGAATGTTGGCTATGTAGTTATATTATTATATTATATTATAATAATTTTATTATGACTTGGCAAGTTACCAAATTTTTTAAAGAAAAGCTTACATTCATAAAGCACGTGGCTTTGTTGGGCTTTTTTTTTTTTCTTTCCAAAGCGCTTTGATTGATTCAAAGAAACGCCATGTGACCTCACAAGTAGAGGAATAGTTTGATCTCCCTGAAAGCCCAAACCTCTACACATGAAGTAATGGCGCCCCAGAAACTGCAGTGAACAACAGAAGTTTATATTCCTGTGTCTAGATATCACAGATCACGATCATATGCTTTAATGAATACACTTGAAACATAATGGTAGGCTGACGTATGATTGGTCATTCACTGGGAAGTTTCTTAAAAAGATAAGGAGTGGAAAAAAACTAAAACCAACGAGAAACCCGTACTGTTTGAAATGTTGAAAAAAAAAGTTAAGTAGTTGGTAAAAGAAGTAGGTTTGGCCTGTTGCCATTTTTCGGCTAAAATATAATCAAAACGTTAAAGTTTTTCGGTTATATAAATAGGTTTTGGGTATTTTGCCTCACCTTTTATAGCACTGTAGCCTTACTCACAATACTATATAAAAATAACTAACAAAGGTACACAATAAATAAAATTACAATATAGACAGGTAGTGAATATAACATTAGCATACCGCAAATTCTCAGTTATTCAATCCACTTTCACATAATATATCATTTGGTAAACGCCACGTTTTTCTGTTGTTTTTTTTTTTTGCTTTGTAAAGAAAAAATTGACAAGAGGAAAGACGCACTTATATATGTGTGTGTGTAATTCTGTGTTTATGTTTTCAAATTTGTTACTTAAATTCTTTGACCAAGCTGAAAAGAAGAGCAAGTTTATTTTTTCCACTTTGCTGCATACCAGTTATGACATAACGTGAATAAATGAACATTTCTCTGAACTTTAAACTTTATTAATAAAGTGATGCTTACAACACATCACAAACTCACTACCGTTATTTTGGGGGAACAAACTACTGGTAGGCCTTATTTTAGGAACAAATACATTTGACTTACACTGTAAAAATTATTTAACATAACTTTATAGTCAGTAAGTAACATAGAAAGTTTGCCAGTCTTACATGTCGAAATATAAAACAAAATATAAATTACGTTTAGGTTTACTTTTAACAACTTCTGACCCAATGACAGAATTACGTCTTATGAAATTATTACTTATATAGACAACGAAACAACGGTATTTTCTCGAATCGACAACAAATAAATCGCTAGTAAACCACACTAGCGTATCGTGAGGTCAATACAACCTGCTGCAAAACACACTGTTTATTATTTACAGGTTCACGTGATAGTTTAACGATTTTCCACTTTTTCTATTTCGGACTGTGGTAATCCAAGCTATCACGTATTTCTCTGTGTGTTTATCTTATTGCAAAGCCACATCTGCTGTGTCCACCGAGGGCAATCGAACTTCTGATTTTAGTGTTGTAAATCCAAGACTTATCGCTGTTCCAGCGAGGAGAATTTTCTACTGGTTATCTACCCTGGACTTTTACTTTACATACTAAATTTCAAGGCAGTTCATTAATATATGAGATATAAAATCTCCAGTTTTGATTGATTTTATTTCTCCTTTTTTTCGCGCCAATACACAAAACTTTATTTGATAGGAAATATTCTTAGTTTTTAACACTCCTACGAAAAGACGTTTCTAGTCCTGATTTCTTCAAACCCGTTCCCCTGGCTGTGGTGTCGCTAGATAGTAGTAGGGACAGTGGGAATCTCGTTAATCCATTCATTAATGGATTTAAATGGCAATTTCATTTAAATACAAAATTATTAGCCTAATATTAATAACCTTTCAAGTTGCTCTGGGGCCTATTAGGCCCCACTTTTCGTAGGAGTGTTAATTGATTTTTTTAAATATAGTTTTCTGATCAATCTTTCCCACTTACAATTAGGAGTTTCATTTGGTGTAAATATAAATTACATGCGCAAAGCTATTATTGAACAAAACCGCTCAAATATCATCAAAAATGTTTGCGCACGCCTAGGGAAAAAGTCGTGTGAACTATCGGTCTAACATTTTACGGCAGTTTTATCTACGAGTAAAAGTAGACCATTTTTAGATTTTATCATTCGGATTAAAGATGGCTGATTTACAGCAGTAAAACAAAAAGGTGAAAGAACATGCGCATACATAAGTATTGGTTTCGCGAAAACTAGATTAGCAGTTTCTAACTTCTTCATTATCAACTTTTAAGAACAAATTTACTAAATTTTATGAAATTATCCTAATTAAAGAACGTTTAGCGTCATGTATATGTATATATATATTATCATTAGCTTAAGTAATTAGCATAAAGAATGATATTTGATATGGCTGTACCGTGTGCATGGAGAAGGGGAGTGATAACAAGAAACTTAACCTAAATATCGTGGTGTTACTATAAAGAAAGCTATTAACACTGTTTTAGAGAGGAAAACTACTACTATATGTTTTATAGGATCTGGTTGGATCTGTAAAGTATAGGTCTGTTCCCAATAATAGGGTTGTCATCCTAAAGCTGAAGTTGGTTACTATAAAGTGCCACTTTCTTACTTGCTGTGGTTTGTTTGTGTGTGTTGACAAACAAAATCATGACATCTAATCAAAACTACTTATATGTGAAAAAAAATATGGTGCGACCGAAAAATGATTCAGCATACGACTTAAAAGGAATGAAACCAAGATGGTAGCCACATTTATAGCATTGATAATAACTTTACAGCAAATATTCAATTATCAGTTAGTTAGGTTTCGTTTTTTGCTTTACCCATTATCATGCCCAAAGTGGCTAAGTTTATTTTCAATGCCATAAGTGTGACTTCAAGTTTGACCACCAGTTTTGATTTCACTCCTTTAGATCATACTCTGAATTTTGTTTTGACCACGGTTTTTTACTCCCACACCTTAAGTTTTTTATTATTATTATTAGATTTTGCACATTGGCGCTACAAAACTTGGGGTTCAATAGTGATAAATCATCTTTGTACGAGAACTAGATTAAAAGTGTAGAATAAAATGTATTAAGAATACTTAAGAAGTAATGATACACAAAATGTACTCCAGTGTATATCGTGTTTGCTTTATAAAATTAACTAAAATATGTAACCATGCTAATAATAAAAATGCATACATAAGCATTGCATACACGTAATTTTAAGTACAAAATAAAATATTTATATAATAATTAGTTTGTAAACATTTGTAATGTTTGTTTTAAATTAATGTACACCTTATAAAAAGAATTTTAGAGGTATGGATATAAGTTACCCATTTCTTTCCAGTGTCAGTTTAATGGACACACATTTATACAAATACTGATCTTATTTTATTTGAAATAGTATTATAAAGCTTAGCTTAGCTGTTAGCTTTTTATAAGCATCTACTTTCTTCACTGTAGTAAATTTTAAGCATCCAGTCATGCCAGTTCTTGTTTAAAATGCCACTGGTATTGTTTGATGATTTGATATATCTTTCCCAAATGCAGAATTAAAATATTATATAAGTACATTATTTAGGTAATGGAAATGTGTTTAAATTTTTAAAACCTAATTCTGTATTACCATACTGTGGTAATAATAAAATATACTTTATAATATTTTTATAACTGTATTATAACTCTTAAATTCACTAAATAACTAACTACCTTTCCAGTAGGTTAAACAACTATTATACTCTAAGAAATAGGGAGAAATATGTATTAATATATTCAAGGAATCTCAAAAGATTTGTAAGGCTTAGTTTTTCCTTAGTGAAACCATGTTCACTATCTAGTAAAATTCTAAACTTTGGTAAATGATTTTGCAAAGTGTATTTTGACAGACTTTTCAAAACGTTTATCATAAATGGTGTAAGACTAATGGCTATAATTACTGGGACAATTTTATCACCTGCCTTGAAAAGAGGAGTTATATTAGCTAACCTCCAGTTCTCAGGTACCTGCCAGTTATTTAAGAACTGCTGACAAACCAACAGTGGCAATTGACTCACACATTCAATCTTTAACCTTCTTCAAACCCTTATGGAAATATTACCTGATCAAAAAACCTTATTGTTCTTTAAGCTTCCCAATGTTTCTTAACCAACTCAGAATTAATGCAGTCATCTCATTTCCATTTATCAACTGTTTAAGATGTGAAATACTGCTTTAATATGCATGAGTAAAAAAAACTGTAGAGGAAGCAAAATTTAATAGCCAAGACCATCTCATAATCATCAGATACTAACCTTCCTTTATTATCCCTCAAAGGTCCTACCCCTATTATCGTATTTTATTTACCTTTAGTGTATTTAAAGAAATCCTTATTGTTATTTTTTTACATTTTCAGCCAACCCTTTTTCATAGATCCTTTCTGATATCTTAATTTCTTGTTTCACCAACTTTCTTGATCTTCTGTAATCTTGTAAATCTCCTGTAATACCAGTCAATTTACATTTCTTAAATTTATGATGCTGCTTTTATTTAATTTTGTCTCTTCAACTCTTTGTGAATATACCTGATCTTTTACTTGGTATTATGCTTTTCTTTCTATGTTTACCCTGTATATTAAAAAAATTATCTTTAAAAAGTTTTCACATCTGATCAGCATATTCAAGTAACTCAGTGGTCCAATTCATAACAGATAATTCTTGTTACATTCCTTCAAATGTTACTTTTTGAAATGTGTATCTAAAACATAATTTTTTTCTGTATATTCATATAGAAATCTAGAATATTTCTATATATATTCATAATTCTATATGCAGCAAAATATTGAACCAAATAAAGCAATTAACCCTTGCACACCTAGGCATTCCCCAATTTCCACTCTCTCAATCATTTTTGTATTTGAAGTTCACAATAAATATAAAATAGCATTGTTTCTAGTGGGTTCCTTGAACAATTGTTGAAGAAAGCCATTCTGAACAGTTTCCAAAAACCTTTTGCCCTCATGATCTCACTCTATATGCTTGAAATTATAATTACTCACAATTATAACTTTATTAACAACTAAAATCTTATTTCATCGTTAAGTTTCTCACTAGTTTCATCAGTATTATTTGGTGGCCTGTAACAAATTCCCACTAAAGGTATTTTCCCTTTATATCCACTAATACTGCTTTGCCACTTGGAGGTTGTTGTAATTCTACTATAAACTTACTTCATAAAATTTAAGCAATTTTATTAGACTACTTTTTTATATATTTTAAATCATTATAAATTTTTGAAGACCTCATTATCAGAATTTACATTATTAATCAACATAAGTTATCAGCAGATGTAGTTTTTCCCTGTTAAAAGTTATTTCATAGAAATCATTTAAATAAAAATATTATTGAGCCTAAAACAAAACAAACAAAACTTCTGAAATAGTTTCCATTTCATTGCTTTTGGTAGTGTCAATTTTAAATACTTTTTCCATTTATTATATAAGGTTTAAACTTAATTGGAACATAACTCTTATTTCATTTTTATAGTTATTTTTTAATGAAGGTAATTGTGACATTGTATCAAGTGTTTGATTTATCTGAACAAAAAAGTATGTTAAATTGTCTTCATTAAAATTATTTAATATAACAATCATCTTACATATTGTATCCTCTGTATTCATGTTTGTTATACACAAATTTGGAATTTCAGAATTTTTTTTAATATTGAAATTTCATAATTCTTTCTTCAATTGCTTCCTTAAGAATTTTTTATAGGACTTTAACTACTTCCTTCGTATTGTTGTATAATGAAATCATATTTTAAATGAAAACGTCTGTTGACATATTAACAAAATACTTCTTATCAATATTACAATTCAAACTTGCAGCTGTAACTTTATTGTTTCTCAAAGCCTTTCTATTTGTGTAGATAATTTATAATTTCCATAATTTACTATACTGTACTGTTAAATACATTGAATTTTCAATTATATAATATTTTTATATTTAATATAATTGATCTATTCAAATACTTGCAATAAATTCTACTTATATTTTCTACTGAATGTTTGTTCAAAATATATTAAAAAAATTTACATACAATTTTGGTTGTTACTGAATATAATATTCATACTATCTCTTGAAGTACTTTACACTTTTGTTGAATTTTGAGGTTGTTTTACCAGTAAACACATTAATTATACATACTCTATTGCAACTTTTCTGTCCTTTTTTTTATTAGCATATATTTGTTCTTATAATTCTATACCTTTGTTTATATGTTGTTGATATAGCAGAATGAAGTAGTGACTCAAGAATTATTTTGAAAGGACTTTTTATTAATTTTAATTTGGAATCGTTATTATTATTAAAATATTCCCAATTGTAACTTGCAATTATTGTAAATATGTTTTTCATGTCGATAGGGTGCACCATGTATGCCTCGATGGGATGCCAACTTATATGCCACGAAGAAAAGTGTGGCACAAGGAATGATGGACATAGCCCTGTTGACAGCGAATGCTTGCCAATTGAAGTATGTGCTGCGTGAGGAAGAAGAGGATAGCAGATTTTTCCTGATAAATATCAGCTGTATCGGAATTTCCATCAGCCTGCAGGTATCAAATGTTCTGATGTTACTAATGAAACAATCTTCATGGCCTAAGTGTAGCAGAATCTAACTTGTCACGTCGTTGCATATTATACTAGTTGATTAAAACCAGAGGCGTCACTAGGCATTAACACACGGGACCTATGTCCCGAATCCTAAATTGCAAAATCAGAACAGAAAACCATTATCGATATCATATTGAGATACCGTAAATTCCCTCGCCCTAACCCCGAATCTTTAATGCACCTAGCGACGTCTATGATCAAATACAAAAAAATAATCACAAATTTGAAATCTATCCTCCAGTAAATAATTAAATCATTATGATTTGATAATACTAATTTTAAAAAATGTTATGCACATACTACTGTGTTATGCATTATCACAACATTAAAAACGTAACGTGGTTTAATCTTCTGTACTTTGTAGATATTTTCTTAGTTTATATTTTCGTAGCAAGTTTTTTTTTTTTTAAGAATAGAATATAGGGAACATAAAGATGTGGAAAATGATATATTTTGAAAATAAATTTTATGAAGTTTATTATTTTGAACAATCATGTACGCTGACTAAAGTTTGGAACTTTTACATTTTATCTTTTTTTTTTTTTTTTTCCAGGTCATTGTTGGAATTCTTCTGATCCTCAACACACGTTATAACATAAATTTGACTTCACAACAGCAGAGGGCAGAGCTCTTGAACAACTTGACAATTATTGGTATTTTCTTAATTACTATTGTCAATGTATTCTTATCAGCATTTGGAACATCTAAATGATACCACAGTTCCCCGTTTAATTTCCTCTAAAAGGTTGACTTGTACTGTCTCTGAAACTACTTGTACAAAAATATAAGCACGTGGACAATTTTGCCAATGAGAGAAACAAACCAAATGCAATTCTTGACAAGCGAGTATTAAAAATGTGGAATTTTATTCTTTTACGGCGATATCTGTGAAAACGCAGCAAGCTAACATATCTTTGGTGTTTCTTGACCATATCGTGTGACAATGTAACTTGATAAAACAATTAATGTAATGTATTTTTCCCAGAAGAACATGCTGTTTTCAAAATACAGATCGGTTTTCAATACTATAGTATGAACACTCTGACGAGTTCGTGTCACGTTTCTACAATGGTGCTTCTACAGTAACAGGTTTAAATACGTTCATCGTGATTATTTTGTCATGTTCCTGAAATATGCAAATGGTTATGTCATCATATTTTAAAGACACGTGGAAACTCTCGATTCTTGATATATGGAAATCACGTAAGTTCACAAGAAAGGTTAAAACACCGTTCAAGAACACTGATAATCTACGCACATTTATAACTTCCAGCTGCCTTCCTTCAGAGAAGACTTATGAGTGAATAAAAAATGAACCTGCTAAAAACTCTTGTTATTGGATTTATTTTGTTGTTAAGATCTCTGTAGTATATCATAAGGTTAATGTCATAATGTGAATGGCAAATTATTATATTAAAAATCAAATTGACTTTCATATAATAAAATCATCATACTTCTCAAAGCATTATTAACATTATTTATATTCCAACGTGTTTAAATCACTAGGTAATTACAGAATTCATATGAACTTATATCTGTCGACGAAAAAATACCGTAACTGAACGTCATGACGTCATTGTATATATGAATATATTTCATTAAAACCCTTTCTTATACTTAATCGCACATATAATATGTTCATATATGTTTCAATTTATGTAAGTGACAATGACCAAAATATTATTTCTAAACAAATCTTTCAAACTCCGTGAAGTAGCTGTGAAGTTGCACGAATTCATTATTATTATATAACCTATATTTTCTAAAGCCTTAAATAATAACCTCACATTCTCATAGACATACATAGAAATTGTTATATATAAACCGGTAAAAACAAACTGTTTGCTAAACAGTCCCCAAGAATACTGAAGACAAACCTTCTATGTATTTGTCGTTTCCTTCATTCTTCTCGTATATTCATAATCTATTTTATATACATGTCCATGTGTTAGAAAGGCTTGTTAGTAATTATATTGATGAAAAGGTATCAAGAAATAAAAATATTCAGCTTTTTTCGTTTGTGTGAAAATTATGTTGTTATTTAAAATGAGCACGGGCTGTATAAAATAGCGACAAATGAATTGGAGCTCTTGTGAGGAAATGACGAGGAAAATTTTTATTCTACGCTTGAGTTTTTACAGAATTATTTTTATCTTGAGTAAGTACTCACTCTCTGAATGTTTTAAACACAGCTCGTAGAGAAAAAAAAAACGTTTTTTTTTTTTTTCTTTTTAAGGAAAATGCTCGGGCTGAAAGGGAGGTCAATTTTCTCATCATAAAGTGCTGTCATCTACCGTTTAAAATCGCTACTAAAGAGCCTAGATAACTGAGCTGATGGGCAAGTTAAGGGTAACCTTGGGTGGTGATTGTAAAGTTTTGTGTTAAAACTAGCTTTTGTACAAAAAACAAATATTCTCGGTCTCATTCCTGGAGAATGGAAGAATCGTGATTTTAAACGACATTAAAACAATGGTAATAAATATATAATGTTACAAAAATTTACAATGAAGCAATGTTAAAAAACAACAACAACAATAAATTTCTTCGTTTTAACAAACAAAATAATAATATGTTCCGTAAGTGTAGGAATTTAAATTTTTGAGTTCTCTAAAAACGACAAAAAATTACAGTCCATAAAGCGTTCGTTCCATTAAGGGTTTTTATGGCGTATTTTCAGTGATAATTCTTTGTGAAATAATTTGCATTCTACATTCCAACAAAAAGACAACAGAAAAAAACAATATGCTATAATACAGTAAAAGTTCCATTGAAGTATATATCTACTAACTTTCTCTAAACCATGTTGTTTCAAACACAAATAATTCAGCCTAATGACCAGTATTTGAATTGACTGGTACATTTCGGATGGTGACTACCGCTAACGAATTTATTTATTTTCTGTTAGAACGAAATCTTATATATTTGAAATCAATTTTTTATTTGTTTCCTTGTTTTTGAATTTTGCTCAAAACTACAAGAGGGCTATCCCTAATTTAGCAGTATTAGACTATAAGAAACGCAGCTAGTCATCACCACTCACCGCCAACTGTTGGGCTACTCTGTTACCAACGAATAGTGGAATTGATGATCACATTATAACGCCCTTACAGCTGAAAGGGCGAGCATGTTTGGTATGACGGGTATTCGAACCCGCGACCCTCGGATTGCAAGACGAATGTTGAAATCAGAATCTTACACGTTTCTATAATGTTTTATGTGGAGATATTCATATAGGATAAAGATGTTTCACAAATAAAAGTAACAGAAACATTTGTAACTACGTGTAAATTGTGTGTTTCTCCTTAGTTTATTTTTCACGTTCGGCAGAGTTAAACGTTCACGTGCATATCTGCAATACATCAATATAAACAACTTTTAATGTAGTTTCAGGATCTCTGAAATTGTGTTTTTATTTTACTTAACCTCTTCAATAAATTTCATGATAATAACGAAAGAAGAAAGGTTAAAAATCAGCTACTTTTTGGTTTTGATTTCATGATACGGAATTTGTTCGTTTTCTGGGAACCCACCCAACTTGTGCGATAAAGTTAAACAAGTACCAAAAATGTGTATCTAGGAAACATTCAGGGAAGGTAGCATCAGGACCTATTTTACTTTGCAGTATTGATTTCAAATTGGGGTGATCCTGTCAAGATCATTGGTTCATAATCACTTTCATTGCTACAAACTATTCGGTATCTTGTAAACAAATCCAGACAGCTCTGAAACTTTGGTCACTGTGCACTCCTCATTCTGTCGATTTTGAGAGAATCGTGAACTTATGCAATCAGTTTAAAACGTCTGACTGCTCCAGCTTGTCAAAGGAAACTACCTCTTACAACCTATATTGTTGATATAAATATGGCCGTCCTTAATGAGTTTGGGCCACGACCTGCTGCGTCATATGGAATGAAACAATATCTTCGTTGTTCAGTTTTCCCAACCAAGGCTGAGGAGCAAAAAATATTTGTGAACACTTTTAATGAAGCATCAGAAAAACGAAAATATAAAAAACTCGCAAAGGCAAAGGAACCTGACTTTCACAGAAAAATAGAAAATGATTGGAGTTGTTAATATTGATTGAACATTTGTGAGAGTGTTATTATTTATTGTGAAGTTGTAGCTTCCAACAAATGGTGTGCTCGAATTTTTAAATTGTCGTTTTTCAAATATTTTACATGATTCTTTGTGTGCTTGGAATTAAGCACAAGGCTACACAATGGACTATCTGTGCTCTGTCCACCAGGGGTATCAAAACCAGGTTTCTAGCGGTGAGTCCGCAGACAAGCCGCTGTACCACTGAGTGCATTTTCTTAAATTATAAACTAGGCAGAATAGTGCCCTAATTATGTTTCGAAAACTAAAACTAAACATTAGCTTTCCATTATAAGAGTACTCAGGGTATAGCGAGACAGGAACATCGATTATTTGTATTGCCAAACTACGAAAGTGGATACTTACAAACAACAAACAGAAGTCATTACTTTTCTGAAATCAATTTGACTGAAATCTGATAAGTTTGTAATATTGTAGGATCCATATCAAATATCCAGTTAAAAGCAAAAAGAGATAAAACTATCTATTTCAGAAACGATATACGCATGTGACAGATTCAATTATATCTTAGATTGTTGCATCTAGGTCAGAACATTTTTCTTACCAAAAACGTCTTTACTTGTTTGATATAGTGCATTCCATTCTGTATCTAAACTGGGGTTGTTTTGAAAACTATTGTGGGAACAGAATAAAAATATAAACTCTCAAAGTCTGGGCTACTCTTGCTCAACTAAGTATTGGGAACTGGCTGTCGCTTTTATAACACACCCATAGCTGCAAAATCCAAGCGTGTTTTTGAATCAATAACACGTAAATTGTGAAACCTTGGATTAAACATTTTCATGTTTCATTACACATCTTCTGGCCTATGAAGAGAGAGAGGTGATTTATCGTGACTTATTTAAAAACGGGAAAAAATTTGATTGGCTGTTCCAGTGCACAGTCATTTCACTGAGAAAAGAACAGTTGTTGAATTTGAAAGATATAACACAACGTATAATTTCTTTGTGAATTGTAAAGTATTTTATTTCTATTTTACTTTTTAAGTATAAAAAAGGCTTTACCCTAAAAATGTCCTCAAAGCTAATAATCATCCTTACCATATTTCACCTCAGGTACGAAGCTGTTAGCAATTATTAAGTTTATTAGCCTGTTATTAAAATATTTTCAACAATTATTATGTTTCTCAGTCGATAAAATACTTTGTCAAAAATTAGCAAATTTGTCAGCCTTTAAAATAGTTGGTTCTCTTTAAATAGGTTTCTCAGGATTCCGTTTCTTGCTATGATCAAAGCAAATCAAACCTGATGAACCAGTTTACATGTTTTAATTTTTTTTCACAAACGTTCAACAGCAATATGTGATTTAGCTAGGTGTATTATTAAACTTAATTTACACTTAGTTATTCACTGTTTATTTCATATTCTATAAAAATAAAAGTTTTGTTAATTTTCTTTTCTTTTTATCTGTGGGACCAATGCTTTTTAAGACGTGTTGTGCTGTCATCTAGAGTTCAATTAAATAAGCACTGGAGTTCCATTTCAAATAAGTATTTTATAGTGATGTAAAATGTATTAAACTTACATTAGGTAAATAAATAAAATAATAATAAACTGACAACTACAGTTTTCAGGTATATCCACTCTCATTATTCAAGCTCTGTATTTTCTTACAAGCAGAACTTAATTGTGACTATTTTATATTGTTTCTAGTGTGGGAGATGAATTTGGTCATGTTCTATGCAGACCACATGCCTTTTAACTTAATTATGATAAAAAATTATATATTACATGTTAACTTCATCTTTGAAAACAATAAAACATTAAATCATGTACTCAGTCAAAACCCTTTATTACGTTTTTTCTGAACGTCACCAGGGGTCACAAATGTTAAGTTTTTATATTTTTATTCGAGGTATTCAGTATTGCAACTGTAGTTATGTAACGAAATATGATTGGACATCCGATGTGCTCATTTGTCAAATTTAGCTTAATTCATTGAATTTTATGGAATATAACAATTATAATTTTATTTATTTATTAGGTGGACAATCAATTTGAAATTGGACATAGAACCGAAATGACCATAACCTTTCACTTTTTTTTTTATCTTGCGACCCTTTTAACTTTCTCAACTGTGTGTCAAACATAAAGAAAAAGATGTGGACATTTCTCGAGAGTGATAGGACCAATCCGATAGTTTTGCTAATCTTTATTGCGTCAAACTAAATGAATATAATACACAAGTATTTCAGAACGCTTCTGTATTTAAGCACAATTAACATTTCAATTTGTACAATAATATAACTTGCTTATTTTTGTTTATAAACGTAACATTATTCCCATGCAATTTATGGAAATTCACAAAAACAGAATATATTCATATATGCATAAATATAAATATATATATTAGCGTATTATAAGTTGATAAGCTCACTGCATATAGAAGAACTATTTAAATGCCACATTTCATCCACTTTCCTTAACAACGAAAAACGACATATTTTTCATATTTCTATGAAACGTGTTAATTAATTAAGATACCAACTGTTTTTATCGGATGTTTTCACAGTTCAACTTCGCCAAAAAAATAATAATATAAATGAAACATTGTAAAACTAAACGACCACATAATATATTTTAAAATATATCTTGTTAATTATTTTACTACCTTTCAATAGCTTGTCTTCAAGTTAAAGAGGTGATTTTTTTATTGAGCACAAAGTTACACAATGAACTATGTGTGCTCTGCTCACAGGAGGTGTCTAAAACCAAACTTTTTATTATAAGCTGTGATATTTACTACTGAGCCAACGCGGGCTTACTTTTTATATTATTTTTATTGTTACTTATTATATCATATTTCTCGTGCCAGAATTTCATTTGAGAAGCTACTAATTAGTAACTAAAGTAATAATAGCACCAATTCATAAACCTTTGTATTTTATCTTTATGAATGTAACGCATCAAGCGAAGATAAAAATTATAAACAACTTTTAACTAGTTTTAAAACTTTATAATAATAGCTCTTTCACATTTTCTGCTTATTACACTGGGAACTTCATCATTTAACAAGCTTGTGTTTGATTGGAATGTTCACAATGTATGCTTCCATACGTTTTTCCTTTCTGGAAAAGTAATTACAACAACGTTTTAAATAACCTATCAAGAACAAAACTTAACACGTAAGTCTTTACAGCTTTTGAATAGCTGATACTTTGTTTAAACGATAGATAGCGCTATAGTACAGGTTTGAGCTAGAACTTTACATTATTGACAGTGGCTTGTTATATTTTAGCGAAAAACTAAACGATGGTCTATTTGTACTCTGTCCACAGTTGTAAATCTGTAAACAGTTGGATTTTGTGTGTGTGTTTATTTCTTGTAGCGTGTGTTAATAAATTCCAAGCAAACTGTGCCACAGAAATAAATTACTGATTTTAGGAGTGGTAATAATCTTGAATAACTTAATAATACATTGGAGTAATATTTCCAGTTGCATTTATAGTTTACGATAAATTGAAATGGACGTTATAATAAATATTCTATGAATAACTAAATACTTCAGAAAGTTCCAACCTTTTGTTCCAAATACCCTTAGTTAGTCTCTAAAGAGTAGCTTAAATTAATCAAAAGTTGCTTCGGATGAGTCAACAAGTGAACGTCAAGTACTGGTTTGTGACACACACCAAGACTGCTCTTCAGTTTTGTGGAGGGGAATGTATTTCCTTTTTAATGTTTTTGAAACACTTTTGTTGCCTCAAGTATATCTCGTCGAAATCTCTGAAGTAACACAGGTTGGGAACTACTGGCTTAACTGAACAAACACGAATTTTTTTTAAGCCTAAACCTTCAACTAAACAACGTATTTCTTAAATTAATTATTTTGTTTCCATTTAAGTCATTGCCATGTTGTTGCTTTTCAATGAATGTAAAATTTAAGAATATGCAGTAATTACTAATGGTTGTATCATTTATACACAAAGATAACAACCAATGAAATATCTGTTGTCCATTACGTGTAATTTTATTTCCAATGTATTTTTGTTTGTAATTAATTGATCAGGGTCATCCATGACTATAAAATATATTTTCTAAATGTCCAAACCAAATAATGAACATTTTAATGGAGGAAAATTTTCAATGTAATTCGTGTCTCTACCTAAATAAAAATCGTATCCTAACTCGGAAGTAATACTCGCTTATTTGTTCTTTTGTAAGTGCAAGTAAATAAAAAAATATATAGTTTGATACAATGTTAGGTTATAAAGTGTAATCATTATGTATAGATAAAAACAGAAAAGTTACTTCTCACTGTCTATGTGGTATTTGTTGTGATTATAATTTCTACTGTTTACTTCTACATACAACTACTGAATATCTAAGAGGATTTGATTGAAACACTAGCTGAATATTCCACTGAGTATTTCAAAGTATTTTTAAGCTAGTAAGAAGAAGAAAACACAAATAAAGCGGACACGTCTCAACACAGCGTACACAACATTACTGGTATAATTAACAACTGCCACAGCTACTTTCTACCCAATCCAGGCCAATTCCACCCGGGATCAAAGCTGGGCTTGGATTTCTCTTGCCATAAGATCCATGGTTTCTTGTTTTTTGTATGAGTACGCCCTTTATCGCGAGTCTTCACCACGAAAACGGGTCGAATGTTCAGGGGTTCTGGAACAGAATCAATTAAATTTTCGTCTACGTCATCCTTAGCTTTAAGGTCTCTTGTTAGCTCATCAAAAAATCTTCTCAGATTGTTCATTGTCAAGACAGCCAAAAACATCTTATGAGGTTCTTTAATTTTTAGGTTTTTCTCATTCGTTTTACTTCTCTTGTTGGCATTTCTCCTTTGATCCAATATTCGAGATCCTAAAGTCTTCAAGTAGAATTCATCCGGGTAATAACTTCCATAAACAGTGGGCTGAGGTTTAGATATTGTTATCTTATCAGTGTTCAGAGATGGGTAATCGATGGCGTTCCAATTGCCCGCCCAATCTTCTGAGTCAGTAGAAGACACGAGCCTGTCAAAGAACTTACTCAACGAGGATAACGATGGCTCGTTAACATGTAACAATTGACCACTGTTTTCACCTTTGACCCCTCTATCATATCCAATTAAAATAAGCTCTGGATGCCGTGATGTCTGAATACCTTTATTACTTCTGTCAATACTGTCCAGCATAAGTGGCTCATTGTAGTCATCGTAAAATGGTTGATTCATGTACGCACGTTTACCAAGCCCCATTAAATGCCAACCTGGATCAAATGTTGGTCTCTGTTTCTTTGAAGTTTCTTGTAAGGTAGAGAAAATCTCTGATTGATGGCGAGATGGCTTTATCATGGGGCGGCGGAGACTTTGAACATCACATTTATAAATGCTACAGTCGAGAGGCAGGTCACTGGACTTCCAGATGAACGTACCCTTTCCATCATCTTTAACGGCAAAATTCCACCCAACGGAGGGTCTGTCTCGTGGAAACAGGAATCGTGTATTTCTGATGTAAGGTTCATCTTCTTCATGGTTAGAATTCCATACCATCTTATCCCCTGCAACTGCAAGCAATAAAAATTAAATTACAGTAAGTTAATAAGAGAATATTGACTGTTTCTTTATAATTACCAATTATTCACGTGTGTGTATAAATAGTCAAAGTAAGTCTTACCCAAGTCTCTGATATAGTGTATATACTAAGGAAAAGTGTCAATCATTGTTATTCTTGCTCGTATCGTTCTTGTAGGCTCTTACGTTTCTTTCTTACAATTATAATATTTATATTTTCAAGCGCATTACAACATGAAACTGTGAAACAAAGGAAGTGTAAATACATACCAAACGTTCTTCGAAGAACAAAGGAGAGATCTAGATGAAATCTATTGTTTTCCAGATAACGAAAAGACATGATTTCACATAACTTTCGTTAGACAAATTTCTGACCGGTGTGAGCGAGTTGGTAAACACTAAGAGAAACTACAATCAGTACGATACATAATGAATGCTCGAGAGAAACAGAAACAATTCTGTCCTTATTTTGCGAATTTTTCTGAACTAGTCAACATCTAAAGCAGATTAAATCACAACGTTAAAGTTTCATTCTGCTTCACAAGACCTACTGCTCAATTATCTCAAGTAAATATATGATGAAGAGGAAGTTGTACGTCGGAACTAAAGATTTAACAATTCTCTTTTGTGTCTAATTTTTTTGTTATTTCTGAGGGAAGAAAGCTGAAGATGAAATTCGACTTGTTCCTTCCATTGTAACCTTGAGAACTGACGTTCTTGGTAAATCACAAACTGCACAATGCAATTATTATCAAGTAAAAACTAACACATTAAACTAATTGTCTCAGAATTCGATACAATAGAAATTCCATGTTGAATAAGAAGCTAAAATCTGAGAAATTATATCAGTTCTTCCTTTATATTATCACTCAGTGTATTTGGTTTGTTTTGTTTTTATCCTGGTATCCAAGGATTTACCTATAGATTTTTACATTTTTTTAAACATACAGCTCTGTATGCTATGAACACAAACAAATATCCACATAATTAATCTACGAAATCAAGTTTATTTTTACTTAAACCAACTGAATGATATGTTACAAAAATAAACAACTCGTATTTGTGCGTGTTAGAAGAAGGTTTTCTACCTTTTAAAAAACGAGAAAGTAGAAGACTTGTATACATAATAACTAGTGATACTGAGCCTGAGACGATTTAACATATTAACCTGCTTATTATAATCCTATAGTTAAACTGACTAAATATAAAAAATTACCAGTCGTAATGAAATCATAAGGAAAGCTTTAGCTGAATGTTTGAAGGCATAACATAACGTAAAACGGAATCCCTTTTTTTAAAATTGGCATTGTATTCGTTTATAATATATTTCTCTCTTTCAACAGTAAGAGACTGTTGGTTTGTGTAAAAACGAGTGTCGAATTGAGGAAACTGCGAGGGTCAATAATGCTTGAAATAGTTTTATACAGAGACAGACTTGGTGTTCTTCTTGAGAATGATGGAAAGGATCTGAACATCCTTTAAACTTTCCTGAATAAAACCTATGTTTTCGAGAGTATCTCCCATAAAGTTTTGTTTCTAACGCACAGGCCCGGCATAGTTAGGTGGTTAGGGCGCTCAATTCGCAATCCGTGGGTCACGAGTTTAAATCCCGGGGTCGCGTTATAATGATACGATCAATCCCACTATTCATTAGTAAAAGAGTAGCCCAAGCGTTAGTGGTGGATGGTGATGACTAGCAACCTTTCCTCTAGTCTTACACTGCTAAATTAGGGACGGCTAGCGCAGATAGCCCTCGTGTAGCTTTACTCCAAATTCGAAAACAAACCAACCAAAGTATCATACAAGTAGTTTCTGATGTACACTAATTTTAAATGTGAATATTTATCTGTATCTTCATCATCTCCATCTTCCTCCTGCTACATAAGTCTTGTCTCACAGTGAAGAGTCATATTTTTAACTTATTACTGTGTGACGGTTTTAATATTATAATGGCTGTTCTAATGATAAACCAGGATAGGTTTTGTCATGTGTCACAACTTCGAATGAGAAGTGGGAAAATCTTTTTATCTTTAAGTAGTGGTCTGAGTAAGAAATCTTTCTGTCAAAACAATACAACGTGAAGCCTTTGAATCCAATAAAGCTTCAGTGAGTTAACGAATATCTCGTTATTCTCTTCTTATTAAGGAGATTTAGAAAAGTGCTCACAATCTCGTTATAACTCTGGATTATAGGAACTCTGATTTTTGCCTTGAAAGTTTATATTCTACAAAGTTACTTGTTGCAAACAAGCCCTTGATTGGCTAATAAAGGTGACTGCCTCTGGATATTAGCCAGACTGTCGCAGTAAGTGGCATTGCTAAAGTGTTAGCTTCTGTTTATGAAGATAATGATGATAAATATGGTGTTAATATTTAGTTTTATAAAATATTAAACTTACGTTTGTATAGATTAACAAATAAAATATTTTAAAGGAAATAGTCATTATTTGCAGGAAGTTACGAAGATAAAGACTTATTTCATATGAGTTTAATTTTACTTTAGTAAAAGATGTTTTGTTTTGAATTTCGTGCAGAGCTACTCGAAGGCTATCTACGCTATCCATCCCTAATTTAGCAGTGTAAGACTAGAGGGAAAGCGGCTAATCATCACCACTCACCGCCAACTCTTGGGCTACTCTTTTACCAACGAATAGTAGAATTGACCGTAACATTATAGCGCCCTCACGGCTGAAAGGGCGAGCATGTTTGGTGTGACGGGGATTCGAACCCGCGACCCTCAGTTTATGGGTCGAGTGCCTTAACCTCCTGGCTTTGCCTGGCATTTAGTAAAAGAATATGTATTATGTAAATTAATCAGTAAGTTAAGGTATATGTTCTTCTTTGAAGAAATGTAATTTAACACTCATAGGTTTCTATCAATAGAAGTGATGAGTTAAATTTATCTATTCTACTGTCAATATGGATAATGGATGAAATTTATCTGTTCCACTATCGATAGAGATTGTGAGGTAAAATTACTTATCCTTCTGTCTACAGATAAATGGATTTAACTTATCTAATCTGTTAAGAGAAGTGTTCATTTAAGCGCATTTTGTATTATAAACAGAAACATGAGCTAAAACATTTGTTGTTATATCAAGAGAAATAATAAGTTAAACTTACCTTTCACGAAGAGAGGGTCTTAAATGAAGCGTATATTCTACATAGTGTTTGTATATTCTACGTAGTGTTTGTATATTCTACATAGTGTTTGTATATTCTACGTAGTGTTTGTGTATTCTACATAGTGTTTGTAAATTCTACATAGTGTTTGTAACTTCTACATAGTGTTTGTATATTCTACATAGTGTTTGTAACTTCTACATAGTGTTTGTAACTTCTACATAGTGTTTGTATATTCTACATAGTGTTTGTATATTCTACATAGTGTTTGTATATTCTACATAGTGTTTGTAAATTCTACATAGTATTTGTATATTCTACATAGTGTTTGTAACTTCTACATAGTGTTTGTAACTTCTACATAGTGTTTGTATATTCTACATAGTGTTTGTATATTCTACATAGTGTTTGTATATTCTACATAGTGTTTCAGGTATTCATGGCCTTCAAGATTTGTTTGTTTTCTGATTATTCGCGCAAATCTATACGAGAGCTGTTATTACTAACCATCCCTAATTTTAAATAATATACTAGATATCAGTCATCTAATAAAGTAATGATATGACATTCCTTATAACCCACTCACAACCACAAAGTAAGGAACACGATTTTGAAGTAACGAGACGCAAATCACAGACCTTAGGATTCACGGTCTGAGAAGGTAAACAGTAGCCCACGAATAACGCGCAGTTTAGAAAGATCCTGACTTAATATGCATTATTTATCTGTCTACCAATAGAGATGTTAAATTAAACAAAAGCTACAGCACCTAAAGTACATTTTAGGCAGAATAGGAGTAAATTAATCTGTGAATTTTGTTCCCTTTATTGGCAATATCGTTTGTGCGCCAGCAATACCAAATGTGGAGCACGCATATACCCGATTCTATTGTAACACTCATCAGCCTACCCAACAGCCTATCTTAAAAGTAACATTTTTTTAGGCAGGATTAGCGTAAATTAATCTATATGACCTTTGGTGTGATCAGATACATCAATTGAAAGAGTTTCAACTCCTAAGTCCAAAACTGTGATTAGATCTCAAATCTGTCAAGAGATAGAAGATATGAGTTTAACGTTTGTATTTAAAAGAAGCTAAAAAACAAAAAAGAAACTCAGAACCGTTCTATGAGCCGCTATGCCGCGACTAAAAATGTATTTGTTATTCTATTAAGAGAGGTGTTGAGCTAAAATATATGTTTTTTTTTCAATAGAGATTTTGAGTTCAATTTATTAGAAACAGTAAGAGTTCATGAGCAAGAGAAGTAACATATTAGTTTATCATATTTCCTTATCTAAAGATTTCCAGTAAGTAGTTTTAAGGCACGAGAAACCGCTACAGTTTTGTTGAAGGAAAGTTGTTTGTTGTTATAGAATGATAACTCCTTAAAGTTTCCATGTGAACAGATATATTTCTTTGCTTATCGGGAAACAAAGCTACTCCTAAGCAAGGAATAATTTTCTAGCTATCGTGGTCTTTTCCTCTAAAATAAAAGAAGCTACATTTTTCAGAAACAAGAGAAATTCGAAAATTAAAGAATAATATAGGACTTGAAATTGTTAATAAAAATTGAATTTCGACTAAAAGGTAAAAACAGAACGAAAATAAGTTATAAAATGAAATTTTATTTTTTTAAACTGTCTGATGATTCCTATTATTCATGTATGAGGACAATGCATAGAATATTCTATATCTTAGAATATAATACAATACGTTATGTAAGACTTTCCAATATGGGTAGGTGAAGGAAGGAGGGTTGATGATGTACCATATTAACGAAATTTGATATATGAAATTCGAATTGTTAATTGTATGATTTAATGACTAAACAATATCTTACATATTGCCATGCTTCAATAAGTGTGAGCGTCTTTAGTGTATTCTGCTGGACTTACAGCTTAAGAAGAAAAGTTTTATTTATTAATCCCAGGAATCTGACTTTAATTACCTTTATACATTTATTTATTTGCTTTGCTGTTCCTTTAGGAAATACCTTCTTCCTTTACCTGATGGTAAATGATAGTTTTAGATGTGAGACGTTGTGAGCTTGAATCCATACATGCACCGAACCTTTACTTTATGGTTTAGATATATAACCAAAATATAAATCTATTGCTACAGAACAAATAAAAGGTGTTAAAAGAGTTCGGTCAACATTTAGGTAAAAGAGGTTCATTAGGAGTGGACTTCTTGCTCGTTACTGACGTTTTGCCATTTCTGTTCAACCAGTTGTACACCTAAGTACATTGATACTGTTAGAAAGAAAACAAAACAAGCAGCCATCATTTCTGTTTGTTTGTTTTTATCTGTAAGAATGAACTCTTGTTTTGGCCCATAAATTTGACATAGTAATTATTTATGTTTGTGTGCGTGAACTTCTGATTTTTTTATCATGTCTTCGTTATAACCTAATCACCTTGTTACTCTGTGAATCATATTTTGTAAATGTAACAATATCTATACACTATCACAATGGCAAAGAAGATTTCCACTTCAGTAATTATGTATTTATATCAGAAGTCACTGTTGTTTGTTTAAAAACCATAAAGAGAAACTCACTGGGTACACAGCTAGTAATATACTGACTAACTCCCGACAAAAAGCATTGAATGATTTGAAATTAAAAAAAATAATCCAGACGTCTTGTTTTCTAAATATCAACTATAGGTGTGGTAAACCAGCGTAAACAAGACAGAGCTCACAATAATGGGAGATTCAGAGGATTTGGATTAAGAAGTTGTAACCACGTTTTATTTTACTAATAAACCACTAGTTGACGAAATATGGAAATAAACAAAATCTATAAACAGAATGACCCTGTTGTAAACACAAGAAAATTTTTGAAATGTTTATTACATTGTATTAGAAATACTCTGCAACTCACGACCAGTCGCAATTTTAGAATTCCAGAACTAATCTGATTTGTATGTTCTGAGTGACTAGAACAGCGACAACACTAGCTCATCCAATCAATATCAGGGTGAAATCACTTAGCGACAGTTCAATATTTCTTATATAAATGTCGGATTGGCCCCAATAAGAAGCATCTTGGTTGTCACCATCAAAATCCAACTGACCAAAAACAAGATGGACAGAACCTAGGTGGACAACAACTGGAGAACGTGATAAGCTTTTGTTCGTGGTTGCAAGAAATTAGGAAATAAGAATATTTTGATAAATTTATTGAAAAATAAACTGTACACAAATGTCTGCTGTCTTGTGATGTAATTATTAATACAATAACAATACATGTAAAATAAGTTTAAAATAATTCATATGGTTAATTTACCGCATTTGAAACAATCAGATATTCAATCTGTTATCACGGGTTTTGTTTTTATAGTTCTCGTTAATATTGTACATACATTTAAAATCAAGACTCTCTGGAAACAATAGGCAAAGTTAAGTTGTGTATTATATGATAAACCCAAAGTGAAGCAGGAAAAAGCAGAATGTTTATTAAATGCTATACCTATTGCGATGTTTCGCAACATTGACCAAATTTCAACTATTTACCTTGTTTTGGAGCAATGCTGGTACTTTTCAACATATAATCTACATCGACGAAGAAATTAGTAATACTTGATGATATATATCGTGAACATTTTTTAAAATTCAGACATCTGAAAAATATTGTATTGCAGTAGCCAAAGAATTAACTTTTTCAATTCAATTCGTATTACCTTCGTTGATAAAAACACTTGTTTTTTCCTCGTTATTTCTAACATGATTCTGTCTTTAAACTCATTGCACCTGTACTTTTGACGTAAACAGATAACAGCTATATTGGACTAATGCTAACAATAATAGATTGTTTTAATGCTTAAGCCTCGTTGATTCCTCAAACTAAAATGCTACTTACATTATAAGCATCTCTTCTCTTTTTATTGATCTTTTAAACCTAAACTAATAATACAGACGAGATTAGTGAAGACTGGTCTAATAGACTAACATTGCACAACCCTTAAGAACATTGATAAACTGGTTTTCTAGCAATAATAACTGTGATTTGTCTCTCCAGGATTCACCGAGTTTGTTTTATCAATATACCCTAGAAACGAGTACAAATATAAAGATTTTTTATATGTAAGGCGATTAGAAACGTATATTTCACATTTTGATGGTCACGGAAATTAAATCTGGTGCTATAAAAACTATCATATCTGGCGTTATAATTTTATTTCATTTGCTATTGTATTTTTTTAAACCTGACACGAGCCTTGCTGGGCTGCTGCTGACTTACGACTTACATAGGCCTGCGATAATAATTTCACAGCCAAAACTTTTGAATAATTCCTGGTTATGCCTCTACTGTTTCAGTGTAAAGCATGTGATAATATTATCTACAACTGATGGTTCATGAAGGATAGTTACGCTACATACTATTATGAAAAATCACATAAATCATGTTTATGTTGCTAGGAATCAATAAGGGGGAACTCAGAGATTAATTCTATTACGACTGACAAATTGTTGTAGAGGGAGTATTAAGCAGTGTCATAAAAACTTGTATTAAAAATATAGATATTAAATTATGCCCTAATATTTAATTCTGACCAAGATGGAAACTTACTTAATGATAATTGTAGTATAGTACAAATTTAACAAAATTATTATGCATCGGGGGAGGGATGTGTATACAAGTATTTTGAGGATTTAAAGCTTTTGATATTTTTATCCTTGGGCATACATACCAAAAATGAAAATACATCTGTATGTATAAAGACGAAATGTATCTTTGTTTGCACCCTAATTCGTCCAGGCCTCACAATGTTGGGTCTAAACTTCAATTAAGTTTTAAAAATTTTAGCTTTATACAGTTTAAATTATTATATAGCTTGTTATGTATTGCCAGCAATAGAAATTTTAGCCTGAAAGATTAAGAAACTATCAACTTGATATAATTTAGTAGGAAGATAATGACTAAATTTTACTGGGCCAATTTCAATTAAAATTTGTATGTAAACTCTATGAACTATGAGAAATTCCCTGAGGAGGTCAAAAATTGAACTTAACCCTATTTCTATTCTCTAACGTCTGTTGGTTAATTATTCCTATCTTATTGAGTGAATCTCAATCTTGCAAATGTTGTTCATGAAGAAACTTTGTTATAATTTTAAACTTTTGAGATAAAGTTTATGTTCAAGTTATTACTTTCAAATGTAGAATTGTTGTTAAACTTATATTGTTTAAATTAAGTTTAAATATTCCCCTTCACTTTACGGGTGTTTCAACTTGTTACTATTATATAAACTACAGTTTGTTTTATACACACTTAGGCTGACAAGGCCCTTGAAGTTAAAACTAATTCACTTGCCTATCGGTGGCTCAGCCGTAAGTTTGAGGAATTATAATAATAAAAACTGGGTTTAGATATTCGCAGTTGGTAGAGCACAAATAACCCATTGTGTATTATGTAACCTTGTGCTCTGTAACAAGCAGACATTATTCATTCTGGAATTTCAACAAATGATCTAGTAATGGAGTGAAAAATGCTAAAAACCGTATCTTCGTAAATGCAGTTATCAATAATTAGGCTTCACGTCTGGTGTTTAGGTTGTAAAAGTTTCAGTCCATAAAAAGGTCTCAAAATGTTCTTTATAGGACCATGCGTTAGTTTCATACTATATAGAGTATGTTTTATTTACGCCCTATCAATTTAAACTTCAAAAGTTATAACGTTCAATTATACATTAAATATAAATTCTTAAACGTATTTTACGTATGGTAGGATAAATGTAAAAGCAATTGCTTTTTGTATTCTACTTTGAAATGTTAAAAAAAAAAAATTGAAGCGAAACTTCAATAAAGTTTGTGTGTGCGTATTTTATATTATAATAAACGGTACAAAGTGGTAATATAGACACAACTCGATATCGTAAGTGAAAAGTAATGTTTTTCTGGTGATGATTGTTTTTGTTTTTGGAATTTCGCACAAAGCTACTTGAGGGCTATCTGTGCTAGCCGTCCCTAATTTAACAGTGTAAGACTATAGGGAAGGCAGCTAGTCATCACCACCCACCGCCAACTCTTGGGCTACTCTTTTACCAATAAATAGTGGGATTGACCGTCACATTATAACGCCCACACGGCTGTGAGGGCGAGCATGTTTGGCGCGACTCGGGCACGAACCCGCGACCCTCAGATTACGAAGCGCACGCCTTAACGCGCTAGGCCATGCCAGTCCTTCTGGTGATGAGGACTATACTTTCTCGTAGTAATTTGAAAGTAGAAATTAGCACTCGTACAGGTTATGTTGATGATTTTACTATAAGTACCAACACGGGAAAGGTTTTTCTTAAGTTTAAAATCAGTTGTAAATAAAATTATAAAATAACTTTATTCATCCAAATATTGTTACTACGTATACAGTTGTGAATGATTGTAACAAAAATTGAGAATAGTGTGATGTTAAATCGGTTATCAGGAAAATAATACCGGAATTATCAATTTTCATGTAAGCATTTAGTCAGACATAATTATTGCTTTATCTGTCTATATCAAACGAATCACTAAACATGAGGTTTGCATTCTCAGGCACAAATATGAATTTCACGGCGTAAAACATATATTTATGATAAACTTTACGGTAAGAATTTCAGTCTTATTTTCATAGACATATCGTTTATAAACAGAGAAAACAAAGGTTTAAGTTTTCGACGCTGTTTAGTTTTGTGGAGTTTAGAAGTTGAAGAACCTACCTGTTGAACCAGTAACCAGTACTGACAGGTAAGAAGTTATGGTAAAACACAGGAGGTAGGTTGAGAATGCCAAGCAGTGTTCCTTCATGACCGATCTTACCAAATACCTGTTCTTAACATTTCAAAAAGCAGGTCTCCTACTGTCTTCTTAAGTGGTGCTTTATATTAGTTAAGATGTCGCTGACGTCATACCGCACGTTCTCATTTTCAGCGCGTCATTTGTTCAGGAACATTTAGTAGGTGTATCTCCGCCAGGTCTTTCCCATATCTCTCGGAGCTAGGTCTCAAGATGCGGAGCTAGGTCTCAAGATGCACGGTTATTTGCACAATTACAAAACCCACTTTGTGTAAATTTGCTACGACGGAAGGTTTGTAGTGTTTGGGAATTTTAAGAATTTAGTGTAAGATATATGAATTACCGAAACAATCACAAGAAGCAAAAACGTTTATAGTTTTTCTTAAACACCACTGAACCCTAAAAGGAAAAGAAAGACCCAACACTATCTTGGTTTGCAAGAATACAAAAGATAACGAAATACTGTGACATAGAACTTTATAGTTGGGAATCGTGGCTAATATATTAACGTGTGTATTTTTTATTGTTCAGTATTTTCCATCACTACTACATTGTAGATAATATTACAATGGTAACAATAAGGTATTCATCAATCTTTAACAGTTTTAACGCTGAAAAAACTTAATTGAGACTTGTGGAACTCATTGTTTCTTCAGTTAACTATATCGAATATATCTATTAATAAACATAAATTATATTAGTTAAAAATAAGTACAACTATTACTAAAAACATATTAAATGATAAAATAATAAAAAATAACGAAAATTATATATTTATCTGACAAACATCTATGTGAGTTGGGAGACACGTGGTCTGCCTCAAATTCCTGTACATGGGAATATAATGCGTCAGAAATGCAGAAATAGTCATGTGGTTAAACTGAAGGTACAGGGTGTTCGGAAAGTCACTGAGCACTTGTATATTTATTAACAGACAAAACTGCACAATGACTTTCCGAACACCCTGTATGCTTGTATTCTCAAACCGGGTTTCTCGTTATCACGAAAGTATATTTACTGAAGACTTCTAAACCTTTATTGTTGGTGTCTGATTAACACCATGTTATTTTACCTGGACAGATGTCAAGATCGTCATCACCCGAATAACTACAATAATAACTAAAACTGTATGTGGTTAACTCTAATAATAACCAGAACTAAAATTAAACTCATGATTATACGTAACTCAAACTAAAGCTACAAATCCTTAACTATAAGTATAGATATAGCTAAAAAAGAACATAAAAATATCACTGGTGAAACCGCAATATAATAACACTGTTACACCAGCAATTTAATATTAGGTAGTAAGTACTGTTATATTTACAACTGATATTGCTTTAAAAAATCGAAGTCAAGTTGCAGAGGTAGTTATAGTACTCGATTTGTAATCTGAGGGTCGCGGGTTCGAGTCCCCGTTACACCAAACATGCTCGCCCTTTCAGCGTTATAACGGTACTTACAATCCCACTATTCGTTGGTGAAAGAGTAGCCCAAGAGTGGGTGGTGATGACTAACTAACTTTCCTCTCGTCTTTAACTGCTAAGTTAGGGACGGCTAGCGCAGATAGTCCTCATGTAGCTTTGCGCGAAATTCAAAACAAACAAATAAACAAACCTAGCTGTAGATTAGCAAGCAAAATAAAGCTACACGTGAGATTTTCGTATGATAAACTGAAATACGTTTATATTAAACTTGCTTGATACTTTCTGTGACTTGACAGAAATCAAAACTGCAAAACAGAGTTTCGAGCGAACTCGTTACAAGTGTCCTCTTATGATTCTATATAATAAACAAAAGTAACATAAGCACTATCTCAGTAATAGTGAGATTAACCTTTTTCGTAAATGCTCGCTCATTCGTGCCATTTTAATAAGTTAGAACTGCCTATGTTTACACTATGAACAAATACCAATTATCAAGCTGTGTTTGTGAGAGAGGGTCTCTCTTTTTGCTTCACTGCATGATTTATCAGGTACTTCTCCTAACCTATTAAAATTCCAAATAATTAGTGGAGATGATAAGAAGCTTTCAACCTGATCTTTTATGTACAAAAATTGCAATTTACCCAACTGAATATTAAATAGCTTTTTATAAATTTTACATCTCAACAAATCCTCAGCTTTAGTATTTATCGTTTTAATCGAATTATTTCCTGTGGCGACTTACATAATGTTCGAGTCCTTCTCTTTGTGTAATTACCGCTAAAGCCCACACTGGTGTCTTCCGTTGCTATGCTAACTACTTTTTTGTTTCAACTTTAAGAACAAACATGTTTTTTATTGTTCCTGTTTATTGTTCATTTATTGTACAAACTATGATTTGATTTCAGGTAAAGGACGAACTTTCATGAACTAAAAATCTTACTTCTTACGAGGAATGATTTCATTACGAGTTAAGAACCTGGATACACGAACGTAAGCTTGCACTTTGTACGAGGTATGTATGATTTGGTTCACGAAAGAGTTCAAGATTTTGGAAATGTATAATCTCATTCAGGACAGAGGTCATGACCTTCAGCATATTTTGTGATTAATATGTGAATTTTAAGCAATCGACAAAACAGATCCATTAGTTAATTTTTATTTCGAACATAAAATAATTGAAAACCTTATCACAAATTTAACAAAGGTGTATATTACTTTCTCTTCTTAATTTGTATTTAAGCACAAAGCTACATAGTGCCATACATGCTGTGTCATATGAGTATCGAAACCCGATTTTTAGTGTTATAAACCATCAGACTTGCCTATAGTACTCTTGGTAGGCACAACGCAAATAATCTCCCGTGTAGCTTTGTGATTAATTATAAACGAAACAAACACAGTCAACTGTACCTCACTATTCAGGAAAATACAAAAGTGTTTTTGTTTTTTTTTCCAATTCAGATGAAACAACCATGTGACTTAGTGTTTGAAAACGTCGATGTACCAGATGGCCAATTAGATAAGCCTACAGTCATTTAACACTACATATTTATAGACGTCGCATATCCGATTAAACGATCGTTGTGCAGAATATTCTGGAATACTTGATGTAACCAGGGAAGATACACCCATGTTTTGTTTTGTTTGTGATAGGTGAATGCGGCATTTTGCTTTGTTTCCTTTCTATTGCCTGAACGCATCGTAAATGTTCCGTGTGATCAGTACGTTAGTAAGTTGAACCGTATGGAGAGAGTAAACCTAACGTTACTTTTCAGCACAAGAGCCGACTTGTTCGTGTTTCGTCTGGTGTAACAAACACAGTCGTTTACGAAAGATTATTGAAAAGGCTCGAATGGGTGACATATTCGTACTAGATATGTTATAATTTGTGGCTGAGATCCTAAAAATTGTGTTTTAATGACAAAAAAAGATAGATTTGAACCTAAAAAATATGTGTTTAATCTCGTGGAAGTGAAGTTTCTTGATCATATTATGGGTACATAAGGAATATTCAAGGATTCTGCTAAAATAGCAGTGATAAAGACGGGACTCAACCAGTGATTACAGTTTCTTTGTTTTTGCATAATATTATTAACAGTTCCATCTTCTCCACGTTTGTCTTAACCTTATTGGCTCTCACTAACAAAAAAGCATATTTTAAGTGGAGTGAGGAATGTGACCGAACGTTCTAGATCCTGAAGCGAGCTTCATTAAAAATCCTAGTGCTGATATGTACATAACAAGATTGTAAATCCCTTCTGACTACTGATGCTACTGATAATGGATTTGGATCAGTACTATTATTGTTGCAGGGTGGAGTAGAACGTGTAATCGTGCATGCTGGTCACATGCTCTCTGTTCTTGAATGCAGATACTGTATGATGAAGAAAGATGGATAAAGATTTAATTGCTGTTTTATCCATCTTAAACCCTAAAGAAATATAAAATAAAAAAAGAACTGAAAGTGTTTTTAGCTTCTCAACATGAGATAGAAAACAAAGAGACGAATACAGAGACAAGAGTCAACTGTAAAAGCCCACGACGGTCTTCCAATCGATATGACTGGAATTAAGCCTGATTATCAATAGTTAAGACAGTCGTTTTGTCAAGAAGTAAAAGGCTGAAGGAGTTTTGTAACTCTTTCTTTCCTAGCTATCAAATTTGGTTCTCTTAGAGAATGTGTGGACTTACATTTTGTAATTACTTCTCGACTATAAGAGATAAAAATGTCGCTGACCGTAAGATCACCGGACAGAATGAAATAACAATTGCTGCTCTCCAAATTTGCAAGTGTTGCTCCCTATACAATGTATGCACTTCATTGTGCAATTACAACTTTGATTACGACACAATTAAGACAGAATCGCTAACTGTAATGTCTAGTGCATCTAAATACAATAACTAGGAGTTCGAAAACCCAGCTGAAAATATGTTAATAACTATTGTTTTCTGAGCTATCAATTCGCGTTTTAAGATGCACAGGGTATGCACTATACTGTACGATTACCAATCAATAATCTGGAGCTAGAACAATTTGTTGGATGAAAGATTAAAGGGACTGAAAAGGACTATGGGACTCTAACTCCGAGAGTCCAGCAGAGTTTCACTATAAGAGTACACTGGAGGAGAGCTGCTTGATTAATACAGTTTAGAACGGCTAGTGCCATTAAATGAAAATATCAGTTCCGCTTAGTTTGTACAACTGAAGGTGATAACTAGGAGTTTTAAAATGCAGTTGAAAGAATTTCCGATCCTCGCTTTTCAAAACGTTTCACGAAAATCACACACACAACTGATCTAGCTGAATGGCTAAGAAGACTTCATCGTCCTCTCTGAGTCTTTTGGTATACCTGAAGAACATACAACTTTTCCACATGCAAACAGGGAATTGTTTTATCTGTGTATTGATATATATACTACAGTAACAGATCGAATAGTAATTCTGGCCGATGAAAATTTTGGCTCAAAAGTCTCAATTTAGATGAGTTATATCATTACTTGTTTCATGAAGAAATCTGCACCAGTTTAGTGGTCCAATATTTGTAGCACTTTACTAGACAGAAGCTACTAGCAAGTAGCTTTGAAAAATAATTCAAGGCAGTAACAAAGTAATTAGAACAGGAGCCAGAAGTGGCTGTTGAAAGTTATTAGTGTGTGTGAGAAGTGTATTTTGAAATAAATATATATGAAAACATAAGTGACTACATGTATGAGGCTCCACACGCATGTACGAACATTACATTAACTTATTTCCGAATGTTGTACAACACGATTGATTTGATTAAATAATGAACACAATTATAAGACAATGTGTGAATAGAAACAAAAAATATGATCTGGATTTTATACTTTGCAATATGAAGTTAGCATAATTACTCACCTATAAAATTTTATTTAAAAATACAGTGTACTGTCTTCATTTTAATCGTGAGATGTCTCAACTTCGGCAAGTAATGAACTTCGATGAAAACAAAACTAATGGAAAACTCTCACACTACATGTGAGAGAAAAAGTTTTATTTGTAGATTTTTCTATGAGAGACAAAAAATGTTTTTATTGGATCCAATCAAAATGTTTGAGTAAGGGAGGTTAATAACAGTACATGAAATTACTAAATAGTTGCTTAAATATCATAACAACGATAAACTTGGTTACTAAAAGTAACTTATAGTGTTACTTCATTGTAATAGCACGTTGTCGACCATGCACTTACTAAACCACAAAAATTAATCAATATTTTCTTAATATTGTTTCAGAACAAGGTGCACTATAAGATAGAAGAAAATGTTAACTATAAATGCGTTAGTGGGATGTGACACCTAAGTGACGAAACTGTGTAAATAACATATAGCTAGTACTGAACCTGTCACTAGAAAAAGGTTTCTAAAAATATAACGAAAGCGTTGGTTGATAATTAATGTTAAAAGTAAAAGTTAGCATAACCTAATCCATATCAACATGTATCTATTCTATTGGATGCAAAGTGAACCCTATAGAAACATCACTTGACCAGTGTAATTTATTTATTACTCTGCCTTTACATGTACTTTAAAGGGTAGTCATGGTTGTAAGAAGACAGTTGTAACCTTCTATAAATCTACAACAACACAGCTGGCTGACCTTCTAACAAATTAAATTTCATTACCTGTGCATTTTACAATATGTAATTTTGCTATATAAGGTTATTTTCTTCAATCAGCCAGTCGTATTTTGCATTACGTGTGCTTTCATTTTTTAATGCAGATGTTACAAATCTAACTGTGTCGATTGGTTCATCAGCTTTTTGGGTTCCTGATACCAAACAGATTTATTTATTAATGAACCAACCTTCAGAAATCAAGACATCTCAGAAAGAAGATACTTCCAACAGAACCAAATACAACACTAGAGATTTCCATATCCAAACTGTTGGAATTCAGGTTATACATATATATATTATGTAGAACCAGGACCAATAGTGTTTCCACGATCTTCAACAATGCTAGTCAGTAAAAGGTTTCACCCAAAGTTTGGGTATAAGAAGAATTTATTTAGGTATCTAACAATGGTGAAACAAATACACAAAATGTGTGCCCATCACTGGTGGGAATATTTGATGCCAAAGCCATTAGATGCCATTAGAACAGGGACTAAGTAATACAAATTAAGGATGCTGAGATATTTAACAGTGATAATTGAACAGGGACACAGTAATATAAATTAGGGATGTGAGATTTTCAACAGTGATAATTGAACAGGGACACAGTAATATAAATTAGGGATGTCAGATTTTCAACAGTGATAATTGAACACGGACACAGTAATATACATTAAGGATGTTGAGATATTCAACAGTGATAATTGAACAGGGACACAGTGATATAAATTAAGGATGTTGAGATATTCATCAGTGATAACTGAACAGCGACACAGTAATATAAATTAAGGATGCTGAGATATTCAACAGTGTTAATTCAACAGGTACACAGTAATATAAATTGAGGATGTTGAGATATTCAACAGTGTTATCTGAACAGGGATACAGTTATATATTAAGGATGCTGAGATATCAACAGTGATATTTGAACAGGGACACAGTAATATAAATTAAGGATATTGAGACATTCAACGGTGAATATATATTTAAGGATGCTGAGATATCAACAGTGATATTTGAACAGGGTACACAGTAATATAAATTAAGGATATTGAGATATTCAACGGTGATAATTGAACAGGGACACAGTAATATAAATTAAGGATGTTGAGATATTCAACAGTGGTGAAACACAGAACAGGGACACAGTAACATAAATTAAGGATGTTGAGATATTCAACAGTGACAATTGAGCAGGGATACAGTAATATAAAGTAACATGAGGATGTTGAGATATTCAACAGTGATAATTGAACAGAGACAGGGACACAGTAATTTAAATTAAGGATGTTGAGATAAAATGTGTGTTTTATTATTACGTTAGCTTTGAGATATTCAACTGTTACAAATTTATTTTATTTGTGTTTTATTATTACAGCGAAAATTTATTTTATTTATTCTAAGGTGTTTGGACCATATATTTAGCTTTAAAAAAGCATATGAAGTTTTTAAATATCAAAACAACTATAAACTTGGTACACTTCATTGTAATAGCACGTTTTCAACCATGCACTTACTAAAGCACAAAAATTAATCAATATTTTTTTAATATTGTTTCAGAACAAGGTGCACTATAAGAAAACTATAAAAGTGTTAGTGAGATGTGACACTTAAGTGGCGAAACTTTGCAAATACCACCATAACTAGTACTGAAACTGTCACTAGAAGAAAGCTTCTAAGGAAATATAACGAAAGCGTTGGTGATAATAAATGTTTAAAGTAAAAGTCAGCATAACCTAATCCACGTCAACACGTATCTATAGGATGCAATGTGAACCCTATAGAAACATCACTTGACCAGTATAATCCATTTATTACTCTGCATAACCTAATCCACGTCAACACTTATCTATAGGATGCAATGTGAACCCTACAGAAGTATCACTTGACCAGTATAATCCATTTATTACTCTGCCATTACATGTAGTTTACAGGGTGGTCATTAATGTATGTAGATAGTTATAACCTTCTCTAAGCCTTCAACCACACAGCTGGCTGACCGCTTTGAAAGTTGAGATAAACACTGAGATGTAGGATAAAGGCACATACCACAATAGTGGAAGAAACTTTGAGATCCAATGAATATACAGTTGATCTAAGTAGTGAGGTAATAGTACAGATCTCATCCGTGATGGCAAGCAACACCATCAGCAGCAATTGTATTGTGCAAAACAGAGCCTCGAAACCAAACTTCCCCCATACCCACACACACACATCACCATTACTACCAGAGGAATGAAGAAGAGGCCTCCTGAACATCAGAAGTTCATCATATTGGAAGTTCACATAAATGATTCAGTGGCGACTAAAAGTAGCATTCCCAATGACTATACTTATCATGATCATAGAATATACAGTTTTGCAATACATACAAATATTTAAACCACATATTACAAAAACAGCCACATATTGTTTAAATGCGTGGGCTCTTAAAAGCTAAAAGGTGGATAAGTACCAGTAAACGTTCGTTTTAAGGATTGAAAAGAAAGTGTTGTGTTTACTTGTCAAATTTGCAGACACGGTGAGGTACCTTTCCAAAGACTGAAATATTATCTTGACAAATTCTGTATTGAAGGATTTGTTTACTAAGTTTAATTAGGAGTAAAATAATGTATGACTTAATTGGATAATTTGCTTTGACGAATTTAATGTATTTATATTTTTTAGAATTCTGTTTGTACGTTATTTATAAACAAAAGTTTTACAAACTTACAAATAATACTGTGTTTTCTCTGATCTAGAATTGAATATTTTATCGACTGTTCATATGGAGCGAATTAATTCTGTATTAATACACAGGTTACATTTAAATTGTTTTCGTACTGGAAACAGAAAGTCATCCGCTCACTATTTACGTTTATAAATCTGTAACATTAGTGACAGATTTATTATTATATATTTATTTTAATATCGATGTTTGTTTAAGTCAAATATATTTTTATAAATGCAAGTAACTTATTTTGTTAAATCAATATTGAGAAATTTACGCCTCGTAATTAAAGTTGTAGAAAAATCTCAAGCGTAAGAATCAACTCTGTATATATAGATGTACATATCGTCATTGTTCCCTTAGCTGAAATTTCTAGAAACTCTCTTATCAAGCTTATCAAAGGTAATCAACGCAACATGGAGAGACAGTATATATTGTTGGTTTACTTTGGTTGGAATACTCTAAACTTCAAAATTTACAACTATGATTAACCCTTATTAATCGGGAAACTACAGATATTTCACCATGATAGTTTATATATTTCGAGCATTGCAAACTGCTCAATTTTAGTGAATTAACATCAAACGTTAGCACTTTTGCAAAAACATAACATCAGTGGTTAAAAAACAAAAAACTCACGTGTGATCAGTGAAGAGCTTGCTATTTACCCCTTCAGTGAACTGTACATTCATTCATTTAGTGAATGAAAACATTAAGGGTAAACAAAATCTTATAATGGGGCTAGGACCTTTAAGGGATGATGTACGAATGATTGTATCTGATGATCACAAAAAAGCGAGATTGAATCAATACTTATGCAGTATCCCTCATTTTCAGCAGTTGGTAGACGAAGACAAAGTTGAACAAGACAATTGCATAAATTTTGAGCTTGTTAAAATAAAGCTGGAAAATATAAAGAATCATAATGCTTCTGAGCCAGGTGTTTTTTCCCCATGTAGGGGTTAAGAAAATTAACGTTTTGATATATGAGCATTTGCCACAATTTTTCTTGTAAACCTTTGAATAGTAAACAAGTGCCATCAAATTATAAATTAGCTAATGTTAGTCTTTCATCTGTTTTTGGGTATGTTTTGGAAAGTCTGCTAAAAGATGCTTTGCAAAGTCATTTAACAAAGTTTAGAAAACTAATGGGTAGTCAAAATGCTCTCACAAAGGGAAAATATACCTTACAATTATTTTTACATGTTATGAAAATCGTAGTACATATATAGATAAGAATAAGAGTGTAGATATGGCGTATCTGAATTTAAAAAAAAATGACAAAACATTCACAAAGTACCACATAAAAGGCTTGTAAAAACTTATCTTTTTTTGTGTTTGAGATAAATGAATTAATAGATGATATGTGAAAATTGGTTTTATGCTATTTATGTTTTTAAACTCTATTTTGTGCCATAAAACACAAACCAACCAACTAAAATATTGTTTTGTTTTATTTTGTATTGGAAACATAAAATCAGCAGCTCACTGAAAAGTTTCATAAAATTGTAACATAAGTAAAAGATTTATTATTATAAATTCATTTTAAGATCGATATTTGTTTAAGTTAAATTTATTTTTAAAAATGCAAGTAACTTATTTTGTTAAATCTGTATTGAGAAATTTACGCTTCTTTATGAAAGTCGTGGAAAATTTTCAAGTGTAAGAATGAACACTGAATATGTATATGTAAATACCATCAGTGTTGCTTCAGGTGAAATTTTTAGAAACTCTCCTCACAGTCTTATCAAAGTGATCAACGCGACGTGGAGAGACAGTATCTATTGTTGGTTTACTAAGGTTGGTATATTATAAACTTCGAAAGCTATAACTGTGATTAACCCTTATTAATCGGGAAACTACAGATATTTCATCGGGATAGTTTATAAATTTCGAACAATACAAACTGCTCAACTTTAGCGAATTAACATGAGACGTCAGTATTTCTAGAAATACATAAGATAACTTCAGTAGTTTGAAAACAAAACAAAAGAAAAACTCACGTGTGATCAGTGAAGAGCTGGCAGGCTGCCCCTTTAGTGAAACTATACCGATATCAACTTGAAATTAATTATCTTTTCCACAACAGATAGAAAACTCACTATCGTCTGTGAGTTTGTAAATTATTATTTGTAATAACCGTTATTATTGTTTCTATCTTAAAGCATAGTTGTACTAAGAAAGAAAACTGTGTGTATCCATCTTATTGGCAAATATCAGAATTTCAATAGACATAAACATCTAATTAACCTCTAAATTTAAGAGGGTTAACTCACTTTCAGGCTATTTGAAATAGTAATACGTAACATAATAAATTAGAGACTCATCCGAGATAAATTATAATACGTAACACATTTTACCTTCTTTTCAAGATTTCGTTATTCTGGAGAATGTTTGGAGCACAGAAATGCTATAAAACGTCCCTAGTCTGTTTTATTGTATTGTCGCTTTTAATTAATAGATGGCGATATATTACAATACAGAAATAAATTTTTATTTCGAGACCCATAGTTCCTAATTGCACCAATTTCTGCACCGTTTCATTTTCATTATATCCTGTCTTATCACGTAAAATTATTTGAAACGTAATATAATTTTAGATTCGTTAAAAACACTCTACATGCTCACATGAAGTACCATGATAGAGCAGACTCGAATCATTACAAACAATACGGTACTCTATAAACAAAACATTTAACAGTCAATAATTTTGATACACCTTTATCATTTTTGTAAGATCGTGAAATAGTGTGTGAAATCATGCAGACCGCAAAACGTTATAGGATTGCGTCTATGGTTACGTTGTAATATTCGTATAGATACATTCTATTGAATAATAAGGAACGACGAAACCATTAAACTATGCCTACAACAATATGCAATATCAGTAAAACTGGATATAAAATATCATACGCTGTTGCACGTTCCAATCGTTTTTACAAAAAAATCTTATATAACAATCAACGTAAATAAAACTAGAAGCTTTTACAATTATAGATAATATAACATATGTATATATCAGAGTGTTTCTCTTTCTATTGCCATCTGGTTGCTGTAAATGAAAATACAAAAAAAAGTTACTTTTGAAATTGTTTACAGCGTTTTCAAATTCCAAATACTCCTCAGAAGACACACATCCCATGTGGTCTAGTGGTTAGAATACCTCTCCTTTACCCATCATGCAAGTATTCGATTCCTGGCATGGGAAGTTCTCACAAAATTCCTGAAATATAGGTAAAATATCACAATCTCATGAACGATGTTAATTAATAAATACGATACACCGGACATCATTGGTATTAAATTATATCTATGAGTATCATAAAAGGGCTAGGTTGAATGAATACTTAGGCAGTATGCATCAGTTTCAACAGTTGGTAGACGAAGACAAACGTAAACACGAAAATCGCATAAATTTTGAGATTGTTAAAATAAAACTGGAAAATTTAAAGAATCATAATGCTCCTGGGCCAGGTGTTTTTTTTCCCATGGAGGGGGTTAAGAAGGTTAACGATTTGATATATGAGCACTTGCCACAATTTTTCTTGTAAATCTTTGAATAGTAAACAAGTGCCATCAAATTATAAATTAGCTAATGTTACTGCTATCTTCAAGGGAGGTAACAGAAGTTGTTCCAGCAAGTTTAGGCCTGCTAGACTTTCATCAGTTTTTGGGTATGTTTTGGAAAGTCTGCTAAAAGATTCTTTGCAAAGTCATTTAACAAAGTTTAGAATATTACTGAGTAGTCAACATGTTTTCACTAAGGGACAATATACCTTACAAATATTTTTACATGTTTGAAAATGGTAGTACATATATAGATAAGGATAAGAGTGTAGATTTGGCGTATCTGAATTTAAAACAATTGACAAAGTACAACATAAAATGCTTGTAAAAACTTATCTTTTTTGGTGTGAGAGATAAATAAATTAATTGCATAGAATAGCGGCTTGGTGAAAAAAGCAAAGAGTTGTAATAAATGAGTTCAGTCAAATTCGATTAATGTTGCAAGTGGTGCACCTCGAGGTTTCAGTCTTATGACCTTTCTTGTTTTGATTTATATTAATGAGAAAGACAAAGGAATTGTCAATACATTACTTAAATATTCCGATGGTATCAAAATCTTGGGTTTTGCTGACTGTAAAGAGGATGCTGTTGCTTTACACAAGGATTTAGATTATTTACTGTCGTGAAAGAAAAGGATCTTAGTATATTGGTTGATCAGTTTCTTAAGCCGTCCAATCAGTGTGTCATCACAAGTGGTAGAACAAATGGGATTTTCTGTTGTATTTACATATAAATAATAATAATCTGTCAGAAAATGTGTAAAATTAGGTGATGTCATATCACACCATTGTTGGGACAACAAGTACTATAAATGCCATAGTGGACATTTTTAATATGGTGATAGTACAAGTAGGTTCTGTGAACTCAAGACAAAAGGTTGGATTACAATAAAAATATATATATCTTTTCATATGAAAACAGTTTATAAAGAACGTTTCTATAAATTCATATAAAATTTATGTCAGACATTCACAAACGTGATTAGATTCACTATAATTAAGGTAGAACATTCCTTCCACAAACAAAAAAGTTTTATTTTTTATACCTTAGCCAAAGTTGTTACATGATATACAAAAATTATTAATGTTCATTGCAATTACAGGAATAAGATGAAGTCATGACATATTATCAAATGGTTCTTCTTTAAGTTACAGTCATAAAGAAGCCATGTTCTTGCATTAAAGTGCCAACAATTTCTAGCAGAGATGAGAACGTGTTATCCAGTTTTGAAGTAATTTTTTGATCATCGATGTTTCATGGCAACCTCGAAGTCTCATACTGAGGCTCTCGGTGTATATGGCCAAGGGCCTGTAATATTGTGTCAAGCACTAAGATAATACAGATTTGCAAGAAGTATGTTAAGCCTATGTTTAACATACAAACATCATCATGCAGTGCCTGAGCAGCCAGTGTAACTATTCAGTGTTATATTCTTTTTAACATGTTTTACTGTCTACAACAGTATTTTAAATTAAAAACTAGCGTTATGTGTTTGTAAATAGAATATGTTGTTGTTTTTCTTTAATATTACTTTCATTAATAGTGTAGGTGAAATATTTCATATATCTACTTTTATTATTTTTAGTGTTTCATTATTATATTTTTATCATAAAAGTTATGTAAAACTGTTAGCTTAGTATTGTCTCATAATGTATTACTAGCATAAACAATTATCGAAGTAATTCGTTATTGGTTGATTTAGTGCCACATAATTACATATGTTTTGCTTAGCTTAAAAAAAACAACAACAAAAACTACCTCATGTGGTTACATTATTGACCAAAGATTAGTATGTTTTATCTGTCAACTGTCAGTGAAGATATGTGTATTATCTTACTCTATTTTGAATAATTTTCGTCAAGAATACATTTGATTCTGTTAGCTATGTTATATGGAGAAGTGCTTTTCACTATTCTGTCACATATACATTTCTTGCATTACACTGATATCTGTTATTTATCATTAAAAGTAGTGCACTTCTGTTTGTGCATACTCGATGATATTGTTGATTCTTGCAAAAAATAAACAGCATGAACACGTGTTGCGTTACAAAATATTTGCAAAAGCAATTACTCTTTCTTCAATAAAAATACGAATGAACCTGATAAAAATGTTAACTTTACGATAAAAATTTGCAAGTTCATTCATAATTTACATGTTATAATTCTAAAGAAGTTTTTTCTCAAACAAAATTTCTTTTTGAAAGGGGTTATTTTACTTTAACAAAATTATAAAATATTTATATTAAATTGATTGAAATTGTGGACCATTTTGTACTCCATATTATGGACTTTGTCACTGTACACAGTGGGATTGGACGAGAAAAGATTTTTCAACACTTTATGATGTTTACAAACAACTGCTAAAGTTGAGTGAAAGCCTTTCTTTGAGCACCTGATGCCGTTATCGAGTGTTTCACAACTTCTATAACAGTAATATTATTCTGTTTTTAATGTGACTTTTTAGTGCACAAATATTATATTTGCCAAAACAATTTCGGTAAAAAATAAAGAAACAAAAAATTAATATTCAAGTTATAATTTTAACTTTTTAAGCAACTGAAAGATCTGTGAAGATAAAAAAGCATAAATTCTCTAAATATTCTCTTAAAGGTAAGTAACATATTTCATTCTCCTTTTTAATACACTGATAATTCATCCTATATGAATTCGGGACTAACACGTATCACTTGAGCTGTCTTAACTTAAACAAGTTACGGACTTATTTACTAGATAATGAACATTAATAATCTATCTATTCTAGCCTAACTCACATTGTATTCTTCTCAAAGTATCATAAAACTTTCAAGAAAAGTTCAGTCGTTAGGTAACACGCTAATAACGTGATGTTGAACTTCCTTTTTATCAAAACAATATAAAGTTTGAGAGACGTCTAGTTTTTACTTCTTCATAGACTTGAACTTCAAAACTGAATCAGATTTTTTTTAGATGTCTTATCAACGTTTTGCAGTTTTTAATCTTCTTAGCAACCATGAGTGTTTAAATTTACATATCTTTATCTTTTAATTAAAGGCTGTATTTAGAATGTGCACCGCACAATTAATTGTAAAAACATTCAAAGCTGGAGTTATAGTTGAGCCTTCACATGTAAGAAAAATAATTTTACACTTTAATTCGTTTTGATTATCATTTTGAGAAGGTAAGAGCAAGTTCAGTTTCTATGTTATCGTCAATTTCCTCGCAACCCGTTGCAAAAATTTATTGCAATGTAACTAAAGACTCTAAGGCATAAATAACTCGGCTTTCGTCCAGATGCGGCAAGTGGCTTTCTAAACCTGGAAATTATCTAATCCGGATATGCAGGTAATGAATTATTCTAATTTGAAATAATAGTTGAAATAAAATTTCATAGCAAGCGATGGGTACCATACTTAGTACCCTAAAAAATAACGCTAAAACCTTTTGCATTATAACACACTTTACCCGAATTACGTTTTTGTGAAAATTTATATTGTAGTTCGATTTTGATAGGAATAATGAAATTTTAAAAGTTACCACGCTGTTTGTGAGTTACCACGCTGTTTGTGAAGAATAGGAAGGCATCATCACCACCCACCGCCAACTAGCGACGACTAACGATAACAACCATCTTATAGCTTTCGAACTCACAACCCCGCATATCCCACAGGGAAAAACTCAACAAAATAAATAAATAAACAAATGATTCATATTTTAAAATTGCAACATTTATGCGGTTTATCCAACAGACGTATCAAGACTAGAGCCTATTAGCAAATCCTAAACCCATTATTCAACAACAACAGTGCTTTAATGTTTCAATTTGCATGCAAATTGATACCCCTATAAAATTAATTTAACCTGAATTCCAACTGGAACTTTATACTGCACATTAAGCAGCTACGGGTCAAATGTACAACAACACTGAACATTCTCCGTGTCCTCTGTACCACCACTTGGGGAGCGGATCGATGTTCTATGCTAAAGATATATCGTGCTCTTATTCGATCGAAACTCGACTGTGGATCACTAGTCTATGGCTCTGTCAGACCCTCGGCCATAAAAGTGCTGGACCCCGTTCATCATCAAGGACTTCTGCTCTGCACTGGGGTTCTCCGCACCTACCCAGTTCAGATCTTATTCATAGTCTCATGAACCTCCTCTACACCTTCCCCGTTTGCAATTGTCTTTACTTTATGCTTCGAAATTTTTGTCCTTATCAAAGCATCCCACCTCGGGTTGTGATTTCCTTCCTCGGTGGACCATACATTTTCTGAACAGACGATTTGCCATTGCTCCTTTTGGCCTTTTTATCCAAATGCAGTTGAATAAATTAGGTCTCTCCTTGGATAACATTGCAGCATCCACTGGTCAGCCCATCCCACCATAGCTTATTACAGTCCCCAAATGTCTTTAAGTCATCTGAGAAAAGTAGATACTCCCGATTGGAAGTACCGTCTTTTATTTACTGAACGTCTTTCGAACAATATTTGCATTTCTATTTATACGGATGGTTTAAAATCAGGTGACCTATGCTATGGTTTGTTGCGGTTCGGTGGTTGCACGCAGAATTCCCTCTACAGCTTCTGTGTCCACTTCTGAACTGTACGCCATTTCTTTTGCCCTGGATCACATTGAAGCTTAGCAGTACTCCGACTGCACTATTTATACTGACTCGCTTAGCTCTCCATCGACCCTGGAATCGCTTCATGTTGGTTCACACCCTATTCTCGCCGATATTCAAAACCAAATGGTCCAATTCTCTTTAACATCTTCTTTTATCCAGTTTTTCTGGATACCGGGCCACGTTGGTATTCGCGGGAAATATGTGTATTATCTTACTCTATTTTGAATAATTTTCGTCAACAATACATTTGATTCTGTTAGCTACGTTATATGGAGAAGTGCTTTTCACTATTCTGTCACATATACATTTCTTGCATTACACTGATATCTGTTATTTATCATTAAAACTAGTGCACTTCTGTTTGCGCATACTCGATGATATTGTTGAATTTTGCAAAAAAAAAACAGCATGAACACGTGTTGCGTTACAAAATATTTGCAAAAGCAATTACACTTTCTTCAATACAAAATACGAATGAACCTGATAAAAATGTTAACTTTACGATAAAAATTTGCAGGTTCATTCATAATTTACATGTTATAATTCTAAAGAAGTTTTTCTCAAACAAAATTTCTTTTTGAAAGGGGTTATTTTACTTTAACAAAATTATAAAATATTTATATTAAATTGATTGATATTGTGGACCATTTTGTACTCCATAATATGGACTTTGTCACTGTACACAGTAGTATTGGACGAGAAAAGATTTTTCAACACTTTATGATGCTTACAAACAACTGCAAAAGTTGAGTGAAAGCCTTTCTTTGAGCACCTGATGCCGTTATCGAGTGTTTCACAACTTTTATAACAGTAATATTATTCTCTTTTTAATGTGACTTTTTAGTGCACAAATATGATATTTGCCAAAACAATTTCGGTAAAAAATAAAGAAACAAAAAATTAATATTCAACTTAAAATGGGGTTAACTTTTTAAGCAACTGAAAGATCTGTGAAGATAAAAAGCATAAATTCTCTAAATACTCTCTTAAAGGTAAGTAACATATTTCATTCTCCTTTTTATTACACTGATAATTCATCCTATATGAATTCGGGACTAACACGTATCACTTACGCTGTCTTAACTTAAACAAGTTACGGACTTATTTACTAGATAATGAACATTAATAATCTATCTATTCTAGCCTAACTCACATTGTATTCTTCTCAAAGTATCATAAAACTTTCAAGAAAAGTTCAGTCGTTAGGTAACACGCTAATAATGTGATGTTGAACTTCTTTTTTATGAAAACAATATACACCTTCATCATTTTTGTAAGATCGTGATTTGGTGTGTGTGAGTTCAGCGGACCGCAAAAGGTTACAGGATTCCGTCGTAATATTCGCATAAATACATTCTATTGAATAATAATGAACGATGAAACCATCAGACTGTGCCTACAACGTCGTATAATATCATTAAAATTGGATATAAAATATTTAGCGTTTTTGTACTTTCCAATCGTTTTTACAAAAAAATGTTATATAACAATCAACGTAAATAAAGCTAGAAACATTTGCAATTATAAATATCAGTTAGAAAATATAATACAACTTATATCTATATGAGGAGGTTTGTGTTTCTATTGTCATTTTGTAGTTGTAAATAAAAATACAAGAAAATTTACATTTGAAATTGTTTACAGCGTTTTCAAATTCCAAATATTCCTCAGAAGACATCCGAGATAAATTATAATACGTAACACATTTTACCTTCTTTTCAAGATTTCGTTATTCTGGAGAATGTTTGGAGTACAGAAATGCTATAAAACGTCCCTAGTCTGTTTTATTTTATCGTCGCTTTTAATTAATAGATGGCGATATATTACAATACAGAAATAAATTTTTATTTCGAGACCCATAGTTCCTAATTGCACCAATTTCTGCACCGTTTCATTTTCATTATATCCTGTCTTATCACGAAAAAGTATTTGAAACGTAATATAATTTTAGATTCGTTAAAAACTCTACATTCTCACATGAAGTATCACGATAGAGTGGACTCGAATCGTTACAAACAATACGGTACTCTATAAACAAATCATTTAACAGCCAATAATTTTGACACACCTTTATCATTTTTGTAAGATTGTGAAATAGTGTGTGAAATCAGCGGACCGCAAAACGTTATAGGATTGCGTCTATGGCTACGTTGTAATATTCGTATAGATACATTCTATTGAATAAGAAGTAACGATGAAACCATTAGACTATGCCTACAACGATATACAATATCATTAAAACTGGATATAAAATATCATACGCTCTTTCACTTTTCCAATCGTTTTACAAAAAATGTTATATAACAATCAACGTAAATAAAGCTAGAAACTTTTACAATTATAGATATTAGTCACAAAATATAATATAACATATGTATATATCAGGGGGTTTGTTTTTCTATTTCCATCTGGTAGTTGTAAATGAAAATACAAGAAAAGTTACATTTCAAATTGTTTACAGCGTTTTCAAATTCCAAATATTCCTCAGAAGACACACATCACATGTGGTCAAGTGGTTAGGATACCTCTCCTTTACCCATCATGCAAGTATTCGATTCCTGGCATCGGAAGTTCTCACAAAATTCCTGAAATATAGGTAAAATATCACAATCTCATGAACGATGTTAATTAATAAATACGATACACCGGACAGCATTGGTATTAAATTATATCTATGAGTATCATAAAAGGGCTAGGTTGAATGAATACTTAGGCAGTATGCATCAGTTTCAACAGTTGGTAGACGAAGACAAACGTAAACAAGAAAATCGCATAAATTTTGAGATTGTTAAAATAAAACTGGAAAATTTAAAGAATCATAATGCTCCTGGGCCAGGTGTTTTTTTTTTCCCATGGAGGGGGTTAAGAAGGTTAACGATTTGATATGTGAGCACTTGCCACAATTTTTTTTGTAAATCTTTGAATAGTAAATAAGTGCCATCAAATTATAAATTAGCTAATGTTACTGCTATCTTCAAGGGAGGTAACAGAAGTTGTTTCAGTAATTTTAGGTCTGCTAGTCTTTCATCAGTTTTTGGGTATGTTTTGGAAAGTCTGCTAAAAGATGCTTTGCAAAGTCATTTAACAAAGTTTAGAATATTACTGGGTAGTCAACATGTTTTCACTAGGGACAATATACCTTACAAATATTTTTTACATGTTATGAAAATGGTAGTACATATTTAGATAAGGATAAGAGTGTAGATTTGGCGTATCTGAATTTAAAACAATTGACAAAGTACCACATAAAAGGCTTGTAAAACTTATCTTTTCGGTGTGAGAGATAAATAAATTAATTGCATAGAATAGAGGCTTGGTGAAAAAAGCAAAGAGTTGTAATAAATGAGTTCAGTCAAATTCGATTAATGTTGCAAGTGGTGTACCTCAAGTTTCAGTCTTATGACCATTCTTGTTTTTTGATTTATATTGATGAGAAAGACAAAGGAATTGTCAATACATTACTTAAATATTCCGATGGTATCAAAATCTTGGGGTTTGCTGACTGTAAAGAGGATGCTGTTGCTTTACACAAGGATTTAGATTATTTAGTGTCGTGAAAGAAAAGGATCTTAGTATATTGGTTGATCAGTTTCTTAAGCCATCCAATCAGTGTTTCATTACAAGTCGTAGAACAAATGGGATTTTCTGTTGTATTTACATATAAATAATAATAATCTGTCAGAAAATGTGTAAAATTAGGTGATGTCATATCACACCATTGTTGGGACAACAAGTACTATAAATGCCATGGTGGATATTTTCAATATGGTGATAATACAAGTAGGTTCTGTGAACTCAAGACAAAAGGTTGGGTTACAATAAAAATATATATATCCTTTCATATGAAAACAGTTTATAAAGAACGTTCCTATAAATTCATATAAAATTTATGTCAGACATTCACAAACGTGATTAGATTCACTATAATTAAGGTAGAAAATTCCTTCCACAAACAAAAAAGTTTTATTTTTTATACCTTAGCCAAGGTTTTATATGATATGTAAAATTATTAATGTTCATTGTAATTACAGGAATAAGATGAAGTCATAACATATTATCAAATGGTTCTTCCTTAAGTTACAGTCATAAAGAAGCCATGTTCTTGTATTAAAGTGCCAACAATTTCTAGTAGAGATAAGAACATGCTATCCAGTTTTGAAGTAATTTTTTGATCATCGATGTTTCATGGCAACCTCGAAGTCTCATACTGTGGCTCTCGGTGTATATGGCCAAGGGCCTGTAATATTGTGTCAAGCACTAAGATAATACAGACTTGCAACAAGTATGTTAAGCCTATGTTTAACATACAAACATCAGCATGCAGTGCCTGAGCAGCCAGTGTAAATATTCAGTGTTATATTCTTTTTAACATGTTTTACTATCTACAACAGTATTTTAAATTAAAAACTAGTGTTATGTGTTTGTAAATAGAATATATTGTTGTTTTTCTTTAATATTACTTTCATTAATAGTGTAGGTGAAATATTTCATATATCTACTTTTATTATTTTTAGTGTTTCATTGTTATATTTTTATCATACAAGTTTTGTAAAACTGTTAGCTTAGTTTTGTCTCATAATGTATTACTAGCATAAAGAATTATCGAAGTAATTCATTATTGGTTGATTTACTGCCACATAATTACATATGTTTTTGCTTAGCTTAAAAAAACAACAACAAAAACTGCCTCATGTGGTTTAATTATGGACCAAAAATTAGTATGTTTTATCTGTCAACTGTCAGTGAAGATATGTGTATTATCTTACTCTATTTTGAATAATTTTCGTCAACAATACATTTGAATCTGTTAGCTATGTTATATGGAGAAGTGCTTTTCACTATTCTGTCACATATACATTTCTTGCATTACACTGATATCAGTTATCCATCATTAAAAGTAGTGCACTTCTGTTTGTGCATACTCGATGATATTGTTGAATCTTGCAAAAAAAAACAGCATGAACACGTGTTGCGTTACAAAATATTTGCAAAACAATTACTCTTTCTTCAATAAAAGATACGAATGAACCTGATAAAATGTTAAATTTACGATAAAATTTGCATGTTATAATTCTAAAGAAGTTTTTCTTAAACAAAATTTCTTTTTGAAGGGGGTTATTTTACTTTAACAAAATTATAAAATATTTATATTAAATTGATTGAAATTGTGGACCATTTTGTACTCCATATTATGGACTTTGTCACTGTACACAGTAGGATTGGACGAGAAAAGATTTTCAACACTTTATGATGCTTACAAACAACTGCTAAAGTTGAGTGAAAGCCTTTCTTTGAGCACCTGATGCCGTTATCGAGTGTTTCACAACTTCTATAACAGTAATATTATTCTGTTTTTAATGTGACTTTTTAGTGCACAAATATGATATTTGCCAAAACAATTTCGGTAAAAAATAAAGAAACAAAAATTAATATTCAAGGTAAAATGGGGTTAACTTTTTAAGCAACTGAAAGATCTGTGAAGATAAAAGCATAAATTCCCTAAATATTCTCTTAAAGGTAAGTAACATATTTCATTCTCCTTTTTATTACACTGATAATTCATCCTATATGAATTCGGGACTAACACGTATCACTTAAGCTGTCTTAACTTAAAGAAGTTACGGACTTATTTACTAGATAATGAACATTAATAATCTATCTATTCTAGCCTAACTCACATTGTATTCTTCTCAAAGTATCATAAAACTTTCAAGAAAAGTTCAGTCGTTAGGTAACACGCTAATAATGTGATGTTGAACTTCTTTTTTATGAAAACAATATACACCTTCATCATGTTTGTAAGATCGTGATATGGTGTGTGTGAGTTCAGCGGACCGCAAAAGGTTACAGGATTCCGTCGTAATATTCGCATAAATACATTCTATTGAATAATAATGAACGATGAAACCATCAGACTGTGCCTACAACGTCGTATAATATCATTAAAATTGGATATAAAATATTTTGCGTTTTTGTAGTTTCCAATCGTTTTTACAAAAAATGTTATATAACAATCAATGTAAATAAAGCTAGAAACATTTGCAATTATAAATATCAGTTAGAAAATATAATACAACTTATATCTATATGAGGAGGTTTGTGTTTCTATTGTCATTTTGTAGTTGTAAATAAAAATACAAGAAAATTTACATTTGAAATTGTTTACAGCGTTTTCAAATTCCAAATATTCCTCAGAAGACATCCGAGATAAATTATAATACGTAACACATTTTACCTTCTTTTCAAGATTTCGTTATTCTGGAGAATGTTTGGAGTACAGAAATGCTATAAAACGTCCCTAGTCTGTTTTATTTTATCGTCGCTTTTAATTAATAGATGGCGATATATTACAATACAGAAATAAATTTTTATTTCGAGACCCATAGTTCCTAATTGCACCAATTTCTGCACCGTTTCATTTTCATTATATCCTGTCTTATCACGAAAAAGTATTTGAAACGTAATATAATTTTAGATTCGTTAAAAAAACTCTACATTCTCACATGAAGTATCACGATAGAGTGGACTCGAATCGTTACAAACAATACGATACTCTATAAACAAATCATTTAACAGCCAATAATTTTGACACACCTTTATCATTTTTGTAAGATTGTGAAATAGTGTGTGAAATCAGCGGACCGCAAAACGTTATAGGATTGCGTCTATGGCTACGTTGTAATATTCGTATAGATACATTCTATTGAATAAGAAGTAACGATGAAACCATTAGACTATGCCTACAACGATATACAATATCATTAAAACTGGATATAAAATATCATACGCTCTTTCACTTTTCCAATCGTTTTTACAAAAAAATGTTATATAACAATCAACGTAAATAAAGCTAGAAACTTTTACAATTATAGATATTAGTCACAAAATATAATATAACATATGCATATATCAGGGGGGTTTGTGTTTCTATTGCCATCTGGTAGTTGTAAATGAAAATACAAAAAAAGTTACATTTGAAATTGTTTACAGCGTTTTCAAATTCCAAATACTCCTCAGAAGACACACATCACATGTGGTCTAGTGGTTAGGATACCTCTCCTTTACCCATCATGCAAGTATTCGATTCCTGGCATGGGAAGTTCTCACAAAATTCCTGAAATATAGGTAAAATATCACAATCTCATGAACGATGTTAATTAATAAATACGATACACCGGACAGCATTGGTATTAAATTATATCTATGAGTATCATAAAGGGCTAGGTTGAATGAATACTTAGGCAGTATGCATCAGTTTCAACAGTTGGTAGACGAAGACAAACGTAAACAAGAAAATCGCATAAATTTTGAGATTGTTAAAATAAAACTGGAAAATTTAAAGAATCATAATGCTCCTGGGCCAGGTGTTTTTTTCCCATGGAGGGGGTTAAGAAGGTTAACGATTTGATATATGAGCACTTGCCACAATTTTTCTTGTAAATCTTTGAATAGTAAACAAGTGCCATCAAATTATAAATTAGCTAATGTTACTGCTATCTTCAAGGGAGGTAACAGAAGTTGTTTCAGTAATTTTAGGTCTGCTAGTCTTTCATCAGTTTTTGGGTATGTTTTGGAAAGTCTGCTAAAAGATGCTTTGCAAAGTCATTTAACAAAGTTTAGAATATTACTGGGTAGTCAACATGTTTTCACTAAGGGACAATATACCTTACAAATATTTTTACATGTTATGAAAATGGTAGCACATATTTAGATAAGGATAAGAGTGTAGATTTGGCGTATCTGAATTTAAAAACAATTGACAAAGTACCACATAAAAGGCTTGTAAAACTTATCTTTTCGGTGTGAGAGATAAATAAATTAATTGCATAGAATAGAGGCTTGGTGAAAAAAGCAAAGAGTTGTAATAAATGAGTTCAGTCAAATTCGATTAATGTTGCAAGTGGTGTACCTCAAGTTTCAGTCTTATGACCATTCTTGTTTTGATTTATATTGATGAGAAAGACAAAGGAATTGTCAATACATTACTTAAATATTCCGATGGTATCAAAATCTTGGGGTTTGCTGACTGTAAAGAGGATGCTGTTGCTTTACACAAGGATTTAGATTATTTAGTGTCGTGAAAGAAAAGGATCTTAGTATATTGGTTGATCAGTTTCTTAAGCCATCCAATCAGTGTTTCATTACAAGTCGTAGAACAAATGGGATTTTCTGTTGTATTTACATATAAATAATAATAATCTGTCAGAAAATGTGTAAAATTAGGTGATGTCATATCACACCATTGTTGGGACAACAAGTACTATAAATGCCATGGTGGATATTTTCAATATGGTGATAATACAAGTAGGTTCTGTGAACTCAAGACAAAAGGTTGGGTTACAATAAAAATATATATATCCTTTCATATGAAAACAGTTTATAAAGAACGTTCCTATAAATTCATATAAAATTTATGTCAGACATTCACAAACGTGATTAGATTCACTATAATTAAGGTAGAAAATTCCTTCCACAAACAAAAAAAGTTTTATTTTTTATACCTTAGCCAAGGTTTTATATGATATGTAAAAATTATTAATGTTCATTGTAATTACAGGAATAAGATGAAGTCATAACATATTATCAAATGGTTCTTCCTTAAGTTACAGTCATAAAGAAGCCATGTTCTTGTATTAAAGTGCCAACAATTTCTAGTAGAGATAAGAACATGCTATCCAGTTTTGAAGTAATTTTTGATCATCGATGTTTCATGGCAACCTCGAAGTCTCATACTGTGGCTCTCGGTGTATATGGCCAAGGGCCTGTAATATTGTGTCAAGCACTAAGATAATACAGACTTGCAACAAGTATGTTAAGCCTATGTTTAACATACAAACATCAGCATGCAGTGCCTGAGCAGCCAGTGTAAATATTCAGTGTTATATTCTTTTTAACATGTTTTACTATCTACAACAGTATTTTAAATTAAAAACTAGTGTTATGTGTTTGTAAATAGAATATATTGTTGTTTTTCTTTAATATTACTTTCATTAATAGTGTAGGTGAAATATTTCATATATCTACTTTTATTATTTTTAGTGTTTCATTGTTATATTTTTATCATACAAGTTTTGTAAAACTGTTAGCTTAGTTTTGTCTCATAATGTATTACTAGCATAAAGAATTATCGAAGTAATTCATTATTGGTTGATTTACTGCCACATAATTACATATGTTTTTGCTTAGCTTAAAAAAACAACAACAAAAACTGCCTCATGTGGTTTAATTATGGACCAAAATTAGTATGTTTTATCTGTCAACTGTCAGTGAAGATATGTGTATTATCTTACTCTATTTTGAATAATTTTCGTCAACAATACATTTGAATCTGTTAGCTATGTTATATGGAGAAGTGCTTTTCACTATTCTGTCACATATACATTTCTTGCATTACACTGATATCAGTTATCCATCATTAAAAGTAGTGCACTTCTGTTTGTGCATACTCGATGATATTGTTGAATCTTGCAAAAAAAAACAGCATGAACACGTGTTGCGTTACAAAATATTTGCAAAACAATTACTCTTTCTTCAATAAAAGATACGAATGAACCTGATAAAATGTTAAATTTACGATAAAATTTGCATGTTATAATTCTAAAGAAGTTTTTTCTTAAACAAAATTTCTTTTTGAAGGGGGTTATTTTACTTTAACAAAATTATAAAATATTTATATTAAATTGATTGAAATTGTGGACCATTTTGTACTCCATATTATGGACTTTGTCACTGTACACAGTAGGATTGGACGAGAAAAGATTTTCAACACTTTATGATGCTTACAAACAACTGCTAAAGTTGAGTGAAAGCCTTTCTTTGAGCACCTGATGCCGTTATCGAGTGTTTCACAACTTCTATAACAGTAATATTATTCTGTTTTTAATGTGACTTTTTAGTGCACAAATATGATATTTGCCAAAACAATTTCGGTAAAAAATAAAGAAACAAAAAATTAATATTCAAGGTAAAATGGGGTTAACTTTTTAAGCAACTGAAAGATCTGTGAAGATAAAAAGCATAAATTCCCTAAATATTCTCTTAAAGGTAAGTAACATATTTCATTCTCCTTTTTATTACACTGATAATTCATCCTATATGAATTCGGGACTAACACGTATCACTTAAGCTGTCTTAACTTAAAGAAGTTACGGACTTATTTACTAGATAATGAACATTAATAATCTATCTATTCTAGCCTAACTCACATTGTATTCTTCTCAAAGTATCATAAAACTTTCAAGAAAAGTTCAGTCGTTAGGTAACACGCTAATAATGTGATGTTGAACTTCTTTTTTATGAAAACAATATACACCTTCATCATGTTTGTAAGATCGTGATATGGTGTGTGTGAGTTCAGCGGACCGCAAAAGGTTACAGGATTCCGTCGTAATATTCGCATAAATACATTCTATTGAATAATAATGAACGATGAAACCATCAGACTGTGCCTACAACGTCGTATAATATCATTAAAATTGGATATAAAATATTTTGCGTTTTTGTAGTTTCCAATCGTTTTTACAAAAAATGTTATATAACAATCAATGTAAATAAAGCTAGAAACATTTGCAATTATAAATATCAGTTAGAAAATATAATACAACTTATATCTATATGAGGAGGTTTGTGTTTCTATTGTCATTTTGTAGTTGTAAATAAAAATACAAGAAAATTTACATTTGAAATTGTTTACAGCGTTTTCAAATTCCAAATATTCCTCAGAAGACATCCGAGATAAATTATAATACGTAACACATTTTACCTTCTTTTCAAGATTTCGTTATTCTGGAGAATGTTTGGAGTACAGAAATGCTATAAAACGTCCCTAGTCTGTTTTATTTTATCGTCGCTTTTAATTAATAGATGGCGATATATTACAATACAGAAATAAATTTTTATTTCGAGACCCATAGTTCCTAATTGCACCAATTTCTGCACCGTTTCATTTTCATTATATCCTGTCTTATCACGAAAAGTATTTGAAACGTAATATAATTTTAGATTCGTTAAAAACTCTACATTCTCACATGAAGTATCACGATAGAGTGGACTCGAATCGTTACAAACAATACGATACTCTATAAACAAATCATTTAACAGCCAATAATTTTGACACACCTTTATCATTTTGTAAGATTGTGAAATAGTGTGTGAAATCAGCGGACCGCAAAACGTTATAGGATTGCGTCTATGGCTACGTTGTAATATTCGTATAGATACATTCTATTGAATAAGAAGTAACGATGAAACCATTAGACTATGCCTACAACGATATACAATATCATTAAAACTGGATATAAAATATCATACGCTCTTTCACTTTTCCAATCGTTTTTACAAAAAAATGTTATATAACAATCAACGTAAATAAAGCTAGAAACTTTTACAATTATAGATATTAGTCACAAAATATAATATAACATATGCATATATCAGGGGGTTTGTGTTTCTATTGCCATCTGGTAGTTGTAAATGAAAATACAAAAAAAGTTACATTTGAAATTGTTTACAGCGTTTTCAAATTCCAAATACTCCTCAGAAGACACACATCACATGTGGTCTAGTGGTTAGGATACCTCTCCTTTACCCATCATGCAAGTATTCGATTCCTGGCATGGGAAGTTCTCACAAAATTCCTGAAATATAGGTAAAATATCACAATCTCATGAACGATGTTAATTAATAAATACGATACACCGGACAGCATTGGTATTAAATTATATCTATGAGTATCATAAAGGGCTAGGTTGAATGAATACTTAGGCAGTATGCATCAGTTTCAACAGTTGGTAGACGAAGACAAACGTAAACAAGAAAATCGCATAAATTTTGAGATTGTTAAAATAAAACTGGAAAATTTAAAGAATCATAATGCTCCTGGGCCAGGTGTTTTTTTCCCATGGAGGGGGTTAAGAAGGTTAACGATTTGATATATGAGCACTTGCCACAATTTTTCTTGTAAATCTTTGAATAGTAAACAAGTGCCATCAAATTATAAATTAGCTAATGTTACTGCTATCTTCAAGGGAGGTAACAGAAGTTGTTTCAGTAATTTTAGGTCTGCTAGTCTTTCATCAGTTTTTGGGTATGTTTTGGAAAGTCTGCTAAAAGATGCTTTGCAAAGTCATTTAACAAAGTTTAGAATATTACTGGGTAGTCAACATGTTTTCACTAAGGGACAATATACCTTACAAATATTTTTACATGTTATGAAAATGGTAGTACATATTTAGATAAGGATAAGAGTGTAGATTTGGCGTATCTGAATTTAAAACAATTGACAAAGTACCACATAAAAGGCTTGTAAAACTTATCTTTTCGGTGTGAGAGATAAATAAATTAATTGCATAGAATAGAGGCTTGGTGAAAAAAGCAAAGAGTTGTAATAAATGAGTTCAGTCAAATTCGATTAATGTTGCAAGTGGTGTACCTCAAGTTTCAGTCTTATGACCATTCTTGTTTTGATTTATATTGATGAGAAAGACAAAGGAATTGTCAATACATTACTTAAATATTCCGATGGTATCAAAATCTTGGGGTTTGCTGACTGTAAAGAGGATGCTGTTGCTTTACACAAGGATTTAGATTATTTAGTGTCGTGAAAGAAAAGGATCTTAGTATATTGGTTGATCAGTTTCTTAAGCCATCCAATCAGTGTTTCATTACAAGTCGTAGAACAAATGGGATTTTCTGTTGTATTTACATATAAATAATAATAATCTGTCAGAAAATGTGTAAAATTAGGTGATGTCATATCACACCATTGTTGGGACAACAAGTACTATAAATGCCATGGTGGATATTTTCAATATGGTGATAATACAAGTAGGTTCTGTGAACTCAAGACAAAAGGTTGGGTTACAATAAAAATATATATATCCTTTCATATGAAAACAGTTTATAAAGAACGTTCCTATAAATTCATATAAAATTTATGTCAGACATTCACAAACGTGATTAGATTCACTATAATTAAGGTAGAAAATTCCTTCCACAAACAAAAAAGTTTTATTTTTTATACCTTAGCCAAGGTTTTATATGATATGTAAAATTATTAATGTTCATTGTAATTACAGGAATAAGATGAAGTCATAACATATTATCAAATGGTTCTTCCTTAAGTTACAGTCATAAAGAAGCCATGTTCTTGTATTAAAGTGCCAACAATTTCTAGTAGAGATAAGAACATGCTATCCAGTTTTGAAGTAATTTTTTGATCATCGATGTTTCATGGCAACCTCGAAGTCTCATACTGTGGCTCTCGGTGTATATGGCCAAGGGCCTGTAATATTGTGTCAAGCACTAAGATAATACAGACTTGCAACAAGTATGTTAAGCCTATGTTTAACATACAAACATCAGCATGCAGTGCCTGAGCAGCCAGTGTAAATATTCAGTGTTATATTCTTTTTAACATGTTTTACTATCTACAACAGTATTTTAAATTAAAACTAGTGTTATGTGTTTGTAAATAGAATATATTGTTGTTTTTCTTTAATATTACTTTCATTAATAGTGTAGGTGAAATATTTCATATATCTACTTTTATTATTTTTAGTGTTTCATTGTTATATTTTTATCATACAAGTTTTGTAAAACTGTTAGCTTAGTTTTGTCTCATAATGTATTACTAGCATAAAGAATTATCGAAGTAATTCATTATTGGTTGATTTACTGCCACATAATTACATATGTTTTGCTTAGCTTAAAAAAACAACAACAAAACTGCCTCATGTGGTTTAATTATGGACCAAAATTAGTATGTTTTATCTGTCAACTGTCAGTGAAGATATGTGTATTATCTTACTCTATTTTGAATAATTTTCGTCAACAATACATTTGAATCTGTTAGCTATGTTATATGGAGAAGTGCTTTTCACTATTCTGTCACATATACATTTCTTGCATTACACTGATATCAGTTATCCATCATTAAAAGTAGTGCACTTCTGTTTGTGCATACTCGATGATATTGTTGAATCTTGCAAAAAAAACAGCATGAACACGTGTTGCGTTACAAAATATTTGCAAAAACAATTACTCTTTCTTCAATAAAAGATACGAATGAACCTGATAAAATGTTAAATTTACGATAAAATTTGCATGTTATAATTCTAAAGAAGTTTTTCTTAAACAAAATTTCTTTTGAAGGGGTTATTTTACTTTAACAAAATTATAAAATATTTATATTAAATTGATTGAAATTGTGGACCATTTTGTACTCCATATTATGGACTTTGTCACTGTACACAGTAGGATTGGACGAGAAAAGATTTTCAACACTTTATGATGCTTACAAACAACTGCTAAAGTTGAGTGAAAGCCTTTCTTTGAGCACCTGATGCCGTTATCGAGTGTTTCACAACTTCTATAACAGTAATATTATTCTGTTTTAATGTGACTTTTAGTGCACAAATATGATATTTGCCAAAACAATTTCGGTAAAAAATAAAGAAACAAAAATTAATATTCAAGGTAAAATGGGGTTAACTTTTAAGCAACTGAAAGATCTGTGAAGATAAAAGCATAAATTCCCTAAATATTCTCTTAAAGGTAAGTAACATATTTCATTCTCCTTTTATTACACTGATAATTCATCCTATATGAATTCGGGACTAACACGTATCACTTAAGCTGTCTTAACTTAAAGAAGTTACGGACTTATTTACTAGATAATGAACATTAATAATCTATCTATTCTAGCCTAACTCACATTGTATTCTTCTCAAAGTATCATAAAACTTTCAAGAAAAGTTCAGTCGTTAGGTAACACGCTAATAATGTGATGTTGAACTTCTTTTTATGAAAACAATATACACCTTCATCATGTTTGTAAGATCGTGATATGGTGTGTGTGAGTTCAGCGGACCGCAAAAGGTTACAGGATTCCGTCGTAATATTCGCATAAATACATTCTATTGAATAATAATGAACGATGAAACCATCAGACTGTGCCTACAACGTCGTATAATATCATTAAAATTGGATATAAAATATTTAGCGTTTTTGTAGTTTCCAATCGTTTTACAAAAAATGTTATATAACAATCAATGTAAATAAAGCTAGAAACATTTGCAATTATAAATATCAGTTAGAAAATATAATACAACTTATATCTATATGAGGAGGTTTGTGTTTCTATTGTCATTTTGTAGTTGTAAATAAAAATACAAGAAAATTTACATTTGAAATTGTTTACAGCGTTTTCAAATTCCAAATATTCCTCAGAAGACATCCGAGATAAATTATAATACGTAACACATTTTACCTTCTTTTCAAGATTTCGTTATTCTGGAGAATGTTTGAGTACAGAAATGCTATAAAACGTCCCTAGTCTGTTTTATTTTATCGTCGCTTTTAATTAATAGATGGCGATATATTACAATACAGAAATAAATTTTTATTTCGAGACCCATAGTTCCTAATTGCACCAATTTCTGCACCGTTTCATTTTCATTATATCCTGTCTTATCACGAAAAAGTATTTGAAACGTAATATAATTTTAGATTCGTTAAGAAACTCTACATTCTCACATGAAGTATCACGATAGAGTGGACTCGAATCGTTACAAACAATACGATACTCTATAAACAAATCATTTAACAGCCAATAATTTTGACACACCTTTATCATTTTTGTAAGATTGTGAAATAGTGTGTGAAATCAGCGGACCGCAAAACGTTATAGGATTGCGTCTATGGCTACGTTGTAATATTCGTATAGATACATTCTATTGAATAAGAAGTAACGATGAAACCATTAGACTATGCCTACAACGATATACAATATCATTAAAACTGGATATAAAATATCATACGCTCTTTCACTTTTCCAATCGTTTTTACAAAAAAATGTTATATAACAATCAACGTAAATAAAGCTAGAAACTTTTACAATTATAGATATTAGTCACAAAATATAATATAACATATGCATATATCAGGGGGTTTGTGTTTCTATTGCCATCTGGTAGTTGTAAATGAAAATACAAAAAAAGTTACATTTGAAATTGTTTACAGCGTTTTCAAATTCCAAATACTCCTCAGAAGACACACATCACATGTGGTCTAGTGGTTAGGATACCTCTCCTTTACCCATCATGCAAGTATTCGATTCCTGGCATGGGAAGTTCTCACAAAATTCCTGAAATATAGGTAAAATATCACAATCTCATGAACGATGTTAATTAATAAATACGATACACCGGACAGCATTGGTATTAAATTATATCTATGAGTATCATAAAGGGCTAGGTTGAATGAATACTTAGGCAGTATGCATCAGTTTCAACAGTTGGTAGACGAAGACAAACGTAAACAAGAAAATCGCATAAATTTTGAGATTGTTAAAATAAAACTGGAAAATTTAAAGAATCATAATGCTCCTGGGCCAGGTGTTTTTTTCCCATGGAGGGGGGTTAAGAAGGTTAACGATTTGATATATGAGCACTTGCCACAATTTTTCTTGTAAATCTTTGAATAGTAAACAAGTGCCATCAAATTATAAATTAGCTAATGTTACTGCTATCTTCAAGGGAGGTAACAGAAGTTGTTTCAGTAATTTTAGGTCTGCTAGTCTTTCATCAGTTTTTGGGTATGTTTTGGAAAGTCTGCTAAAAGATGCTTTGCAAAGTCATTTAACAAAGTTTAGAATATTACTGGGTAGTCAACATGTTTTCACTAAGGGACAATATACCTTACAAATATTTTTACATGTTATGAAAATGGTAGTACATATATAGATAAGGATAAGAGTGTAGATTTGGCGTATCTGAATTTAAAAACAATTGACAAAGTACCACATAAAAGGCTTGTAAAAAACTTATCTTTTTCGGTGTGAGAGATAAATAAATTAATTGCATAGAATAGAGGCTTGGTGAAAAAAGCAAAGAGTTGTAATAAATGAGTTCAGTCAAATTCGATTAATGTTGCAAGTGGTGTACCTCAAGTTTCAGTCTTATGACCATTCTTGTTTTTGATTTATATTGATGAGAAAGACAAAGGAATTGTCAATACATTACTTAAATATTCCGATGGTATCAAAATCTTGGGGTTTGCTGACTGTAAAGAGGATGCTGTTGCTTTACACAAGGATTTAGATTATTTAGTGTCGTGAAAGAAAAGGATCTTAGTATATTGGTTGATCAGTTTCTTAAGCCATCCAATCAGTGTTTCATTACAAGTCGTAGAACAAATGGGATTTTCTGTTGTATTTACATATAAATAATAATAATCTGTCAGAAAATGTGTAAAATTAGGTGATGTCATATCACACCATTGTTGGGACAACAAGTACTATAAATGCCATGGTGGATATTTTCAATATGGTGATAATACAAGTAGGTTCTGTGAACTCAAGACAAAAGGTTGGGTTACAATAAAAATATATATATCCTTTCATATGAAAACAGTTTATAAAGAACGTTCCTATAAATTCATATAAAATTTATGTCAGACATTCACAAACGTGATTAGATTCACTATAATTAAGGTAGAAAATTCCTTCCACAAACAAAAAAGTTTTATTTTTTATACCTTAGCCAAGGTTTTATATGATATGTAAAAATTATTAATGTTCATTGTAATTACAGGAATAAGATGAAGTCATAACATATTATCAAATGGTTCTTCCTTAAGTTACAGTCATAAAGAAGCCATGTTCTTGTATTAAAGTGCCAACAATTTCTAGTAGAGATAAGAACATGCTATCCAGTTTTGAAGTAATTTTTGATCATCGATGTTTCATGGCAACCTCGAAGTCTCATACTGTGGCTCTCGGTGTATATGGCCAAGGGCCTGTAATATTGTGTCAAGCACTAAGATAATACAGACTTGCAACAAGTATGTTAAGCCTATGTTTAACATACAAACATCAGCATGCAGTGCCTGAGCAGCCAGTGTAAATATTCAGTGTTATATTCTTTTTAACATGTTTTACTATCTACAACAGTATTTTAAATTAAAAACTAGTGTTATGTGTTTGTAAATAGAATATATTGTTGTTTTTCTTTAATATTACTTTCATTAATAGTGTAGGTGAAATATTTCATATATCTACTTTTATTATTTTTAGTGTTTCATTGTTATATTTTTATCATACAAGTTTTGTAAAACTGTTAGCTTAGTTTTGTCTCATAATGTATTACTAGCATAAAGAATTATCGAAGTAATTCATTATTGGTTGATTTACTGCCACATAATTACATATGTTTTTGCTTAGCTTAAAAAAACAACAACAAAAACTGCCTCATGTGGTTTAATTATGGACCAAAAATTAGTATGTTTTATCTGTCAACTGTCAGTGAAGATATGTGTATTATCTTACTCTATTTTGAATAATTTTCGTCAACAATACATTTGAATCTGTTAGCTATGTTATATGGAGAAGTGCTTTTCACTATTCTGTCACATATACATTTCTTGCATTACACTGATATCAGTTATCCATCATTAAAAGTAGTGCACTTCTGTTTGTGCATACTCGATGATATTGTTGAATCTTGCAAAAAAAAACAGCATGAACACGTGTTGCGTTACAAAATATTTGCAAAAACAATTACTCTTTCTTCAATAAAAGATACGAATGAACCTGATAAAAATGTTAAATTTACGATAAAAATTTGCATGTTATAATTCTAAAGAAGTTTTTTCTTAAACAAAATTTCTTTTTGAAGGGGGTTATTTTACTTTAACAAAATTATAAAATATTTATATTAAATTGATTGAAATTGTGGACCATTTTGTACTCCATATTATGGACTTTGTCACTGTACACAGTAGGATTGGACGAGAAAAGATTTTCAACACTTTATGATGCTTACAAACAACTGCTAAAGTTGAGTGAAAGCCTTTCTTTGAGCACCTGATGCCGTTATCGAGTGTTTCACAACTTCTATAACAGTAATATTATTCTGTTTTAATGTGACTTTTAGTGCACAAATATGATATTTGCCAAAACAATTTCGGTAAAAAATAAAGAAACAAAAATTAATATTCAAGTTAAAAATGGGGTTAACTTTTTAAGCAACTGAAAGATCTGTGAAGATAGAAAGCATATATTCTCTAAATACTCTCTTAAAGGTAAGTAACATATTTCATTCTCCTTTTATTACACTGATAATTCATCCTATATGAATTCGGGACTAACACGTATCACTTAAGCTGTCTTAACTTAAAGAAGTTACGGACTTATTTACTAGATAATGAACATTAATAATCTATCTATTCTAGCCTAACTCACATTGTATTCTTCTCAAAGTATCATAAAACTTTCAAGAAAAGTTCAGTCGTTAGGTAACACGCTAATAATGTGATGTTGAACTTCTTTTTTATGAAAACAATATACACCTTCATCATGTTTGTAAGATCGTGATATGGTGTGTGTGAGTTCAGCGGACCGCAAAAGGTTACAGGATTCCGTCGTAATATTCGCATAAATACATTCTATTGAATAATAATGAACGATGAAACCATCAGACTGTGCCTACAACGTCGTATAATATCATTAAAATTGGATATAAAATATTTAGCGTTTTTGTAGTTTCCAATCGTTTTACAAAAAATGTTATATAACAATCAATGTAAATAAAGCTAGAAACATTTGCAATTATAAATATCAGTTAGAAAATATAATACAACTTATATCTATATGAGGAGGTTTGTGTTTCTATTGTCATTTTGTAGTTGTAAATAAAAATACAAGAAAATTTACATTTGAAATTGTTTACAGCGTTTTCAAATTCCAAATATTCCTCAGAAGACATCCGAGATAAATTATAATACGTAACACATTTTACCTTCTTTTCAAGATTTCGTTATTCTGGAGAATGTTTGGAGTACAGAAATGCTATAAAACGTCCCTAGTCTGTTTTATTTTATCGTCGCTTTTAATTAATAGATGGCGATATATTACAATACAGAAATAAATTTTTATTTCGAGACCCATAGTTCCTAATTGCACCAATTTCTGCACCGTTTCATTTTCATTATATCCTGTCTTATCACGAAAAGTATTTGAAACGTAATATAATTTTAGATTCGTTAAAAACTCTACATTCTCACATGAAGTATCACGATAGAGTGGACTCGAATCGTTACAAACAATACGGTACTCTATAAACAAATCATTTAACAGCCAATAATTTTGACACACCTTTATCATTTTGTAAGATTGTGAAATAGTGTGTGAAATCAGCGGACCGCAAAACGTTATAGGATTGCGTCTATGGCTACGTTGTAATATTCGTATAGATACATTCTATTGAATAAGAAGTAACGATGAAACCATTAGACTATGCCTACAACGATATACAATATCATTAAAACTGGATATAAAATATCATACGCTCTTTCACTTTTCCAATCGTTTTTACAAAAAAATGTTATATAACAATCAACGTAAATAAAGCTAGAAACTTTTACAATTATAGATATTAGTCACAAAATATAATATAACATATGCATATATCAGGGGGTTTGTGTTTCTATTGCCATCTGGTAGTTGTAAATGAAAATACAAAAAAAGTTACATTTGAAATTGTTTACAGCGTTTTCAAATTCCAAATACTCCTCAGAAGACACACATCACATGTGGTCTAGTGGTTAGGATACCTCTCCTTTACCCATCATGCAAGTATTCGATTCCTGGCATGGGAAGTTCTCACAAAATTCCTGAAATATAGGTAAAATATCACAATCTCATGAACGATGTTAATTAATAAATACGATACACCGGACAGCATTGGTATTAAATTATATCTATGAGTATCATAAAGGGCTAGGTTGAATGAATACTTAGGCAGTATGCATCAGTTTCAACAGTTGGTAGACGAAGACAAACGTAAACAAGAAAATCGCATAAATTTTGAGATTGTTAAAATAAAACTGGAAAATTTAAAGAATCATAATGCTCCTGGGCCAGGTGTTTTTTTCCCATGGAGGGGGTTAAGAAGGTTAACGATTTGATATATGAGCACTTGCCACAATTTTTCTTGTAAATCTTTGAATAGTAAACAAGTGCCATCAAATTATAAATTAGCTAATGTTACTGCTATCTTCAAGGGAGGTAACAGAAGTTGTTTCAGTAATTTTAGGTCTGCTAGTCTTTCATCAGTTTTTGGGTATGTTTTGGAAAGTCTGCTAAAAGATGCTTTGCAAAGTCATTTAACAAAGTTTAGAATATTACTGGGTAGTCAACATGTTTTCACTAAGGGACAATATACCTTACAAATATTTTTACATGTTATGAAAATGGTAGTACATATATAGATAAGGATAAGAGTGTAGATTTGGCGTATCTGAATTTAAAAACAATTGACAAAGTACCACATAAAAGGCTTGTAAAACTTATCTTTTCGGTGTGAGAGATAAATAAATTAATTGCATAGAATAGAGGCTTGGTGAAAAAAGCAAAGAGTTGTAATAAATGAGTTCAGTCAAATTCGATTAATGTTGCAAGTGGTGTACCTCAAGTTTCAGTCTTATGACCATTCTTGTTTTGATTTATATTGATGAGAAAGACAAAGGAATTGTCAATACATTACTTAAATATTCCGATGGTATCAAAATCTTGGGGTTTGCTGACTGTAAAGAGGATGCTGTTGCTTTACACAAGGATTTAGATTATTTAGTGTCGTGAAAGAAAAGGATCTTAGTATATTGGTTGATCAGTTTCTTAAGCCATCCAATCAGTGTTTCATTACAAGTCGTAGAACAAATGGGATTTTCTGTTGTATTTACATATAAATAATAATAATCTGTCAGAAAATGTGTAAAATTAGGTGATGTCATATCACACCATTGTTGGGACAACAAGTACTATAAATGCCATGGTGGATATTTTCAATATGGTGATAATACAAGTAGGTTCTGTGAACTCAAGACAAAAGGTTGGGTTACAATAAAAATATATATATCCTTTCATATGAAAACAGTTTATAAAGAACGTTCCTATAAATTCATATAAAATTTATGTCAGACATTCACAAACGTGATTAGATTCACTATAATTAAGGTAGAAAATTCCTTCCACAAACAAAAAAGTTTTATTTTTTATACCTTAGCCAAGGTTTTATATGATATGTAAAAATTATTAATGTTCATTGTAATTACAGGAATAAGATGAAGTCATAACATATTATCAAATGGTTCTTCCTTAAGTTACAGTCATAAAGAAGCCATGTTCTTGTATTAAAGTGCCAACAATTTCTAGTAGAGATAAGAACATGCTATCCAGTTTTGAAGTAATTTTTTGATCATCGATGTTTCATGGCAACCTCGAAGTCTCATACTGTGGCTCTCGGTGTATATGGCCAAGGGCCTGTAATATTGTGTCAAGCACTAAGATAATACAGACTTGCAACAAGTATGTTAAGCCTATGTTTAACATACAAACATCAGCATGCAGTGCCTGAGCAGCCAGTGTAAATATTCAGTGTTATATTCTTTTTAACATGTTTTACTATCTACAACAGTATTTTAAATTAAAACTAGTGTTATGTGTTTGTAAATAGAATATATTGTTGTTTTTCTTTAATATTACTTTCATTAATAGTGTAGGTGAAATATTTCATATATCTACTTTTATTATTTTTAGTGTTTCATTGTTATATTTTTATCATACAAGTTTTGTAAAACTGTTAGCTTAGTTTTGTCTCATAATGTATTACTAGCATAAAGAATTATCGAAGTAATTCATTATTGGTTGATTTACTGCCACATAATTACATATGTTTTTGCTTAGCTTAAAAAAACAACAACAAAAACTGCCTCATGTGGTTTAATTATGGACCAAAAATTAGTATGTTTTATCTGTCAACTGTCAGTGAAGATATGTGTATTATCTTACTCTATTTTGAATAATTTTCGTCAACAATACATTTGAATCTGTTAGCTATGTTATATGGAGAAGTGCTTTTCACTATTCTGTCACATATACATTTCTTGCATTACACTGATATCAGTTATCCATCATTAAAAGTAGTGCACTTCTGTTTGTGCATACTCGATGATATTGTTGAATCTTGCAAAAAAAACAGCATGAACACGTGTTGCGTTACAAAATATTTGCAAAAACAATTACTCTTTCTTCAATAAAAGATACGAATGAACCTGATAAAAATGTTAAATTTACGATAAAAATTTGCATGTTATAATTCTAAAGAAGTTTTTTCTTAAACAAAATTTCTTTTTGAAGGGGGTTATTTTACTTTAACAAAATTATAAAATATTTATATTAAATTGATTGAAATTGTGGACCATTTTGTACTCCATATTATGGACTTTGTCACTGTACACAGTAGGATTGGACGAGAAAAGATTTTCAACACTTTATGATGCTTACAAACAACTGCTAAAGTTGAGTGAAAGCCTTTCTTTGAGCACCTGATGCCGTTATCGAGTGTTTCACAACTTCTATAACAGTAATATTATTCTGTTTTTAATGTGACTTTTTAGTGCACAAATATGATATTTGCCAAAACAATTTCGGTAAATAATAAAGAAACAAAAAATTAATATTCAAGGTAAAATGGGGTTAACTTTTTAAGCAACTGAAAGATCTGTGAAGATAAAAGCATAAATTCCCTAAATATTCTCTTAAAGGTAAGTAACATATTTCATTCTCCTTTTATTACACTGATAATTCATCCTATATGAATTCGGGACTAACACGTATCACTTAAGCTGTCTTAACTTAAAGAAGTTACGGACTTATTTACTAGATAATGAACATTAATAATCTATCTATTCTAGCCTAACTCACATTGTATTCTTCTCAAAGTATCATAAAACTTTCAAGAAAAGTTCAGTCGTTAGGTAACACGCTAATAATGTGATGTTGAACTTCTTTTTATGAAAACAATATACACCTTCATCATGTTTGTAAGATCGTGATATGGTGTGTGTGAGTTCAGCGGACCGCAAAAGGTTACAGGATTCCGTCGTAATATTCGCATAAATACATTCTATTGAATAATAATGAACGATGAAACCATCAGACTGTGCCTACAACGTCGTATAATATCATTAAAATTGGATATAAAATATTTAGCGTTTTTGTAGTTTCCAATCGTTTTACAAAAAATGTTATATAACAATCAATGTAAATAAAGCTAGAAACATTTGCAATTATAAATATCAGTTAGAAAATATAATACAACTTATATCTATATGAGGAGGTTTGTGTTTCTATTGTCATTTTGTAGTTGTAAATAAAAATACAAGAAAATTTACATTTGAAATTGTTTACAGCGTTTTCAAATTCCAAATATTCCTCAGAAGACATCCGAGATAAATTATAATACGTAACACATTTTACCTTCTTTTCAAGATTTCGTTATTCTGGAGAATGTTTGGAGTACAGAAATGCTATAAAACGTCCCTAGTCTGTTTTATTTTATCGTCGCTTTTAATTAATAGATGGCGATATATTACAATACAGAAATAAATTTTTATTTCGAGACCCATAGTTCCTAATTGCACCAATTTCTGCACCGTTTCATTTTCATTATATCCTGTCTTATCACGAAAAAGTATTTGAAACGTAATATAATTTTAGATTCGTTAAAAAACTCTACATTCTCACATGAAGTATCACGATAGAGTGGACTCGAATCGTTACAAACAATACGGTACTCTATAAACAAATCATTTAACAGCCAATAATTTTGACACACCTTTATCATTTTTGTAAGATTGTGAAATAGTGTGTGAAATCAGCGGACCGCAAAACGTTATAGGATTGCGTCTATGGCTACGTTGTAATATTCGTATAGATACATTCTATTGAATAAGAAGTAACGATGAAACCATTAGACTATGCCTACAACGATATACAATATCATTAAAACTGGATATAAAATATCATACGCTGTTTCACTTTCCAATCGTTTTTACAAAAAAATGTTATATAACAATCAACGTAAATAAAGCTAGAAACTTTTACAATTATAGATATTAGTCACAAAATATAATATAACATATGCATATATCAGGGTGTTTGTGTTTCTATTGCCATCTGGTAGTTGTAAATGAAAATACAAAAAAGTTACATTTGAAATTGTTTACAGCGTTTTCAAATTCCAAATACTCCTCAGAAGACACACATCACATGTGGTCTAGTGGTTAGGATACCTCTCCTTTACCCATCATGCAAGTATTCGATTCCTGGCATGGGAAGTTCTCACAAAATTCCTGAAATATAGGTAAAATATCACAATCTCATGAACGATGTTAATTAATAAATACGATACACCGGACAGCATTGGTATTAAATTATATCTATGAGTATCATAAAAGGGCTAGGTTGAATGAATACTTAGGCAGTATGCATCAGTTTCAACAGTTGGTAGACGAAGACAAACGTAAACAAGAAAATCGCATAAATTTTGAGATTGTTAAAATAAAACTGGAAAATTTAAAGAATCATAATGCTCCTGGGCCAGGTGTTTTTTTCCCATGGAGGGGGTTAAGAAGGTTAACGATTTGATATATGAGCACTTGCCACAATTTTTCTTGTAAATCTTTGAATAGTAAACAAGTGCCATCAAATTATAAATTAGCTAATGTTACTGCTATCTTCAAGGGAGGTAACAGAAGTTGTTTCAGTAATTTTAGGTCTGCTAGTCTTTCATCAGTTTTTGGGTATGTTTTGGAAAGTCTGCTAAAAGATGCTTTGCAAAGTCATTTAACAAAGTTTAGAATATTACTGGGTAGTCAACATGTTTTCACTAAGGGACAATATACCTTACAAATATTTTTACATGTTATGAAAATGGTAGTACATATATAGATAAGGATAAGAGTGTAGATTTGGCGTATCTGAATTTAAAAACAATTGACAAAGTACCACATAAAAGGCTTGTAAAACTTATCTTTTCGGTGTGAGAGATAAATAAATTAATTGCATAGAATAGAGGCTTGGTGAAAAAAGCAAAGAGTTGTAATAAATGAGTTCAGTCAAATTCGATTAATGTTGCAAGTGGTGTACCTCAAGTTTCAGTCTTATGACCATTCTTGTTTTGATTTATATTGATGAGAAAGACAAAGGAATTGTCAATACATTACTTAAATATTCCGATGGTATCAAAATCTTGGGGTTTGCTGACTGTAAAGAGGATGCTGTTGCTTTACACAAGGATTTAGATTATTTAGTGTCGTGAAAGAAAAGGATCTTAGTATATTGGTTGATCAGTTTCTTAAGCCATCCAATCAGTGTTTCATTACAAGTCGTAGAACAAATGGGATTTTCTGTTGTATTTACATATAAATAATAATAATCTGTCAGAAAATGTGTAAAATTAGGTGATGTCATATCACACCATTGTTGGGACAACAAGTACTATAAATGCCATGGTGGACATTTTCAATATGGTGATAATACAAGTAGGTTCTGTGAACTCAAGACAAAAGGTTGGGTTACAATAAAAATATATATATCCTTTCATATGAAAACAGTTTATAAAGAACGTTCCTATAAATTCTAATAAAATTTATGTCAGACATTCACAAACGTGATTAGATTCACTATAATTAAGATAGAACATTCCTTCCACAAACAAAAAAGTTTTATTTTTTATACCTTAGCCAAGGTTTTATATGATATGTAAAAATTATTAATGTTCATTGTAATTACAGGAATAAGATGAAGTCATAACATATTATCAAATTGTTCTTCCTTAAGTTACAGTCATAAAGAAGCCATGTTCTTGTATTAAAGTGCCAACAATTTCTAGTAGAGATAAGAACATGTTATCCAGTTTTGAAGTAATTTTTTGATCATCGATGTTTCATGGCAACCTCGAAGTCTCATACTGTGGCTCTCGGTGTATATGGCCAAGGGCCTGTAATATTGTGTCAAGCACTAAGATAATACAGACTTGCAAGAAGTATGTTAAGCCTATGTTTAACATACAAACATCAGCATGCAGTGCCTGAGCAGCCAGTGTAAATATTCAGTGTTATATTCTTTTTAACATGTTTTACTATCTACAACAGTATTTTAAATTAAAAACTAGTGTTATGTGTTTGTAAATAGAATATATTGTTGTTTTTCTTTAATATTACTTTCATTAATAGTGTAGGTGAAATATTTCATATATCTACTTTTATTATTTTTAGTGTTTCATTGTTATATTTTTATCATACAAGTTTTGTAAAACTGTTAGCTTAGTTTTGTCTCATAATGTATTACTAGCATAAAGAATTATCGAAGTAATTCATTATTGGTTGATTTACTGCCACATAATTACATATGTTTTTGCTTAGCTTAAAAAAAAACAACAACAAAAACTACCTCATGTGGTTACATTATGGACCAAAAATTAGTATGTTTTATCTGTCAACTGTCAGTGAAGATATGTGTATTATCTTACTCTATTTTGAATAATTTTCGTCAACAATACATTTGAATCTGTTAGCTATGTTATATGGAGAAGTGCTTTTCACTATTCTGTCACATATACATTTCTTGCATTACACTGATATCAGTTATCCATCATTAAAAGTAGTGCACTTCTGTTTGTGCATACTCGATGATATTGTTGAATCTTGCAAAAAAAACAGCATGAACACGTGTTGCGTTACAAAATATTTGCAAAAACAATTACTCTTTCTTCAATAAAAGATACGAATGAACCTGATAAAAATGTTAACTTTACGATAAAAATTTGCATGTTATAATTCTAAAGAAGTTTTTTCTCAAACAAAATTTCTTTTTGAAGGGGGTTATTTTACTTTAACAAAATTATAAAATATTTATATTAAATTGATTGAAATTGTGGACCATTTTGTACTCCATATTATGGACTTTGTCACTGTACACAGTAGGATTGGACGAGAAAAGATTTTTCAACACTTTATGATGCTTACAAACAACTGCTAAAGTTGAGTGAAAGCCTTTCTTTGAGCACCTGATGCCGTTATCGAGTGTTTCACAACTTCTATAACAGTAATATTATTCTGTTTTTAATGTGACTTTTTAGTGCACAAATATGATATTTGCCAAAACAATTTCGGTAAAAAATAAAGAAACAAAAAATTAATATTCAAGGTAAAATGGGGTTAACTTTTTAAGCAACTGAAAGATCTGTGAAGATAAAAAGCATAAATTCCTAAATATTCTCTTAAAGGTAAGTAACATATTTCATTCTCCTTTTTATTACACTGATAATTCATCCTATATGAATTCGGGACTAACACGTATCACTTAAGCTGTCTTAACTTAAACGAGTTACGGACTTATTTACTAGATAATGAACATTAATAATCTATCTATTCTAGCCTAACTCACATTGTATTCTTCTCAAAGTATCATAAAACTTTCAAGAAAAGCCCAGTCGTTAGGTAACACGCTAATAACGTGATGTTGAACTTCCTTTATATCAAAACAATATACACCTTCATCATGTTTGTAAGATCGTGATATGGTGTGTGTGATTTCAGCGGCCCGCAAAAGGTTACAGGATTGCGTCGTAATATTCGCATAAATACATTCTATTGAATAATAATGAACGATGAAACCATCAGACTGTGCCTACAACGTCGTATAATATCATTAAAATTGGATATAAAATATTTAGCGTTTTTGTACTTTCCAATCGTTTTTACAAAAAATGTTATATAACAATCAATGTAAATAAAGCTAGAAACATTTGCAATTTTAAATATCAGTTACAAAATATAATACAACTTATATCTGTATGAGGAGGTTTGTGTTTCTATTGCCATCTGGTAGTTGTAAATAAAAATACAAGAAAATTTACATTTGAAATTGTTTACAGCGTTTTCAAATTCCAAATATTTCTCAGAAGACACACATTAAGTATCACATGTGGTCTAGTGGTTAGGAAACCTGGCTTTTACCCATCATGCCAGTATTCGTTTCCTGGCATAGGAAGTTCTCACTAAAATCCTGAAATATAGGTGAAATATCACAATCTCATGAACCATGTTAATTAATAAATAGGATACTCCGGTCAGCATTGGTATTAAATTAATTCTATGAGAATATCAGTTTACATATTAAATAAAAAATCATAGTTCGTGTTTTATTGATGTAGCGCATAAATCATACGATTTAAATATATAAATTGTTTGTTTGTTTTGTTGTGAGGACATTCGCGTAAGAGTTGACAGTAGGTGATGTTCGAAGATCTGCCACTTTTTTGTGAATTATAAATCAAAAGAGAAATACTAAAACAATTAGTATTTTTACCCTCAGTCCAAAGTTAGATAAATGCATTCGAGTTTTTGCTCCTGTAGATCAGTTGTAAGTTTAAACATGTGACACTAAAACACTTGTTTATAGATTCCCACAGTGAACAGATTATAGATAGCATTATTATGTCACCCTATGCTAAAGTTTTAAAATAAACAAAACAAAAATTACATCACTTAATGTTTTTAATTATTGTTAATTCTGTAAGAATTTTAAGATTAAATTATCAAATATTGCGTCTCCCGCTAATACAGCAGTATGTTTACGAATTTACAACGCTAAAATCAGGGTTCGATTCTCCTCGGTGGGTTCAACAGATAGCCCGATGTGGCTTTGCTATAAAAGAAACACACCCTAAAATATTGTTAGAGAGAAGGCCAGACAAAAAACAATATCGATTTAAAATTTGTTTGTTTGTTTGTTTGTTTTTGAATTTCGCACAAAGCTACTCGAGGGCTATCTGTGCTAGCCGTCCCTAATTTAGGAGTGTAAGACTAGAGGGAAGGCAGCTAGTCATCACTACCCACCGCCAACTCTTGGGCTACTCTTTCACCAACGAATAGTGGGATTGACCATCACATTATAACGCCCCTACGGCTGAAAGGGCGAGCATGTTTGGTGCGACCGGGATGCGAACCCGCGACCCTCAGATTACGAGTCGCACGCGTTGTAAAACAACAAAGAAAAAGTTAATTTACATTAAACGTATCACCAGTTTTGCCTTCGTTACCTCTAGATACTGTACAAGAAAAGATTTCCGTTTACAGTTTCTTTCTTAATGTAATCCAACATCCCTCGATCATATATCATGCTGCACTGAAACTGTGTACAGGTGTTACACTTAATGTCGAAAAACATAACACAAGTTCTCGTCATCACGGATAACACAAGTTCTGTTAATTTATTTATATGTTTGAGTAGTTGTTTTATCCCATTTGTTTTTTCACAAAGTGATTGGTTTTCATATTTCTGAAGAATCCATATGAAAATATTTCAATGCCATTCCTTGCAAAAAGATTTTAATTTTCAGACGAAACTCTCTGCTGAAGTTAGTTTTGTATCTTCTCTGTCTATTTGTGCATATGCCTCTTCTTAAGTTTGTGTTGTAACGTGTTCTATCGTCTGGCGGAACCTTTTGCATTATTTGTTAAAATTCCAGCCCACTAAACGATAACGAATTTATTTATTTGTTCAGTAACGTCTTATACAGCGAAAAGGCTACGTTCACTGGTAGCCCTAACGTTACAAATAACGAGTTAACAGAAATTCCAGGATTAATAGTATGCCTAAATCAGAAATACGTTTACCTTCTTTTTCACTTTCTAAACATAATGAATCTGTCTTTTCTATTAGGCTATTATACAGTAATTCCTAAATCTAATACCAATCATTCAGATCACGATAACTTTAGACCCATTAGCCTCCTCAGATGCTTAGGCAAGCTTTTGGAATGAATCACCAGGAAATGACTGCTGTTATTTAGTGAGAATAATAATCTAATCCCTAACATGCAGAAAAACCACTTGTAGGGAAAAATATATATGTAAAGACGAACCTCGCGATGGCCGAAGAAGGTCGAAACGTTGTTCTCTCCTCTACATAGAATTTTCTCAATCCATTCCACATTTTACATATATATTATCAGACGATGTAATGAGTGAAGAGTGATTCTAAATCCACTTAAAACAACAGGTGTCAAAAAAGGCAAATTCAAACTCAATAATAATGAAATATAATATTCCCCTCAGCTATCTTTCTAGGTCTAATCTTTGACAGTAGTCTCACATGGGCCGAACATTTTAAACTCATAAATCAGTGAATTACTCACCTAAGCATCATCGCAAGAAAGAATAAAAGGTGTAAGCCTCAAACACTTATAAAAGTTTACTCAGCATATATTGGTCCCCAAATAGAATACAGATGTCCAATTACCTTCAACTAAACTCGGCATGGCCAAGCGTGTTAAGGCGTACGACTCGTAATCTGAGGGTTGCGGGTTCGCATCCTGGTCGCGTCAAACAGCTCGCACTCCCAGCCGTGTGGGGCGTTATAATGTGACGGTCAATCCCACTATTCGTTAGTAAAAGAGTAGCCCAAGAGTTGGCGGTGGGTGGTGATGACTAGCTGTCTTCCCTCTAGTCTTACACTGCTAAATTAGGGACGGTTCGCACAGATAGCCTTCGAGTAGCTCTGTGCGAAATTCCAAAAACAAACAAACAAACCTTCAACTGTTCAAACAGAATTAAAACCAAGATCTACGCAGAACAAAATAGAGCCCTAAAACTAGCATTAAAACTTCCTAAATTTACTCCGACAAATTAGCTACATAGAATATGCAACACCGAAACAGTTAATAAAGACTAACCTTTTAAGCACTCAAGTACTACAGAAAACAGAAAAAAGGAACCCCCTGACTGCTGCTCTCCACATATTGACAAGTGTACCAAATAAAACAACATCTCCATATAACGCATACTTAGCCATGAAAGAATCTTAAACAAACTCAAGGGATATTACTAATCTATTTATATATTTTCTCTTTTCAGCTCTGGGTACAGAATAGGTAGAATATACAGCGCCTGTCTTGTGAAAGTGAATTTCTTTCGGGGTTCTCCCGTTTCTCCCCACAACCAATTCACTGTCTTTTTTGGACCTCATGACCCTAGAAACATCATTGGATTATAGATCCCAGCCATCAGGTGGTCCCTTTAGAGTCCATTGAGGTAATACTTTGTCTGAACACTGTCCCCTTGCTTCTCACATAAATACATAAATTCACTATAAATTAAACATACAAGTCTTCAGTTTGTTGTCTCTTAAAAAATAATTTATCAACTATTTCAAAACAGGTATTTATTTCACATAGATTTTTGAAACAACGTTTTGGTAATATTTGTTGCATTATGTTTCAAAGCAAGTAGTGTATAAAATAATCGATTAGCTCTTGTTCAACTTTTGTATTTTTGTCCATGTTACCACTTGTTGATTTCAGTTAAGTATATAAGGTTTTCATATATATTATTATAATAAAAAACATTAGTGTACAATTTTTATATTGCACTGAATTCATCATAATTTACAACAAAAACCATTTTATGTTCTCTACTAAATGTGATTAAACTGTGCCCTAAGTAGAGCAATCAGTCAAAAGTGTAGTCTCGGTCAGTTGAAAAATGTAGCATGCACTCATCTTCTGTTCATAATTCACCAACCACTTAATATTACTCACTCTCAAACCAAAGATCGAATTCCAGATAACAGCTTAGACTTTTTTAATAAATTACACACAATGAATAGATATTTTAACAAGTTTAAAATGACTATTACAAGTCTTCATTTACATTTCTTATAAAAACTCGAGTTTCATCATAGCCCAATATGCAATCATTCATCAATATACGTAAGTGAGATCATATGCTTAACAAATATGCTGAAACACTTGCACAATTTACTGAAAAACTTCAAGATATATTAATATACTTTTTTAAAAAACATCTTAGTTGCTAAAATACTGACCTACAGCCTATTGTAATTATACCCGTGATATATATTAGCTCCAGCATTTTATTTACTTTATTTATAAAGTAAAAGATCATAAATGAAACATAAGGGACATTCTCCAGCTAATACAGAAACTCTGCAAACATATCATGTATATTAATCCTAACTAAACTGACAGTCTCTCATCATGACTAACATCAGATCTTGACTCTCACATTAACCATCCTATATAGAGGCTCACACATACTAAAACATTTATTAACAAACCTTCAAGCTAGGAAAAGACGGGTTCATCCAGGATTTATCACAAATAATGTACATATATTACACTTTTATAGCTTTAAAAAACAAAATGTTTAAATGTTCTTGACAATTTTTTTCCATTTTATTACTTCTTCCGGTAGAATATATGGTTTAAAAAACACGATTATTTTACGTTTTATATTTACATCAAGACAGAATATTCTTTACATTCAAAAACAAACTGCATGTCTCTGAAATTAACAGTCAGTCAAAAACGAGTTTATCTTTTTTTCCACTGCACATCGTGGTAGAGAAAGCTAAATGTACACTAAAGGCCTGTTATAGTTTTGAGGGTAAATTAGGATCGTATTTTTTGTTTTCCATCTCACATATTTATTGTTTAAATCTACTATTGTTTACAAAAATGATTTACCAAGATCTATACATAGTTTATCTTCTTCAGAATCCAACTGTTTAGATACATAAAGAAATATCAGTGACGTCCCTCTTACAATTTAGGTTATGTTTGTCGTTAATGTATTCAATGGGCGAAGTCTTCTGACAGCTCGATACCTTTTGATATTTAGGACTAAAACAAACTGAAACATGTATACATTATAAAATACTGGATCATCAAGATTTAATTAACTTTCATATAAGTCTAAAACACTTCAGCTAGCACACAATTCTTGCATACATCAGGTTTTTCTACTGACCTATGTTCAGTAGTCATATGGCAGACAACGACCTCCGTTTAAGAATAAACCTATTCTTTCTTATGCAGTTTTTGAATGGTATAAAAACAAGAACTGTTATATTTTTTCTGCTATTTCGCAACACAAAACACTGACTTCAACTGAAAAAATATTATATTTTGCTCATATAAATGTTAATAATCTGTCAGAAAATGTGTAAAATAAGGTGATGTCATATCACACTATTGTTGGAACAATAAGTACTATAAATGTCACAGTGAACGTTTTCAATATGGTGATGATACATGTAGGTTTTATGATCTCACAATAAAAGGTCGGTTTGCAATAAATATATATATTTCCCATCAAGTGAAGTATATATGTGCATCAACATAAAAGTAATTTGCATCTCGTGGACCTGGACCATTAATAAAATATGAAGTTCTGTACCACATATAAAACAAACACAATTAGTGTGCTTTGATGCATTCTCGAATACTTTAACTTGTTTTAATAATATTTCATGGATTTTTTAAATGTAACAATTTGATATTTTTATGGTTTGTTTGTTTTTATATTTCGCACAAAGCTACGCAAGGGCTATCTGCGCTAACCGTCCCTAACTAGAGGAAAGGCAGCTAGTCATCACCACCCAACGCCAACTCTTGGGCTACTCTTTTACCAACGAATAGTTGGATTGGCCGTCACATAATAATGCTCCCACGGCTGAAAGGGTGAGCATGTTTGATGTGACGAGGATTCGAAGCTGCGACCCTTGGATTACGAGACAAGTGTCTTAACCACCTAGCCATGTAAAGTCACCAATTTCTTACATGAAGAAACTGAAAATATGAATGCTAAAAACTTAAAACCAACGTTTTTCCTCCTTGCATTATTCGCAACTCAATTCAAGGTAGTTGCTAGGTCTTCGCTTCAGCAATAGTGTTATTTTACCTCACCGCTTTATCTGTTCTCAAATACTTTTAAGGTACCTGAAGTCTGAATCCAGGTATCAAGTAAACCTGTTAGAATACCAATGTGTATTTTGTCTATCGGACAGAAAATTAATGAAATGGTAAATTTTAGTGTTAAATAACACGTGATCATTGTTGTTGTGTTTCTTCTCTTTTTTTGTGGAACACGTTTCAAAATCAAAACATTAAATGCCTTGAATAAAGTTTAGTATAAAACTGATTTCATGCTGGGTTTCTTGCAAAACAAAATACTATTAGTTGTAAATTCTCAACCACAGAATAAAAAGGAAATTATTTCAGCACAAGTGAGCTTTATAAGTTTAATTTACATATATATTTATATAAATATGCGAGATAACATAACCAATTAATTAAAAATTAGGCTTAGCATATAAAATATAAACTGTCACTCGAATCGTGTTAGTGACAACAGATGACGAATTTTACTTAATTCTTTTAGCTCAAAATTAAAGGCCGTGGATAACTTAACACATGATAGTAAAACAATATGAAGGAACAAAATATAACGGTTTCATAATCTGCAGTATCTTTTTTTTATGATATAAACAGTTAGCTTTCATATTGTTACCAATTAAGCATTTCCATTGGTTATAATAAAGGAAGGTTTTTTTTATTCTTGTTTCGTAACTTAGTAGTTATTGTGAAATAATTTTCTAATATGCTGTGTGAACTCAAATTTACCAGTCATCTTTCCTTTACCATGTTCAACACTGCCATCTAATTTTTATTCCGTCCACAATCAGAGAGGACACACATATTGCATCATATTGAGCAGTTTCATGTTTTGCTTGTCGCTACACTTAGTATAAAGAACTAACCAAAATAAATGGGTGAAACTCCTCTTTTATATACATATAATACACATACGCACGCGAGAGACCCCATTAGTAATTAATTGTGTTTACCGTAAAAATGATTTGTTCAGAAAAACAATTGTTTTTCAGACACGATAGGGTTCTAGTGCTCACATTGCATCGGAAAAGTTTGGGTAATACATTACCTCATAAGAATATCATTTATATGATAAAACGTGTGTTTTGTTATTACGTTAGCCTCAGCCAACTGTTACAAATTAATTTTATTCTAAGGTGTTTGAACCATATATTTAGCTTTAAAAGAAACCTATGATGTTACTTAAATATCATAACAACGATAAACTTGGTACACTTATAGTGTTACTTCATTGTAATAGCACGTTGTCGACCATGCACTTACTAAACCACAAAAATTAATCAGTATTTTCTTAATATTGTTTCAGAACAAGGTACACTATAAGATACAAGAAAATGTAAATTATAATGTGTTAGTCAGATGTGACACCTAAGATTTATTCAGTTATGACCCAACCTACAGAAATCAAGACGTCTCTGAAAGAAAATACTTCCAAAAGAACCAAATACAACACAAGAGATTTCCATTTCAAAACTGTTTTAATTTAGGTTATATATTAGATAATGTAGCCCCAGGACCAATAGTGTTTCCAACATCTTCGACAATACAAGTCAGGAAAAAGTTTATGTGTAAGAAAGATTTATTTAGGTATCTAACAAGGGTGAAGCAAATACACAAAATGTGAAATCGCTTTGAAAGTTCAGACAAACACTGGGGATGTAGGATTAACGCACATACCACAATAGTGTAAGAAACTCCAAGGTCCAATGAACATACAGTTGATCTATGGAGTGAGGTAACAGTACAGATCTCATCCGTGATGGCAACACCACCAGCAGCAATTGAAATGTGGTAAACAGTGCCTCGGCACCAAAATTTCCCCATACCCACACGTACATCACCATCACTACCAGAGGTATGAAGAAGGGACCTCATCAACATCAGCAGCCCATCACATTGGAAGTTCATATAAATGATCCAGTGGCAGCTAAGAGTCGCATTCCCAATAACTCAACTTACCATGATCATAGACTATACAGTTTTGCAATACATACAAATATTTAAACTACATAATCCAAAAATAACCACATATTGGATGAAGGCCTGAGCTATTAAAAACTAAAAGGAGGATAAGTAGCAATAAACGTTCGTTTCAAGGATTGAAAAGAAAGTGTTTTCTTGTCAAATTTGCAGACACGGTGAGGGGCCTGTCCAAAGACTGAAATATTACCTGAACAAATTCTGTATCTAGGTTTAATTAGGGGTAAAATAAGGTGTGACTTAATTTACTTTGATTCATTAATGTGTTTATATTTTTTAGAATTCTCTTTGTACGTTATTTATGTACAAAAGTTTAACAAACTTATAAATAATACTGAGTGCATTCTCTGGTCTAGAACTGAATATTTTATCGATTTTTCATGTGGAGCGAATTAATTCTGTGTTAATACACAGGTACAATTCATTTTTTTTTCGTATTGGAAATAGAAAGTCAGCCGCTCACTGACAACGTTCATAAATATGGGAAATTAGTGACAGATTTATTATTATATATTTATTTTAAGATTGATGTTTGTTTTTTAAGTTAAATATATTTTTAGAAATGAAAGTAACTTATTTTGTTAAATCTATATTGAGAAACTTACGCCTCTTCATTAACGTAAGAATCAACACTGTATATATGGATGTAAATACCATCAGTGTTGCGTCAGCTGAAATTTTTAGAAACTCTCTTCTCAAGCTTATCAAAGGTAATCAACGCAATGTGGAAAGACAGTATATGTTGTTGGTTTACTACGGGTGGTATACTATAAACTTCGAAATTATAACTGTGATTAACTCTTATTAATTGGGAAACTACAGATATTTCACCAAGATATTTTATATATTTCGAACATTACAAACTGCTTAACTTCAGTTAATTAATATCAAACGTTAGTATTTCTACAAAAACATCAGATAACTTCAATAGTTAAAAAAAACAAAACAAAAAAACTCACGTGTGATCAGTGAAGAGCTGGCTAGCTTCCCCTTTAGTGAACTATAGCGATATCAACTTGAAATTAATTATCTTTTCCACAACAGATAGAAAACTCACTATTATCTGTGACTTTGTAAATCATTATGTGTAATAACCGTTATTATTGTTTCTATCTTAAAGCACAGTTGTATTAAGAAAAAAAACAATGTGTATTTATCTTGTTGGCAAATATCAGAATTTCAATAGACATAAACATCTAATTAACCTCTAAATTGAACACGGTTAACTCACTTTCAGGCTATTTGAAATAGTAATATGTTAGATAATAAATTAGAGGCTCATCCGATATAAATTATAACACGTAACACATTTTACTTTCTTTTCAAGATTTCCGTGTTCTGGAGAATGTTTGGAGTACAGAAATGCTATAAAAGTCCCTAGTCTGTTTTATTCTATTTTCACTTATAATTAATAGATGGCGATACATTACACTACACAATTTTTTTTTTTTATTTTGTGACCCATAGTTCCAACCTTCACCAATTTCTGCACTGTTTCATTTTCATTAGATCCGCTCTTATCATATAAAAATATTTGAAACGTAATATAATTTTATATTCGTTAAAAACACTTTACAAACTCACATGAACATTTAAGACAGCGCGGATTCGAACCATTACGTACAATATCTCACACTATACACAAAACATCTAATTGCTAGTAATTTCGATACACGTTTTTCATTCTTGCGAGATCGTGAAAAAGTGTGTGTAAGATTAGCGGACAGCAAAATGTTGCAGGATTGCGTCAATGGTTACGTACTATTCTTTTATGTAATTGCAGCTGGCGTATATTAAGTAAGGATGAAACCACAAGACTATGCCTACAACTTAAGTTCGTTTATAAAAAATATATATAAAACATTTAGCGTCATTGTACTTTTAAACAAAAAAATTGTTATATAACAATCAACATAAACAAAACTAAAAAATTTTGCAATTATAATTATTATTAACAAAATATAATAGTACATGTGTGTATATATATGTGTTTTTTGTGTTTCTATTGCTATCTCGCAGTTGTAAATGAAAATACAAGAAAAGGCACATCCGAAATTCTTTACAGTGTTTTCAAATTCGAAACATTCATCAGAAGACATACATCCAATATCACATGTGGTTTAGTGGCTAGGATACCTGGCTTTCACCCATAATGCAACTATTCGATTCCCGGCATGGGAAGTTCTCACACAAATATAAGTAAAATATCACAGTCTCATGAACGATGTCCATTAATAAATAGGATACTCCGGACAGCATTGGTATTAAATTAATTTTATGAGTATATCAGTTTACATATAAATTAAAACATTAAAAACCATAGTTCATATTTAATTAGTTATCATTGTTTGTTTTGGAATTTCGCACAAAGCCACTCGAGGGCTATCTGTGCTAGCCGTCCCTAATTTAGCAGTGTCAGACTAGAGGGAAGGCAGCTAGTCATCACCACCCACCGCCAACTCTTGGGCTACTCTTTTACCAACGAATAGTGGGATTGACCGTCACATTATACACCCCTCGGCTGGGAGGGCGAGCATGTTTAGCGCGACTAGGGCGCGAACCCGCGACCCTCGGATTACGAGTCGCACGCCTTACGCGCTAGGCCATGCCGGGCCAATTAGTTATCAAGCTTGCAGCCTTGAATTTCTGTTTGATGTAGCGCATAAATAATATGACTTGAATGTATAAATTGTTGGTTTGTTTTGTTGTAACGAACATTCGTCAAAGAGTAACTCGAGAGTTGGCGGTGGGTGATGTTAACTAGTTCCCTTCCCTCTATTTTTAGTGCTGAACTGGGTAACAACTCGCTCAGACAACCCTTGTGTAGATGTTCAAAACAAATTAATCAAAGACTTTGCGTTTTTCAAATAAAAGCAATATCATTTATTGCATTTATTCCATCAGTTTTTAGATGTAACATCCCCGAGTTAGAAACAACAACAAAAAACATAAGCCCAAGCATGGCTTAGAAGATGAGTGTTTCGGGTATTGTATCCAAAGATCTTGGATATGAGACGCGGTACTGTTAAGCATGCTTCGTACTTATAATTACAGGTGTGTTATAAGGGTGACCGTTTGTACCGCTCTTAGGCTAAGAACAACCGCTTCATTTGCCTTTCTTATATTCAGCATGAATAGAGGCGTAGCTAGGGTTTTCAGCGCCCGGGGACAGAGTCAGTTTTCTCGCCCCCTCTTGACAAAATGTAAGCCATAGGGGGGTCCATCATTCCTAATTATGTAACATGAATTTGGCGCCCCCCCCCCGGTGCTTAGCCTGTGGACAGATGTACCCCCTTGCCCTCCCCTAGCTACGCCACTGAGCATGAAACGGTTATAATAAACTACAAGATCTGCCACTTTTAAGTGAATTATCAATCAAAATAGAAATACTAAAACAATGAGTATTTTTAACGTAAGTCCAAAGTTACATAAATGCATTCCAGTTTGTACTCCTGTAGATCAGTTTTAAGTTTAAACATACGACACTAAAACACTTGTTTAGCTTCTTTACGGTGAACAGAGTGTAGATAGCATTGTTATGTAACTTTTGGTTTGGTTTGTTTGGGAATTTCGCACAAAGCTACTCGAGGGCTATCTGTGCTAGCCGTCCCTAATTTAGCAGTGTAAGACTAGAGCTAGTGTAGATAGCATTGTTACGTAACTTTACTCTGAAGTTTTAAAATAAACAAAACAAAAATTACATCACTAAATGTTTTTAATTATTGTTGATTCTGTAAGAATTTTAAGATTAAATTATCAAATATTGTTAAAAAGAAGGCAAGAGAAAAATGAATATCAATTTAAAATGTGTAAAATAAACAATTAATTTACATTAAACGTATCACCAGTTTTGCCTTCGTAACCTCTAGATACTGTACAAGAAAAGATTTCCGTTTACAGTTTCTCTCTTAATGTAATCGAACATTTATCAATCGTATATCATGCTACACTGAAACTGTGTACAGGTGTAACACTTAATGTCGAAAAACATAACACAAGTTCTGTTAATTTATTTATATGTTTGAGTGATTGTTTTATCCAATTTGTTTTTTGCCATTACTCAAATAATTGGTGTTCATATTTCTGAAAAAAAATCCATATTAAAATATTTTTCAATTTTTTTTAGCCTTTACATGTAAGAAAAATAATTTTACGCTTTAATTGGTTTTGATTCTCATTATGTGAAGGTAAGAGCAAGTTTAGTTTCTACGTTATCATCAATTTCCTCGCAACCTGTTGCAAAAATTTATTGTTATGTAACTAAAAACTCCAAGGCATAAACAACTCGGCTTTCGTCCAGTAGTGGAAAGTGAATTTCTAAACCTGGAAGTTAGCTAATCCGGATATGCAGGTAATGAATTGTTCTCATTTAAGCTCATAGTTGCAAATAAAATTTCATAGCAAGCAGTGCGTACCACACTTAATATTTTGTAAAACATAGCGCTAAAACCTTTGGATTACAAAACACTTTACCTGAATTACGTTTTTGTGAAAATTTATATTGTAGTTCGAGTTTAATAGGAATAATGAAATGCTAAAAATTTAGTTACAACGCTGTTTGTGAAAAAAGAGAAAATTAAGTCCGCCCTGAATTTGAACATATCCACACAAAGGAAGATTCAGACTCAAGCCAATTCGATTAACTCGACTAACAAAAGCTATTATCATCCCATTAAACTGGATTACAAAATGTAATTACAAAAAGTGATTATTGAAATTGTTTCTGGAACAACATGTGGTTAAATAAACGTTTTCGTAAGTAACAGTAATCGAGTGTATTGTTCCATAATAAAAATAATTTTTATTTGTTGAATATTAAACTTTGCACATCAGTTCTTAAAACTATAAAAACGTTTAATTAAAAACTTATAATTCTAATGTGCCGTTTATTAACTAGAAATATGAACAAGTTATTAAATGAAATTTCATTTACCTATGTTGTTGTCTCTTTACTTTGCTATTTTGTATATCTATATTGTATTGCGAAGGTATGCCACTATGTAATATATCAGTTATTACGCCTGAGTTTTCTATTTTTAATTTGTGTTAATAACACTTGCACGAGAAAACAAAATATTTTGCATCTTTTCTAGCTGATTTCTCAATAAACACGCCTCTGTCCTTAAAGTGATATTCTCTTGTTGTAATTGCATGATCTTTTGTGTTGTCCTATACTCTTTCAGTTTTCTCAATGCACGTGAGCGTTTAGCAGACTCGTTATTTCTTTTTCGTCGTTTCCAGTATGTCTCATCTTTACACTTGTTAGGAGTGGCTTCAGAGCTGCTCTTCTTTCTCTGAGTTGTAGAAATTAACGGAGAATGACAAGGAAACAGTTTCATATCTTGGCAAAAAGACGACGATGGTGTAGAAATTACATCCAAAGTTCCGTTGGACTCCGATGACAGTGATTTGGAATATAACGAATGAGGTGTTGGCTCCACTGCTAAATGGTTTGGGTTCTCGTTTGTAGATGTTATCACTGATGTCATATTAGCTGTTGAACTTACTAAACAAACCAAACATATTGTAAATGAATAATTTGAAATATCTTACATAAATGTTAAAAAAAAAAAAAAAGTTATATATATATATATATGTGGCACAAGAACTTCATAGCAATTCGACTTAGCCAGTGGTAGCAGCATCTCGTCAAGTTCAAAATGCATTTAAATTTATTTTTAAAAAAAATCTATATATTGTTTATTATTAATAAACCTGAGTTGTAATATATAGAGCTGTTAAACCAATTATTTGTGCCTTCTTTAATTTTTCGTAATACTTAGATGCATTCTTGTATTTTGGTAATAATTGTAACGGATTTACTATTATAAATGTATTTTCATTCCTACGTTTGTTTCAGTTTGATACACGTGACGTATATTGTTGAATGTGTATTTCGCAAGTCCCACTTACTCTCTAAATTTGTAGAAGATTCTCGAGAGCAAGTTGAACATTCGAGAATCTCGTGTGATTGAAATAGAAGCTAGCCGAGAGACAGTTATATATTGTTTCAATAATATTTCATAGAATTTTTTAAATGTAACAATTGGAAGTTTATATGGTTTGTTTTGTTTTTTTTAATTTCGTGCAAAGCTACATGAGGGCTGTCTGCGCTAACCGACCCTAACTTAGCAGTGTAAGACTAGAGGGAAGGCAGCTAGTCATCACCACCCACCGCCAACTCTTGGGCTACTCTTTTATCAACGAATAGTGGTATTGACCATAACATTATAACGCCCCAACGGCTAAAAGGGCGAGCATCTTTGGTGTGACGGGGATTCGAAGCCGCAACCCTTGGATTACAAGGCAAGTGCCTTAACCAACTGGCCATGTGGGACCCAGTGTTTCTATGGAGCTATGAATCAGTTTTACCATACATACAAGTTAATGTTTTAATCATGTTTACAACAAACTAAATATTTGTAAAATTCATTTAAACAGTTACAGTTTCAAGATATTTTCTAATTAATGCAAGTTCCTATTATGACATCATTTGCTAACTGTTGCTGTTACTGTACATGTCGATATCAAAATAATATTAAATGAATACGCTTGTTATTATCCACTTTCACCACATAAACTTTCATCATCCGTTGAAATTAATAACGGCAGCAGTTCTGCTTTTAATAGTGACACTGATGTAAAGTCACCAATTTCTTACATGAAGAAACTGAAAATATGAATGTTAAAAACTTAAAACCAAGTTTTTAATTTTCCTCCTTGCATTATTCACAACTCAACTCAAGGTGGTTGCTAACTCTTTGCTTCAGCAATAGCATTATTTTACCTCGCCGCCTTATCTGTTCTCAAACACTTTTAAGGTCCCTGAACCTGAATCCAGGTATCAAGTAAACCTGTTAGAATATCAATGTCTATTTTGTCTATCAGACATAAAATTAATGAAATGGTAAATTTTAGTGTTAAATAACACGTGAGCATCGTTGTTGTGTTTTGTTTTGGAACACGTTTCAAAATCAAAACATCAAAATTTATAACCTTTTAGTTACTTAGTGCTATACTCGTCAGTATATGATATAAACAGTTAGCTTTCATATTGTTACCAATGAAGCATTTCTATTGGTTATAATAAAGGAAGGTTTTTTTAATTTTGTTTCGTAACTTAGTAGTTATTGTGAAATAATTTTCTAATATGCTGTGTGAACTCAAATTTACCAGTCATCTTTCCTTTACCATGTTCAACACTGCCATCTAATTCTTATTCCGTCCACAATCAGAGAAGACACACATACTGCATCATATTGAGCAGTTTCATGTTTTGCTTGTCGCTACACTTAGTATAAAGAACTAACCAAAATAAATGGGTGAAAGTCCTCTTTTATATACATATAATACACATACGCACGCGAGAGACCCCATTAGTAATTAATTGTGTTTACCGTAAAAATGATTTGTTTAGAAAAACAATTGTTTTTTAAGACACGATAGGGTTCTAGAGCTCGCATTGCGTCGGAAAAGTTTGAGTAGTACATGACCTCATAAGAATATCATTTATTTGATAAAATGTGTTTTGTTATTACGTTAGCTCTAGCCAACTGTTACAAATGAATTTTATTTTTCAGCTAAGAATGAATTATTCTAAGGTGTTTGAACCATATATTTAGCGTTAAAAGAAACCCATGAATACTTTCATACAGTGTTGAGATTAGTTATGTATTTGATGCCATACTTTACGTTTATTACAAAATATACTGAGAGTTTATGAACCTTTTATTCCTGTTACCTTCTGTTGTGATATCCCTACTTTACCAAAAGACGTGAAGTAAGGGGTTTCTTTGTCGAGTTTCGCACAAAATTATTCAAAAACTATCTGTACTAATTGTCACTAATTTAATGACGACAGACTATAAGGGAAGGAGACAGTCAACTCCACATAGCGCAAACTCTTGAGCTACTCTTTTATCACTGAATAGCGAGATTTACATTACATTTTAAAGCCCTCGCAGAAATCGAGACGCACAAATTCGGTAATTAGGTTCGAACATGTAATCCACAAATTTCGTAAGTACTAAGTCATGACATATTGACATCGGGCATGACGTACATGTAACGGCATTATCAGTACTACACCGGTTAATTATGTGAAATATAAAAACAGAAATACATACGTACATAAATATAATTTAATTATTTTATTATCACTTTATGTATTAAAATATACATTTATTCTTGCAGTGCGAGTTTATATCCACTCGAACCACGTTTTCTTTAGATTAGCAAGCAACATTTTTTTGCCATTTTCTGCATACAAGGTACCTTAAATGGAATCCCGGTATTTGTATTTTTATAATTACTAAATTATTTAGAACATTTACTGGTCATACTTTTTAGTTGGCAAAACAAGTAGTGGAACTTGTGTTCCACGCGCTGGTTATTTTCTAAATTAGTTTGGAAACGTATAGTAGAAACAAAATTATGAAATTTGCCATGACCAATAAACCTATTACGTGTAGTAGAAACACCTGCCATGACAAATAAACCGTACTATCAAATTATTTTACTTTATCTTAGACATATGTACTTCTAATAGCGATTTGTGACGATACCAATGTTTTACTTTTGTTGTTTTTACAAATAAAACAAATACATCTATATAGCATTATACATATACTCAGTGATTTGTTGTGCGAGTTATGGATAGTTTGCATTTCCACGTTTACTATGAAGCTATTGGTTTTTTTCGTAATTTGACTCAGGCAAGTTTTTTTCTTCCAAATTATCGGTTTTACGTTTCTAAAAAAAAGGTTCTGGTTTTAAATGAAAATCAACCAACGTAACTGTGTAACTGCTAAAAGAAAAACCCAACAAACAATGTGGCTTACAAATATACTTTGCTAATTTTAACAGTACATACAAGTTCGTTTTAGAATAATCAAATATCACCGCCTACCTTGTATTCTGATACTTCTTATTATCATGAGCCAACTGAACTTTCGAGAGGAGCCATGGTCATCCAAGAATATTTGTTGTTACAGCAAGATTGAGAAACTTCTCAAACCATACGAAAACTTATCTCTTAATTTCAACTGTTACCTAATGTTGTTGTTTTTTTCAATGAGCAAATGTATGTAATATACAACGTAATATACGTTGTTGACGTTAACAGTAAAACTGTGCGTCTGATGGCATATGATTTCATCAGCTTGTACGTGTTGCAAGTGAGTCACCTAAAATTGCAGATAAATAGCGAACTTTTACCTGTGATAAAAACCTCTGGTTTATTCCTTTTGAATGGAAATTATCAGAAAATATTGCTTATGACACCTGGCACTAATATACTAATACTTAATGTACACCAAGCTCTGTATATAAAAACTATCGAGTGTTTATTAACAGAAAAATGTTACATTTATTTACTCTATTAATATATTACCCTCATGCTTGTATTTAATGCAAGTTACATATTTATTCTATAGAAAGCAGTTTCGAAATGTAATATATGTGAATGATTTGTATTCTCAAGACGGCTGCTATGGATATTAGCAGTTCAATTAAAATAAAGTACAGAAAGGAGTTTCGGCCTTTTCAGATCATCGTAAGGTTAACAAAGAATTATAATTATTTTTCTTCTTCTCTATAACATCAAATATGTTGTAATTATAGTTATTTTATCCCCTCTTCCATGTAGTTTTGATTTCAGCAAAACGTGTCTGCTGCGTCAAAAGTAGCAAATCAAGTAACAAAAGATTAGGCCTCGCAAGGCTTCAGTCTTAATTTCACTGAAACTCGCTTTTTGCTGAAAATAAATAAATAAATAAAATTTTCATAAATAATCAATTAGACTGCTGAGTAATAATGGATAATTAATTTTAACAGTCTATGGCATGCTGTTAAAATACTTAAGAGTGTTTAGGTTATTAGATCAAAATCAAACAATTTCATCTTATTTTATGTTGAAAAAAATCCGAATGTAAAACAAAGATTAGCAACTGATACAAAGTGCGATTAGAAGTTGTCCTAGTCAACTCAAGTTATTAATGCAGACATAAATTTAAACAGTAAACAAAAAAATTGCATTCCTTACGTACGACATAATTTGTTCCCTAATTGTTTATAGTTGGCTAATGTCCGACAGTTGACTTATATTTTTCTGGGAATATGTTGGATAACAAATTCAATACAGCCCAGGATTGCCAGGTGGTTAAGGCACTCGACTCGTAAAATGAGGGTCGCGGATTCGAATCCCACTCACACCAAATATGCTCGCCCTTTCAGTAGTGGGGGCGTTATAAAGTTACTGCCGATCCCACTATTCGTTGGTAAAAAGAGTAGCCCAAGAATTGGCGGTGGGTGGTGATGACTAGCTTCCTTTCTTTTAGGCTTACACTGCTAAATTAGGGATGGCTACCGCAAATAGCCCTCGAGTAGATTTGCGCGAAATTAAACAATTAAATTAAATCAAACAAATTCAATATGATCCAGTTATTGTAATTGTGATTTGTATTAAATTCGGTCCGTTCTGTCAGACCGATTTATCAAGTTGCATAAATAGGAATTAACCTAGTAATTAATATAAATAATTTAATATAATATTTTATCTAGCTGTATTCAAACACATAAAAAAACTCGTATTATTAAAATGCAGATTCATCGGTTGGCATCTTCTCTGTGAACTATATTTTACATCACAATCTCAACAATATCTCGTAAAGTTTAACCACATCAGGAATTTTAGGATTAGACTTGCATCTAAATAATAAATTAGTCAAACTAAGTTATAATGTGTAACAAAATTGAATATCTATATATTTAAACCTTTAAATTAATCCTAACAATAAAACATTCAAAAGTATAATTTATTTATAACTTTATGAAAACTAGCTTCTTGCATGAAGAAATAATAGTTTAAGTTGTTGAAAAGTGTCTTGTGGATTAACCCTTTAGTTCAGTTAACAGAGCACTCACCAAGTGTACAATTACCTAAGTTAAATCCTACTTGTATAAAAAGCATATGCATGAAATTATTAAAAGTTGGTGTAAGTTTTGTTTATATTCACATTTTCACTCATTCTAAAAAGATTCATGTTTACGTTTTGTTCACCTTTTGATGGTGTACTATTCAAAACTCACAACTGCAAAACAAAAAATCTACACACCTAATAATCCTAAACTTAATTTGTTATAATAGTACAATGGTTTGCTTAAACAAAATATCACATCAACACTTTTATTAATTTACCATAACCATCATATACACAAACTACCAATTAGACACTTCTTTCAGAAAGAGTGCCATTTTATTAATTGAACAATAATTAAACAAAGAGTACACAGTTGCCATTAGTATTACATGGATCTGCCTTCCACAATATTTAAGGCAGACCTTTTTTTGTGACTCAGGTTGAATGTTAGTTTCATGGCAAAGATATTAAGGCTATCAGCTGCTGTCCCTAATTTTGAACTGCTCACCAGAGGAATGACAACTGGCCAGTAAAACCCACCACCAACCCTTTACAAAGGAATAATAGGATTTACTTTCATGTTATAACTACACAGTTGGAAGGACAAGTATGTTTGACACTAAACTTTGATTTTGTGGCTCACACATTACAAGTTGAGGACTATAACTACCAGGCACTGAAGATGAATGAGAAGGAATCCCATCTGGAATGGAAATACTGCTTTGTCTGAAAGCTGGTCAGTGGTCTTTGACTGCCTTCCATAAAGACTCTTAAGATTCAAAGAGTTTTTTTTTTTGTTTTTTTTTGGGGGAGGGGAATATCAATAAAATGAAAAGTGAACTTCACAGTTATCCTAAAATTATATTTCAATATATGGTTAATATGTTGCAGACGGCAAAAGAAAATTACTAGTACAGTACATTGTGAGCTTGAACAACCACATGTGCTCCATATTTTTTTTTAGCAGAAAGCTAAGGTTTGTTTTTTGATAGATTTTTGTACTCTAAATTTTTTCCTAGAGGTTTTTATTCATTTTCATTGGTTGATAGTTTGGTTTCTTTTTCTTGATTTTTTTTCCCTTCATTTTTGATTTGGACTTTTGTTTTTTGTGGTGGCCTGACATATTTTGGTGGTAATTAACCATATATATTTATGTATACAAATTTATTTGATCTGATTTCACTGATATGAATTGTACTATCACTAGTAATTAGAAATTTAGAGTAACTGCTGTTGGGCAAAACATTAGCAGTACGAACTCAGACAAAAAAGTAATAATGGACAACTTAACACGCACCTAAGTTACTCTTTTTATTTCATGCAAATTTCTGCATAACAATATATACTGCCTGATGAAGGGCATCAACTCAAAACATTGCATAAAATATCTTATTTAGATGTGTTTCAACTTATTTAAACTGTAATTAGAATAGTCTATATGTTGTACTTTACTTCAAGTATAAATAATTATGCCATTCTGACTATCCATGTCATAAGCCATATTCAAACCTGTTTCACTGTAAACCTTAATTAAGACTGTTATTTAAAATAGAACTTCTGTGTATCTTTTAAAATCTGCAGCATAAAAGATATTTACTGAATATCTTACGTAAAAAAAGTTTTAGTTCATGTTTCATTAATTATCTTAAAACTGTGGACTTACCGACGACATTGAAAACAACAACTGCCTTGTGTAAATAAATTAAATAAACAGTGTTCATAAAAACTTCAAGTTACTACAATTTTACACAAGTTTCTCCTGATTCAAGTAATCATAGTATCGACCTCAATTCTTAGGTTTGGTAACTCTGGTTCTACAGTATTCTCCATTTCTCACTACCTGCACCAACTTTCCTAATCCAAGATTCTTATCTCCAATCCATTTTCTAATGTTATAGAGTCAAGTGAGTCTCTCCCTTTTGCTCTTCTTTCTTAGATTTTACCTACGACCAATCATACCTCAAATCTAATTGTACACGCAATTTATCTTTCTGAAAAAAACTCCTTATATGTGGCATAAAAGATAAACAATTTTAATTTTTTTCTTTGGAGTCAAAACTACTTGTACAAAGTTAAACACAAAAACAGCATTTCTTTCTGCAAGTTGGTTTATGGTAAAACAAGTAAATAATACTAGAAGCCTTGGGATACATTTTTAACAATTCAAACAAACAATGTTTAGTGGAAGTGTTAGTTCTCATTCATAAGTGCACTTCAAAATATTGTAGGCATTTTGAACATTTTACCGAGATCATTTGGATAGTCAGTTAGCTGACAAATACAAAACACTGCACTGTCAAAAAAAATTTGATGAAAAGAGGATCTACTAGTACAGTATGTTTATAAATGAAAATATAACTAGCTGAAACAGACAATTTACACTGCCATAATATAAGCATCTGTTTAAAGATGTACATATTCTCAGACCTTTTTTAGCTCAGTATCAAGGAGGAAGATTGTTTAAATAAGTCCAGTAAAGCAGTATCCTTTTTTTGGTTAACGTCGTATAGTCCTTACTGTCTAAAAATCACTTTTGTACATTACGATATCGAAACAGATAGCTATGTATAATTTCTATAAGAATAAAAACCATATGAATGTTTTGTACCTACAGAAAAATACTCAGAACAATTTGCCATAAAAAAAAACTGAATGAACATTACTCTGCGTCTATAAAAAAAAACACATGAACATTACTCCGTCTATAAGAAAAACTTTATTTTTAGTTATTCTTGTCTACATGGGAAACACTAGGAGATAACCTGCTTACAGAAAAATCTTATCTTTAATTTGTTTACTAAAAACCTCCAACTGGTCACCACTGTTCTTAGAAAGAAAGCTTTATTTAGAGATGAGAGATATTTCAGAAGAAAAAAAAAACAAAAACAGACTTATTGCGAGTTGAAAAGGGATTCATTTCTGAGAATGAAGTCTTTATCATACATAAACTGAAGGAACATTAATTTTGCTATCATACATGGAACTTCTATTTAAAAAGTTTTTTGTTTTTTTTTAGTTTATGGACATGAAATATTTAGTTGATTTTATTGATGAAACAAACTAATCATTTCCTTAACATATCTACTGAAAACAATTATTTTATTATTTGTATTAATAAGATAAATTTCATTTTAAATGTCCTAAAACTAAACTGAGTAGAACAATGTCAACAGACAGACATACAGATGGTTAGGCACACAAACAGACTCCCCTCATCTCTCAGTAAGAGTGAAATGGACAAGCACCAACACACAACAGACACTGGCAGGAGACCTATCCAAGTGGTCCATCCCTCATAATCATGCAAGATGAATAGGTTTGTCAAATGGGATTTACACCCTGATATGCACTACATTCATCACTACTTATAAAGTCCTCTATGCAAAATCAAACCAATATTTGATACAAGCCTTATGTTTCTTTATACAAAATCAAAAATTAATCACAACAGTTTTCATATATTCAACTTAATTAGATAAAAAAAATGTATTGATGAAAAAATGGGATATCTTAGCAGACACTGCAAGTGGGGGTTAGCTGTTGTTCTGGTAGACAACTGACCCAGAAAGATGAATGGCCATAGCTTTGTAACATGGTGACATTCAGAACAGCACACATTTTGTTCTCTTTCTCTTTCTGACCTGTAACAGTAATCAAACAGTTCAGTAGCAGCTCGTGTAATTTAAAACAATAATTTCATGAAAAAAAATTACTAAACTGAAAAGCTTGTGGTTGTACATAAGACGTATTGAGAAATACAAGTTTAAACATTGTAAGAAAAAAACACAAAGTTCCTTTTCCAGCCTCACATAACAATTTCAAGACTGCATTTCTGCTGTGACAAGTTTTGTTGGAAAAAATACAGCTTAAAATTAATCACCTTATACACTAAAGTTGCAAGTCAAGTGTTATATGTTTCCAAAGATACATTTTAAAAATGTATTATTTAGAGAAATTAATACAAGTTACGCTTTCTGATGGGTTTGTGTTACAAAAAAACTGATCCACCCCTTTCAATTCATTGAGTGCTTATTATAAGGTTGTAGTACATTAAACAAACCAATGGCATGGTTAGTAGCTTATGTGATAATCTAATTCCAGTTGTTAATTGATTACCATGCTTTATTATTGGATTATAATTATTAGCCATTATATCAGCTATTCAGCAATGTATGTAAAAAAAAATATCTAAAATGTTTTTAAAATAAATTTATAAACAGAATAACATGAATACATATGCTACTAACAACAGAACAAAGCTATTCATTAATTTATCTAACCTTCTATTATAAACTTAGAAGATTGAATTATAGTTTTTGTACAAAAAAAAAACTTAAGCTTTAACCATTTCTGTTTAAAAGGCAGTTCATGACCTTATTCCATAAAATTTAAAAACCTAACTACATTTACATTGTTATTCCAAAATAAGCAAACAAAATATTCCTGCTCTGATTTTTCAAACTAATCTAGATAAAGCCTGTGAGATATAATGTATAACTAGAGGATAACTCATACTTAGTGTAAGATGTGTACAAAATTATTACGAGTACTAAACTGTTTAGGAAAAGAAAGAACAAATGCACATGGACAGGATTGAATCATTTACCTCCAGCATATGAAACATGTGCAGTGTCATCTTTTTTGCATATACACCATTATTAATTGTATGGAACAGTGCAAGTATCTTGTCTTTCAGATAATCAATATTTTACACTAAGACTTGCATATTTTCTTTGTTGATCAAACTCTCAATAAAGAGACAACATAAAATTACAAATATTTAAAATTATGGTATCAAAAATTCTAAAAATCAACTGACTGTTTAGTACTATTTCATCTATTTTTCTTTTCTCTTCCAGAATGGTATCAACTCTTTTTTTCTCATCTCGCCTATTGTATTAGCAAAGCATCCAATACATTGTCATCAATAAAAACAAATATTTCATTACCCTAACAGGTAAGCTCATTCATAGAACTGATGCTTGAAATAATCAGTATTTGATAAAATTCAATAATTACAGAAAAACAAAGAACTCATACCTTTTACAAATCCTTCATTTATTAATGACCATAAGTCTAGATCTGATGTTGCCTTTACTGGTAAAAACCACAGTCTTTAATGAATAATGTATTTGTGAAACATTTATTTTCTTTGTTTTTTATCTATTCCATAAGCACATTTAAACTTAAGGCCTAATTGTCCATTTTTAGGTACCAGTGTGGAGACATTTCAATATATAATAGTTCTAAATTACCGAAGTTTTAAAGTTATAGTATCAAAAATTGTAAAAATCAACTATTATCATGTTTTTGTAAATTTCTTGTGTGTAGATGTGTCTAAGTCATATATTCTTTCACATAACCTATTAGATGTCAGTATTACAAAATAATGACAGGTTGGTTTAGTGATTTTATGGTACAAAGCAATTAGGCTATCTGTACCAATCATCCGTTAAAAAGTTAAATTCAAGTAAAATTATTAAAATGCATAAAAGGAAATTAAAGTTACACAAAACAAAGTTTAATTTTTGAATTAAAAACAAATAACATTAAATCCAATTTTTACATCCAGGTCACAAGAGTAACAGAAAAACTACAGTAATACAAGTTGTAAAGGACTTTCTGTCGCATAATTGTAATTATCATAACTGGCCAGAATGACTAACTGGTAAGTTCAAAAATCAACATCAGTCACCTGAAGTTGGCCTTTCCATACACAGGATCAAGCTATTTGACATTATAGACAATTTCAGAAAGAAAAGTAATACAACTTTTAAAAGACTTGTAACAAATTTTAATAATAAGTCGCTAGGATGACTAATGAGTAGTTCAAACAGCAGTGTTAGACATCTGAAGTTGGCCTTTCCAGTCCTGGTTTTGAATTATTTCACGTGACGGCCATTTCCTGACTTTAAATTGAGCTACATGTACTTTTATTCTTAAAAGGGAATCACATTAAAAAGGTCTAAAGGTATAAATTTAAAAAAAACTTAAATAGCATTAAAAAGATTAATGGCCTTTAAAAAATTAAAAACGTTTCCAAGGTGGGCAGTGTCACCACTGCCAATAACACTAAGTTATGGATAAACCATGGGACAAAACATGTTTAAAATGGTACTGTCATTAGAGTCGTAATGACAGGAAGACGGTAAAATGTGGCTTATTGTGACCTGACTGCTACACAGACATCAGTCCCAGATAAAAGAAAACAATGAGTTAGTTAAAAAACTGTGACCAATGCGTAGTCTAGTCAGAACAACTTCCTCTTTCTAATCCTTACAGAAGCAAGACAACCAAAGTCCAATTAGAGGGTTTTATGTTGAAAAGCTTGCTTTCACATTACTTACTCCAAGTCAACTGCCAATTGATAAGGAGCCAAGCCTTAAATACAAGACCATAGCCCATGTATGGAACAGGCACAGATTTAGCTGTAATGTAGGTGAGCCCGTTCCCATGAATACCAACGTAGCTTGGTACTCAGAAAAACTGGATAGAAATAGATATTAAAGATAAATACGCGCCAGTCGGTTTTGAATATCGGCGAGAACAGGGTGTGAACTAACATAACGAGATTCCAGGGCCAGTAGAGAACCTAGCGAGTCAGTATAAATAGTGCAGTTTGAGTACTGCTTAGCTTCTATGTGATCCAGGGCAAGAGAAATGGTTTACAGTTCAGTTGTGAACATAGAAGCTGCAGAGGGGATTCTGAGCACAACCACTAAACAACAACAAACCATGGCAGAGCCCACAAAGTCACCTGATTTTGAACCATCTGTATAAACAGGAATTGAAGGAAGGTTCGAAAGATGTTCAGCAAATAACAGGCAGTATTTCCAATTGGGAGTATCTGCTTTTCTCAGATGACTTACAGATAGGTCACATTTGGGGGCTGTAATAAGCCATGGTGGGATGGACTGACCTGTGGATACAGCAACGTTATCCAAGGACAGACCCAATTCATCTAACTGCACCTGGATACAAAGGCCAAAAAGAGTAATGGCAGATCATCTGTTCTGAAAAAGTATGGCCCACTAAGGAAGGAAAACACAATCCCAGGTGGGATGCTTCGGTAAAGAACGAAGTTTCGCAGCATATAGTAAAGATGGTTGCAAATGGCTGAGGTGCAAAGGAAGTTTATGAAATTCTGTGTATAAACTCTCAAATGGGGAATTGCAGAAATCCCCAGTGCAGAGCCATAGTCCCTGATAATGATCAGGATCCAGCATCTTTAAGGCCAAGGTCCTGGTAGAGCCATAGTCTAGTTTCTATTGAATAAGAGCACGATATATCTTTAGCATAGAACAACAATCTGCTCCCAAAGTAATGGAAGAGAGGACACAGAGAATGTTCAGTGCCTGTGTACATTTGATCCATAGCTGCTTGATGTGCAGTATAAAGGTCAGCTTACGGTCAAAAGATAAGCCCCAAGAACTTTGTCTCAGGGACCACAGGTTGCACAACTTCACTGATATAGAGTTGAGGATCAGGAAGAATACCCTGTTGGTGGCAAAAGTGCATGCAAACAGTTTCAGAGAGAGAGAGAAGTTAAAACTGTTTGCTGTGGTCCACTTTAGTAAATGATTGAAGGCAGACTGTAGCTGACACTCAATATACTTCATGTTCGACAACTAACATGAGATGTGAAAGTCGTTGACATAGAGCCTGTTTTCAACAGTAAAAGGAAGTTATTCAGTGATGGTATTAATCTTTATACTGAAAAGTGTGACAATCAAAACACAGCCCTGCGGGACTTCAAGTTCCTATAGAAAAGAATGGGAAAGTGTCGAATCCACATGAACTTGGAATCTCCTGTCCATTAAAAAATTTTAACAAAAATGGATAAATGGTCACATAACCCATATAAATGGAGATCTCTCAAAATTCCATATCTCTATGCTGTATAATAAGCCTTTTTTAATGTCAAAAAACAGTGATGCAAGATGTTGGTTGAGAAATGCTTCTCTGATTGACATTTCAAGTCTATAATCAGGTGGTCTATGGTGGAACGCTGTCATTGAAACCCATACTAGGTAGGTGAGGTTGTTTGATTCGAGGAACCAAGCAAGATGAGCATTAACCATCCTCTCTAAGCTCTTGTAAAGATAAATTGTCAAAGCAATTTGGATGGTAGTTTGAAGGAATCTTAAGATCTTTCCCAGGCTTAAAAAAAGGTAGAACAAAAGCCTAGCACCAGGCATCAGGAAAAACATTCTCCTGCCAGATTTATTTAAAAACAATCAGAATAATAGCAAGAAAAGAAGATAGATGGCACAGCATTTCATAGTGTACACCATCAGGTTCGACCAATATACTGCCAGATCAACGAAGGGCCAGTTTGAGTTCCACCAGTGTAAAGGGACAATTACAGTCATAAAGACAATCAGCTCAAAAGGAGAGAGGTGATCACTCTGTCTGATTCTTGATGGCAAAGAAGGTGGAGGATGAAGCAGAAGTGCTAGATATCTGGCAAAAGCTTTCACCTTGAGTATAAGCAATGCTGATACCTTGCCAGAGAGTAAGATTGAGAAGGGGACACAGAAATACACTGCCCACTGACTTTTTGAATCTTGTCCCATGCAACTTTAGAACTGGTGGTAGGAGATATGCTGTTTGTGAACTTAATCCAATATTCCTTCTGGCTTTGATGTCTCACCCACCAAGCATGTGCACGGGCCTGCTGGAAAGCAATGCAGTTCGACAGTGTGGGAAACCTACGAAAAGTATCCCAGACCCATTTTTCAGCTTTCTATGCCACGTGGCAGGCAGGATTCTACCACGGACAAGGATACGGTGGAAAACGTGTCGAGGTTTTAGGAATATATTCAGCAGCTGCCTTTATAATACAGTCAGTTACTGCTGTCACACAATTGTCTACTGATGGCTTACAGACAATGGCAGGATCAAGTTCTGCGAGAGCAGTGAAATAGGGCCAGTTTGCTTGATCCAGCTTCCATCTGGCCTCGTGGTTTACTGTCAATCAACCTTCCATGAAAAGTGGGATAATAGTAAAGGGGAGCAAACTAAGAGATCAATAGTAGTAAAGGACTGACTAGGTACATGAAAATAAGAAGAACCAGTATTTAAATGAAAAAGGTTGTGATCAGAGAGCATTTGCTCTAGAGAGTGACCCTTCCTATCAAATATCAGCACTTCCCCAGAGGGGATGATGTCCACTTAAGTCCTCCAGGATTAAAAAGGGAAACAGCAACTGTTCAATGAGAGCATCAAGGGCTGATTGATCATAGATCTCTCCAGGCAACAGGTAGAGAGAACAATAATGGTACAACCCAAGGAAACATGGTTGGCTATGGCCTCCAAGGATGTGTCAAGTGGCAAAGACAGGGTGGGGGCACATGCTGATCAACCAACACTGCCACACCTCCATGCACTCATCCATCACACAGCCTGTCATTTCTGTACAAAGAAGATTGCCAAAAGGTGATTGTATTGGCAGATTTTAGAAATGTTTCCTGTAATGAAAGACCCATAGGATGGTAGGAAGCAATGAGTGTTTTGATGTCATCCAGATTAGAATTTAAAGCCTCTGCAGTTCCATTGTATCAAGGTGGTCATTTTTATTTATGTGTAGGTGGATTGGGTGGAGATCCCTTCTGTTTACAACAAAGTCATTTTTCTTTATTATCTTTATTCATTTGGGTCAATTGGGCAGGTCTTTGTTGTTAGAAGAGGATACCAGTGACTGGGGATGTAAACAAATGATTGTTTTGCACCTTAGGGTGTGAGAAGAACATGTACCCGATAAAATACCTGTACCAAGAACCAAAGGAGGTGGATCTTGGGGTTTGCTGGAATGTATGTTTGGGGCAGATATGGGTTTGACAATGATTCATTAACTTTTTTAACCATGGTTTAAGTATGATTCTTTTGGAGGCACAAAGAGATTGATCTGCACTCCCACTGTAGTAGTTGAACGAAGTGCAGTAGCATATGTCCAGGGTTTCTTGAGCACTATACCCATATATCAGCATCAGATACAATGCCCACAACACCTGTTGAGAACATCCAACACTGGTACTTGGTTGACCAGCCAACTGATCCTATGGGGGCCACCCCAAAGCCACCCATCTACAAGAATTCAAGGTCAAAGTGGTGTGTTAGGGTTGGACCCCTCAACCACCAGGACCCCCTCCTCCCCTTTACAGGTCACCACACACAGCAAACACGTTGATGGATGTTTAGATTCTAGAAGAGGTAAACTGAAAAAAAACAAACAGAACCTTCCCTGTTAGGTCCCCTCACCACATACAGGAATCCACACTGAGGGGGTAAAAGAATGAAGTTGTGACAGTGGCTTTTAAAGCAGGTAAACACATGCTTAATGTACAAAGCATATTTAAGTTTTATACTTAATTTTTAATTTTTAGGTACCTATTGGAGTTCATGTTGTAATGGTATTGGCATTATTTATAATCCACAAAAAGGTAAAAAATTAACATGATGTCTTTTCTTGTGTTAGAGAAGTAATTTTCTTTAAAAAGTTAATATAATAAAAATTGTAATGAATACATTTATATTTCCTCTTTATAAGGATTTAACTGACAGGTTACTGCTAACAATCTGTAATGTTTCTTCTACACTGTGGTTTATCTTGGAAGTTACAACTAGCAGTTTATAGACTTTCCTGTATGCAATGAGAGATGAAAAGTTACTAATGCCTGTTTGTAGTATATTCTATAAAAAATTATTTTACTGAGAAACTGCTAGAAATCTGTAGTGTTTACTCTACACAGGTATTTAACTCAGGTGTCAAGTTGTAGCATATTTAAAGAATAGGTAAGCCTTCTACATTATTTTTCATTCACTAAAATTTATATTTTAATGAATAAAATAATTTTACAACTTAATACATTCTTACCTTAATATGGATCTAATACACTGTAACCCAGCATCTCATGGTTTTTCCAAGAGTATGTGAGAACATTAAATATTGAAATCTGTCTCTTAGATAATGTATGTTTTAGAGAATGTGCACTTTTTCATTATTTAGCTTAACTTAATAATAATAATAAGAATTGAAAATTTTACAGAAAAAAAAGTAAAAAATCTTTTAAAATGAATTACATTATACTATTGGAAAAACATCATATATTTTGAATTTGTACTTCAAAAGATTCTACATACATTTGTTGCCCAATGGCATTAATGTCTTGATTAGGCAGGTAAACTGTCCAATTAAGAAATGACAAAATTTAAACTTTTATTCCAGATCACTATTAGTTTTCTTTTAAGGATTGATGTCAAATCTGTTATATTTATTTTTACAAAGTATTTTTAATACTGTCTCATTCTAATAAGGATCAATAATCTTATGAAGCTCATTAACAGCTTAAGGTTGTTGGAAGGACCCATATTAAAAGCCTAGTGGCAAATGTTACATTAATTTTTCTACATCTTTTCAATCCAATTTTATTCACTGACAAGTATTTCAATTTCCTGACAGTTAAGACAATAAGAGATTTAAAAACATACCTGCAATGCTGCTCGTGTAGCTGTTTCAAACACTTCCCTAACTCCATCTTTAGTTTTGGCCGAACATTCCAAGTATCCATAAGCATTAATCTTCTCAGCCATACTTCGACCTTCTTCTGATGTGACTGGTTTTTGTTTCATTTTGGCCAGCTCCTTTATTGTGTGGGGTTCATTCCTGAGGTCCTACAAGAATGAAACAAAGGTGAAGGCCAAAAGAAACTGAAAAAAAAGTAATATTCTAAAGGCCACTAACAAAAATATTCCATGAATGAACTCTAATAAAACAATGCTCATTTATTCCACTACTGAACCCAGAACAAAAATATTCCATGAATGAACTCTAATAAAACAATGCTCATTTATTCCACTACTGAACCCAGAACCTCACTTCTCACTAGACTCATTAAAATATTGAAGTGCTTGTACTATGCATGGAAATAGAAAAGGTGAAGAGACAAAGTGTATAACAGTTGTTCTGAATTTAAAGTTAGTATGGACATATACAGAAATACAAACAAAAATAACTTCAAATTTCTATAACAAAAACTTCAAGATCCAAATCATACTTTCTGCTTGTCTTCGGTTCATTTAATTTGTAAAATAAGTGGCTATTTTAATAACGCAAACTAGTGAAATGTAAACTAGACCCAAGCCTGCATTCAAGTGCACTCCAATTCTGCAGGTATATTATAGTTACTTATAAATCTAAACTCTTACAATCATTTTTCAGAAATATGCTTTACAAATGATATTTAATGTATAGTCTACCCAGACCATTAACATTTGATTTTCTACCATCATCATTCATTTTATTAAAGTTGCTCTTTCATAAGATGTATATAATGCATGTAAGTGCAGGGACAATAAATAGTTTGAAAATTATATTTCAGTTGTAGGTTTTAGACCATTTCATTTATTCAAAGTTTACTTCAAACTATTTTCCAAGACTATTCACTTGTGAATAAGAACCAAATTATATATACTGTAAGACACATTAGGAAACCAATATAGTATATGCACTCGAGTAAGACATTATGCAATACTCCATTGAACAACATATGCTACAAACCATTTTTTGAACTACAAATAACTGTGGCTTTAACTTGGTTGCTGAATCTTGCACTAGTGACAAATGTGGTGTTTGATTTGCCAACAGTAACTTTGATGTTTGTTATGATAAAAAAAAAAACATGACTATTTCTTACACAAACCTTTTTATTTCCTACTAAAATGATAGGCACATTAGGACAAAAATGTCTAACTTCTGGTGTCCACTTCTCAGGAATATTCTCCAAGCTGTCAGGACTATCAATACTAAAACACATAAGGATAACATCAGTGTCAGGATAGGACAGAGGTCGTAGACGATCATAGTCTTCTTGTCCAGCTGTATCCCAGAGTGCTAGTTCAACCTACCAAAACAAAAACAAAACAATACAAGTTTTATCAAATATTTTAACCTATTAATATCAGCTTTAAGCAAGCATGATAGCCTTAAAAGCAAAGCACATAAATAAAAACTGCAAATAAATGTTCATGTGAATTTTGAGCATGTCTTACAAATGTTTTAACAGGTGATGTACTTACAACTAACCTCTATATGTAATCTAATTATTAGGAAATCTGTAAGAATAGCATGCAATATTACCATCATTTATTCTTAAATATTATCATAAAAATTGTATGAGTTTCCCTAGAGTTCTCACACCATCTTGCATACACCATAAACTGATTATTTAAATATAATAAACAATTTTAAACTGATTTCAAATGTTGTAGCAAAGTTACTGTTTAATAAGTAAACAAATAAAAATTTTGGTTCGTAGTAACTAAATAAAACCTGTTTGTTTTTATCTTTAACTGTTTTAATAATTAAATGGTGATGACCAAAGAAGTTTACACAGAGGTATGCAGGTAGTCACCAGTTTAAAACAAAATCATTTCAATACAAGTATGTACACTCTGTACACTCAGTTTATCAATTCCTTAAAAGTTAAAAGCAGTATATTATTAAAATACAGACATACAAGGCATAAAATGGATTTTCACACTAAATAATCAAACCCTTAATGGAAAATGTCAGGTCAAATTTGGAAAAAGGATGGACATATAATTAATGCATTCAGCAAATTATGTTTACCTATTCCAGTATTGATAATTCTTGCAAAAGAGAGACAGAGAGACTTTTTTTTTTTTTTTTTTTATGGTTCACTTAATTAGTAAATATGAAACAGAAATGAACTTTAACTTTATTCAAACAGTATTTTCATACACTAACACAGGTTTTGCATGACAAAACATACTTTAAAAAAAATTGTTGGATTTTAGAAGCACAAGTGTCCACCCTACATGTAAAAATGTTGTAACAAATATTTTAAAATTTTATAAGCATAATAAATCCTCTTAGTTCTGACATATAGCACTAAATGTGCAAAATTACTTACTACAAACTTGAACTCACTATTAATATTACATGTCAAACTGTTCATACTCTACCAGCTATAATTGAATTCTCTTTCAGATTTTCAACTTACAGGAAGAACTCAGTGTCATGACAATATTAAATAACATTACATTCAAATATTTCATGGTCCTTTGATGTAATACATACATTTATATAGATAATATCACAACATTCTGTTTCAACACTATTCAAACTTCTGTTTGAATAGCAAGTTACTTTTCTAGGGTTAGAATATATATTATTTTTGTTAGCAGTGACTGGGATACTACAAAGCAGCAAAAGCTTCAGGTTTATGCTTGTATTGATTACCCTGAATCAAAAATTACACATCAGAAATAAGCTTTCTTTTTTTTTGAGAAGCCAGATTATTTTACTTTGATTATTATTTGGTATATATGATCAACAAAAAGCCAATTTTACAAACAATAACTATCAAAACACAATTAAAGGTTTTATATTACACAAGTTTAGAGAACCATGTTATGAAAAAATTAAAATAAACAAAAACTGATAAATATATTATGTAAAAACATGTTAATAACTGCTAGATAAATTGTCTTGTATAAAATGCATGGCTGTGCCAGTATGTGTTTATGATACATAAATTGTCTTTTGCAGTCAGGAATGTACTAGTTTTCTAGCAATGGTATTAGTACATTGCCAGGTGATATGTTCAGACTGTTCAGATCTAGTGAAAACAACTGTTACGTATGTAGAAGAATATTGAAAGTATATGCTAGATTCTCACAAACAAATTAATAAATATAATTGCATGTGTATATTTTATGCCAATATAGGTCTCAGGTGAGTGCCTACACAATGCATATGGTCACAGAATCTCATTCAGTGTGTGTGTTTTTTGGGTTTTTCTGTAAACTATACAGTATGTCACTTACACCACCAGTGTAAGGATACACAACTGTTTAGTGTTGATATTACTACTTTGTTTGTTTTGTAAATTAATAATTTATGACTTGTTCTTTTTATTATAAGTTATAAGCAAATGATTACTGGAAGTTCTGTTTGTAACTCATTGATGTTGAGAATACAGAGAACAGATGATAAAGTAATAAACAATAGTGAGAGATGAGCATGAAAAGACAAAGCAAATGTGATGAAAAGGAGCTCAGTTAAAATTAAATGTAAAGATAACTGCTGTAGGAAGGAAAGGCCTATTGGTTAATATAGGCCTAATGATTAATATGTTAAAGAAAAAATAACAGTAGAAAAAAAAAAGAATAGTTTATTTCATCAAACAGAGTTCTAAAGTAATTTGACTAGCTTAAATGGATTTTTGGCAAATAAACAATTCACAGAAATACAAGGAAAAACTTGAAGACAATTTTAAAAGTATAGGATACAACTGTGATAACTTGATGAAGTGAACTATATTTGGATAGTTTGGCAACAGTAATAGAGAAAAAGAGTTCAGCCTGTCAATTTAAATTCTAAAATAATTGATAAGCCTAAGTGGACTTTTAACAAGAGATTTATATGGTCATTCTGATATGCCTACAACCTTTGTAGTGTAAAGAATATATTGTGCACAAGTTTAACTATTTCTATTTATATAGACATATAAAATATTGAAAATAAGTGAAGTGAGTGCTGTTTATTTTCTTCGATTTACCACCACCAAGTCAAATGCATCTACTGTAGAAGAATCCTAAGCCTAACAACACATAGTAAATATTTATAGTTTATACTAACTACATAAATAAAAGTATTATAACTGACAAATTGACAAGCTAGCCATGATTTAGTGGTAAATGGCAATAGAAGAAAATGTGAAAGACAGTGAAATAAGTAGGTTTATATACACACAACTGTACTAATAATGAAAATAGTGTAGAGATTACAGTTACACTATACAGCTATATCAGGTGATTATTTATCTATGGGTAGAAAGAGAGTCACATCTTGGGTTATAAAACAATGACTACACAAAAATTTGAATAATAGCACAAACTGAGAAAGAAAAAGAGGAGAGACTAAAAGCACAAATTGAGATAGCAAAACTCACACAAAAAAAAGAAAATGCCCAAGTATTACAATGGAGTCAGACCAAGCCCACCAGAGCAACATAAGTTTGAAGAATATAAAAGATGACATCAATGCTTTCATAAATAGATATGAAAGATTCAACCAAAGTGAGGAGTGGACAGTCTATCTCGCCCTATTTCTCACAGGGAAAGATGTACAAGTATATGCAGGCACAATATCAAAAGATGTCATGGACTGTGTGTAAAGCCACTTTAAAACTTATCAAAGGATACAAACTTACTGAAGAAGGTTTTCATTGGAAGTTCACAGAAGTCAAACCCAACACTGGAGAAACAGTATTTCAGTTTGTGAACTGACATGGCCAAATGTATAAATAGTTGAGGGATTTGTAGATCTATTAGTGTAAAAATAGTTTATAATCACGTTCTGCCAAGATGTCATTGTTCTTAAAGGAGAGAACACCAAAAAAATGTGGAAGAAATGATCAAGCTGGCAGAATAGAAACCTACATACAGAGTATAAGAGGCAAGTTCACGAATAACCAGTTAAATCTGAAACCACTGAAAACTGACCAGAAGCATGGGTCAACCAAAGGTGGCAGGTGGTTAACATACAGAAAAGTGATGGTGTGTATGTAATATAAAATGGGACATTGTAAATGAGTGCAAGTCTATCACCAGCAAACAACAGTAGAAATCTCAACATAAAGCAGCTGGAGCTATGTATGAAGACAGAGCTGGTAAGAAACAAGAGTGACTGACACTATGGATGGTGCAGCCAGAAAAAAAAAAAGGCCTACTCATAAGATTTAATACACAAAAACATGATTAATCAGTGCACAACTAATAGTCAACTCCAGTTAGCAAATGGAGCAATGGTGCCAGTAGTGATGAGAGCATGTGACAAAGAGGTGCCAACATGTGGCATATGTTGGGTACAAGAAAATGAAGGTTATACAAGACACTGGGTGTAGCAGTGAAAACCAGTCTAATATCTGATGATCAGAGGACAGGCAAAGTATATCTGTATGTGCTAATTGAGCAAGCAATGAGAAAGTTCCCATAGCAGAAATAAATGTAGATACTACTCCATATTATGTAGGAGTCCTTAAAACCATGTGTATAAAGAAACCAATATTCAACTCGGCAAGAGAAAATGTACCAGACAGTACAAATTAGGAGGAAATAGACAGTAAAAAAATTGATGAAACAACTGATGTCACAACCAAATCTCATGAAAAGAAGAGCAAGTGAGATATTAAGTCCCTGCAAGTGTTAAAAAGTGACATGTCAAATATAGGTTTCCAGGAACCTAAGTAAATACAGAAGAAAGACCCTTTACTGCAGAAACTTTAGGACAATCAATGCACAGGAGAAAGTTGAGTAAAACAAAAGGAAAAGATACTTATAAAATAGAGGATTAGAAGGGAGTGCTATATCAAACCTATAAAAGCAGTTATACTGAGGAAGTTAAACAAATCATTGTACCAACAGAGTATCAAACTCAAGTAATAAAGTTGGCTCATGAATAAACTGTGGAAGGGCACACAGGAACAAAGAAAATGGCAGACAGAATTACCAGTAACTTCCATTAGCCAGAGGTCATTGGAGGTGCAAGTAGATTGTTCAGGTCATGTGTGACATTTGCAAAAAGTACAGTACTTAGAGGCCAATGTGGGAGATGCTTCTTATAAAAGATCCATTCAACAGAGTAGCTGTAGATTTCATTAGGCCACCAGGGCCTGTGTCCAATAAAGGCAACTGGTAAGTGTTGACAGTGGTCAACTATGAGACATTATCTATAAGCAATAGCACTAGTGAAGATAAAGTCAGATAATGTTGCAGAAGCCCTCCTGGAGATATTTTGCAGAAAGTTAATGCAAATAATAACTGTTTTGCTTGGCTGTCTCAAAAAACGTCTAAAATATTCCAACCATTCATGTCACAATATCATATATTTGTATTCCAAACATTGAAGTATCACTGAAAACATGATAATGTGTAATCCATGAAGTATGAAATACACTTGCTAGATTTACTATCTTGTAAACTTTGCTTGCCTACAGAAATGGCCTCAATACACATTTAGCTGCAGTCTATAGCTCTCAGTAACTAGAACTTACATGACGACATAGAAAATTACATACAGATTTACTTGAACATTAAAACAATGTTACTCTAGTCTCCTTTTTTAATTTAGATGCCTACATTTTCCAACATCCTTCTTAATTAAGAGAAAGCTTATCATTGTGCAGAAATAACAACCTTGTTTAAAGGAAAACCAAATATTAAGGAAATGGAAAAGTGGAATCTGTGTAATTATTGTTAACCATAAAGTTATATAAAGGGTTATCAGTGCTGCACAGCCACAAGCATTAGAAACCAGTTTGTAACAGTGACTCCTTAAGACTTACCACTGAGCCACTAAAATGTGGAGTCTGTCTGGTGCCTTATATAGGTTTTAAGGCAATGTTCCAGCAGAAGTTCAGGTAAATTAAACCCCAACTGAAATTTGTTTTCAGCATTTTGAGTGTACTACTTAACTTATTTTCTTTTTACATTTGTCAGCATTTTAAACAAACTTTGAGAAACAGAAGATCACATCAGGTTATAATATTCTTAGTACTCTTGGCAAAAAGAAAAATGTGACAGTGTAAATATCCTGAAATAAACAAACTTATGACAAATTACAATTTCATTTGGTGATTTTATAAACACCCACATTTTCTTTGAAATAAGTAAAATATTCAAGTTTCCCATTTCTTATTTGTTCTGAAAGTGATACTCCTCAGACAATGTATTAAAAACAAGCATTTGAATGAAAACAATTGTAAATAATCCCTATTATAGCATCTAGTAAATGACAAGGGAATTGAAAGTGGACTTAATATAATGGCCAATATAATGGTTCTTCAAAAATTAAAGAAAAGTCCTGCTCCTAAACCTTAAAATTTTTTGTATGTATGAAAAAACACTTGTGGTGAAATTTTAAATCATTTGAACTAAATTTAGAGGTTGCACACGGAATTTGTAATTTCACATAAATTTTGCATAAATGTTGAGTTGATTATTTATTCTCTACTGCTATACTTGCAATTTTGACCATTCCAGTTGACCTTGCTATGTACTGCACTTTTGAAGTAGTTTTTAATTGTGTACAGTACAGCTGTAATCTGGTGTATGAAGATGAACGATAAATTTACCTATTTGGTATTATCATTTATTCATTATTTACTGTAATTTTTTTCCATTACATTCTAATCAGTTACATGTATTTGTTTTAGAATAATTGATACCTATTAGTGACTGATCATAACAGCTTGTTCTAAAATTACCTTTGCAAACCAGATGATGAGATTGAAGGAACAAAACTTCTTTCTAAAGGACAAGTTATTTCTTTCTTTCTTTGTCTTCATATTAAGGTGAGGAAGATAATTAGGGAAAGTGCCACAACAGTGATCATGGGTGTAACAAAATTCTAGGAGAAAGTAATAATTACAATAATCTGCAAAGATAATGCAATTACTAAAGTAGAGAAGCTATATACAGTTTATAAGAGTTTGAAGAAAGGGAAAAGCAGAAGATCAGCCCCACAGATATAAAGGCAGAAATGTCCAACTTGTTTGACATAACCACCTTTGATGCCCTCATAATAATGACAAATCAAGAAGACTGAGAATTCCTGTTTGTTCAATGAGAAGTAGGCCATAAAGGAACATTGGGACAACTGATGCCAAGCAAGCTGTGAAAGAGAACCAGTTTCTGAAGAGGAAGATAATGGAAGAAGAATGAAGAAGTCAATGGCAGAAGGAAACCATAGCATCTTCAAACACACAATTGGAGTCATCTTCCAGAAGCAGCCTAGATGAATTTCCAAATGATGAGGAAAGTTCTGCTATTGCTGTTGAAGGAGCTAGACTTTAAAAATATCTCAGAGCCAAAAAAAACCAAAAAAAAACGTATCTTGATCACTGCCTATGGCTCTTGACAAGACAAAGCTGTCAGACAGGGATGCTACTTGTGTTCTAACAGAAACAGCATGCTCAACTGGTCAAACTCCTGAATAATTCAACATCAACTGCTCCTCCATCCAACACATGCATCATAATCACCAGAAAATGCTCACAGAAAACCTGGAGGCTGAGTTAAGATGATCTGCTTTTGAGTGTCCACTGGGATGAAAAACTCCTCAGGAACTTGACAACCAAGGAACATATTGACCACCTACCAATTATTGTTACTGGAAATGAGGTCTCTCAGCTCCTGGAAGTTGCCAAGGTAGCAAATGTGGCAGGATCAGAACAAGCCAAGGCTGTAACAGCAGCTCTTAATGAATGGGGTTTAAAGAATGTTGTTATAGGATTGTCAAATAGTTGACACTACAAATGCTAATACTGGGCAAAAGTTAGGTGCATGTGTTCTCAGAATAGGAGCTGCAAAAGAATCTTTTGTATCTCGTAACTTAAGAGTTTTTTGCTAAGAGAGCTTTTACCACACTCAAGGATATGACCAAGGAAGGGTCCAGATGTTTTGATTTTTAAGAGGTTAAGATCAGTGGGAGTTTATTAACATAAATTCATATGCAACTGCAGCTGATGACAAGAAGATAGTTGATCTCAACAATGATCCAGAGCTAGTGGTTTGGGCTGAAAAGTTACTGACAGCACAAAAAGACCTTCATGATGATGGTCTTGAAATTCATAGAGCTCTCATTGATCTTTCTACCTTTATGAAAATCACTCCTCCATGAGGCATCCATTTGGTCCCATGCACCATGTTATGTGGATGCTGAAGGTAATATACTCACTCAAGATCTGGCTTTTTCATGATAAGTTTAAACTGACAGGCAAAGAGAAAAATGGTCTTCAGCAGATGTGTGTCTCTGCAGTTAAGATCTACCTCAAGGCATGGAATGAAGATCCTCTGTCTGCATCAGCACCAAACAATAACCTGAATCTTCTGAAGGCTCTCCCACACCTATGCCACTCTCAACACAGCTGTATCAAAATATGTTCTAGACAAGTTCTAATCACACCTATAGTTCCTGTTATCCATCTGTTTCATCTTCTACAAAGAAGCTCATGACAAGGGCAACAAGGGAATGTGAAGGAACAGAAGATCCTCCTAAGCAACACACAGTCAATCCAACAGCTACTGAGCAGCTTCAGGTCTCTGATCTTGTAGCAAGAGTATCCTTTGACTGGTTGGTTGGTTTGGTGTTTTATGGCACAAACCAACTAAGCTATCTGTGCCAAACATCCAGTAAAAGTTAAAATTAAAGTAAAATTAGTAAAATTCATAAAAGGAAATTAAGGTAAAGCAAAACAAAGTTTAATTTTTGAATTAATAACATAAATAACATTAAATACAATTTTTACATCTAGTTTACAGCAGTAAGAGAAAAACTACAGTAATACAAGATGTAAAGGACTTTCTGAAGCATAATTTTAATTATCATAACTTGCCATGTTGATAAATGGATAAGTTCAAAAATTAGCATTAGTCACCTGAAGTTGGCCTTTCCAGTCCTGGTTTCGAGTTATTTGATGTTACAGCCATTTCCTAATTCCAAATCGAACTAGATGTACTTTGATTCTTTAAAGGGAATCACATTAAAAAGGTCTAAGGTATAAATAAAAAAAAACTAAATAGCATTAAAAAGATTAATAGCCTTTAAAAAACTAAAAACATTTCTAAGGTGAAGAGTATCACCACTGCCAATAACACTGTCTCATGTTATGGATAAACCTTGGAACAAAACATGTTTAAAATGGTGCCATCTTTTAGAGTCGTGACGACATCAATACAGTAAAATGTGGCTTATTGGGACCTGAATGTGACAGACAACACACTGGTGCAACAGTCCCAGAGAGAAGAAAACGATGAATTAAAAACTGTGACCAATGCGTAGTCTAGTTAGAACAACTTCCTCTTTCCAATCCTTACGAAAGCAAGACGGCCAAAGTCCAACAAAGGGTTTTATTTGGAAAAGCTTGTTTTCACGTTGCTCACTCCAAGTCGACTACCAACTGGCACGGAGCCATGCCTTGAATACAGGACCATAGTCCATGTATGGAACAGGCACAGCAATGATAGTGCCAGATCTGACAGATTTAGCTGCAGTGTCAACAAAGCAGTTCCCATGAATACCAATGTAGCCTTGTATCCAGAAAAACTGGATAGAAGTAAATGTTAGAGAGAAATGGGCCAGTTATTTTTGAATATTGGAGAGAACAGGGTGAGAATTAATGTAAAGCAATTCCAGGGCCAGTAGAGAGCCTAGCAAGTCAGTATAAATAGTGCAATTTGAGTAATGCTTAGCTTCTATGTGATCCAGGGCAAGAAAAATGGTGTACAGTTCAGTTGTGAACACAGAAGCTGCAGAGGGGATTTTGAGCACAACCACTGAACCACAACAAACCATGGCAGAGCCCACAAAGTCACCTGATTTCAAATCATTAATATAAATAGCAATGGAAAGACAGTTGAAAAGATGTTCAGCAAATAACATACTGTATTTCCAATTGGGAATATCTGCTTTTCTCAGATGACTCAGAGATAAGTCACATTTGGAGACTGTAATAAGCCATGGTGGGATGGGCTGACAAGTAGATACAGCAATGTTATCCAAGGACAGACCCAATTTATCTAACTGTGCCTGGATACAATGGCAAAAAGGAGCAATGGCAGATTGTCTGTTCTGAACAAGCATGACCCACCAAAGGAGGAAAATACAGCCCCAGGTGGGATGCTTTGGTAAGGAATGAAATTTCAAACCATACAGTAAAGACAGTTGCAAATGGCAGAGGTGCAGAGGAGGTCCATGAGACTCTGTATAAGCTCTGAACTGGTGAAGTGCAGAAATCCCATTGCAGAACCAAAGTCCCTGATGAACGTGGTCCAGCATCTTTAGGCTGAAGTCCTGGCAAAGTCATAGACCAGTGGTCCATAGTCTAGTTTCGATAGAATAAGAGCACGATATATCTTCAGCATAAAACATCAATCTGCTCCCCAATTGGAAGAGAAAACACTGAGGATGTTCAGTACTATTGTACATTTGACCCATAGCTGCTTGATGTGCAGTATAAAGGTCAGTTTACAGTCAAAGATAAGCCCTAACAACTTTGTCTCAGGAACCACAGGTAGCACAACTTCGCCGATACAGAGTTGAGGATCAGAAAAATACCCTGTAAGTGGCAAAAGTGCATGCAAACAGTTTCAGAGAGAGAGAGAGAGAGTTGAAACTGTTTGCTGTGGTCCACTTTAGTAAACGACTGAAGGCAGACTGTAGCTGACACTCAATATACTTCATGTTCGACAAATGACATGAGATGTGAAAGTAGTTGACATAGAGCCCATTTAACAGTAAGAGGGAGTTGTTTAGTGATGGCATTAATCTTTATACTGAAAAATGTGACACTCAAAACACAGCCCTGCGGGACTCCAAGTTCCTGTAAAAAAGAATGGGAAAGTGTCGAACCCACGCGAACTTGGAATCACCTGTCCATTAAAAAAAAAAAATTAACAAAAATGGGCAAATGGTCACTTAACCCATATAAATGGAGATCTCACAAAATGTCATACCTCTATGCTGTATAATAAGCCTTCTTAATGTCAAAGAACAGTGATGCAAGATGTTGGTTGAGAAAGGCTTCTCTGATTGACATTTCAAGTCGATAATCAGATGGTCTATGGTGGAACGCTGTCATTGAAACCCATACTGGGTAGGTGAGGTTGTTTGATTCGAGGAACCAAGCAAGGTGAGCATTAACCATCCTCTCTAAAAGGTCTTGCAGGGACAACTTATCAAAACAATATGGATGGTAGTTTGAAGGAATTTTAAGATCCTTCCCAGGCTTAGTGAAAGGTAGAACAAAAGCCTAGCACAAGGCATCAGGAAAAACATTCTCCTGCCATATCTCGTTAAAAACAATCATAAGAATAGCAAGACAAGAAGATAGATAGCACAGGATTTCATAGTGTACATCAGGTTTGACCAATCTACTGCCAGACCAATAAAGGGCCAGTTTGAGTTCCACCAGTGTAAAGGGTGGATTATAGTCACAGAGACAATCAGCTGAAAAGGAAAGAAGTGATCACTTTACTCAAGTTTTCATGGCTAAGAAGGTGGTGGATGAAGCAGAAGTGTTAGATACCTGACAAAAGCTTTCACCTAGAGTATTGGTGATGCTGATACCATTCCATCATAGAGTAAGATCAAGAGAGGAACACAGAATTATATTGACCACTGACTTTTTGAATCTTGTCCCATACAACTTTAGAACTGGTGGTAGAAGATGTGCTGTTTATGAACTTACTCCAAAATTCCTTCTGACTTTGATGTCTTGCCCACCAAGCATGTGAACAGGCCTGCTGGAAAGTAATGCAGTTTGAGAGTGCAGAATACCTGTGAAATGTATCCGAGACCCAGTTTTGAGCCTTCCATGCCACGTGGCAGGCAGAATTCCACCACAGACAAGGATATAGTGGAAAATGTGTCGAGGTTTTAGGAATACACTGAGCAACTGCCTGTATAATACAGTCAACCAGACAACCTTTTCTTCACATAACAAGATAACAAAAAACAACTATTCTACAAATAATGACTTAAAAACTGAAGAATAAAAATACATTTTATTCAAAGCTACACAAGGACTATCAGTATCAGCCATCCCTAAAGTAACAGTAAAAGAGTAAAGGAAAGACTGTTCTCACCACCCACTGCCAAGTCTTGGGCTACTCTTACCAATGAATAGTGGGATTTACTATAATATTATAATTCTCTCATTGCTGAATGGGTGAGAATATTTGGTGAGATGGAGATTTGTACCCACACCCCTCAGACTGTAAGTACTCTAACCACCTGGCCATACCAGATCAAGTGAAGATTTTTCGTCATTCAACAACCAATGCCATATGAAAACATGAGATACAGATTCAGATAAGCATTATTCACTTGGTAGTCTCCCATATCCTAATCACCAGTTTATTCATTGTTTCCCAGCATAACTCAGTATTATCTTTATGGATCTGTGTGCAAGATCCTCATCACTGAAAATTTGTTTTTCCTGCCCACACAAACATTCTATGACATATTTTCATTGGTGTTACAATAAGAACAATAAATCCTTGATAAATATCATGTTAAAGATTTTTATTAAGAATAAAATTAAGTTTTATTATTCTTAAATCTATGTCATAATGGCTATACACACCTGCTTTCCATCAACCTCAATATCAGCAACATAATTTTCAAATACTGTAGGTACGTACACCTCTGGGAATTGGTCTTTACTGAACACAATTAGAAGACATGTTTTACCACATGCTCCATCTCCAACAATCACCAGTTTCTTTCGAATGGTTGCCATTGTCTGGGTGCAATCTGGAATTAGATGAATAAATCAAGTAATTGATAAATCTTAGTTGGAGAGAATATGTATAATCTTTGAGATAATGTTATACTAGCTTACCCTGCTTTGTAAATCTTCAGCATACACTCTAGTGAATCGCTTTAGCTACAGTCTAGATACAACAGAAAAATTACTTGTAACTAAAAAAGGAGTATATTAACCCACAGCAAAGACTGATGATACATTTTATCAAATCTTTTTTTTTTTTTTTTATTCAATGTTTCTAACAGAGTTTGGTTAATATTTGATTCATCCATTTTACCAGACATTTGAACAGTTATCAATAACTATTCAGTACAAAATAACTGACATTTTCATATTCTTTATCAGGAACAATATAATCAAAAACCTTTAATATAAGTTTTAAGTTAATGAACTAAAAAACACACAAGATCATTTACTAACTTTCTTAATGTAGAATAGTAATAACACTTAGATTTTTTTTGTGGGAAAAGATTACAAAAATTATTAAACTGAATTTTCAGTCGCATGCTTTGTGTCTGTTCACATATCCATTTAATATAGATACTTTTGAAGTATATAACAAATCTAATTAAAAAGAACTGAATTAATTTGAAATGATGAGCATTATGATCTAATAAAGGGATCATTGTAGTTTTTATCAGTCTCAGTTTCTTTTAAAGTTAAGTGAATGACATTATGCATTACACCAAACCCAGGCCCTGCATGGCAAGGCAGTTAAGGCACTCAACTTGTAATCTGAAGGTTGCATGTTCAAATTCTGTCACACCAAACATGCTCACCCTTTCAGCCATGGAGGCATTATAATGTAATGGTCAATCCCATTATTTGTTGGTAAAAGAGTAGCCCAAAGTTGTCAGTGGTTGGTGATGGCTAGCTGCCTTCCCTCTTGTCTTACACTGCTAAATTAGGGATGGTTTGCACAAAATTCAAAACAAACCAAATCCTGTTCTGTGATGCTGTACACAGAAATGTCTACTGTACTTCCAAGTTTATTAGATGCATCTTCATGAATGTTTGCAAGTTTTTAGTAAACATTAGAATTCTGCTGTACACAAAACTTAGATTTAACAAATTATTTTACTAAAGACTTAACTGTGAATTTACAGAGTCAGTCTGACTAGTCTAAATGAAAGTTGTTTTCATGTTAAGAATAAAAATATTTATATCTCTGTACATCTTTCAAATTTTATTTGCATAATCTCTAGAGCCTCCTGAATTAATATCAAAATATTTTGGGGATTAAAAAATTTACCTGTTATTTTTTCTACCCTAATAACTAGCTGAAGCAAAATTAGCAATGAGAGGTTAATATTAAAAGATGAAACATATATGAAATAAGTCTAAATTATCTTTGTCTTTCTAGATAGATTGCACATTATAAACAGGGAATTACAAATATATTACTACTGCAAAAGGTAAACTCTTCAGATCTACCTTTATTTTGTTTTAATGCTTTACAGGTGCACTTAGACACTCAGAGTATATAAAAAACCATTTATCAGAGCACAAGTACCTAGGCTCTTGTTTTCTTCTCTCATACCCACAACAAAACACATTTCAAGTATTTTTGTAAAAATAATAATAGTAAACAATTATTTCTTTCGATTATGGAACTTATAAAATAAAATAATATTATAGAGAAAAAATATAAAATCATAATGTCCTAAAAAAACTAATATATTTTAACTGGTTTTCTATTTAAATTATAAATAGGTTAAATAGAGATTTTAATAGCCTGTACAGCTTATCTACACAATAGAAAACAACAAAACTTAACCAGTTGGTTATAAATAATCCAACAGCAAATCAGTGAATTACTGACATTTTACTGAAACACATGATATAATAAGGCATGGTATTTAGGTTTGACTTTGTTTATATCTCAGTGAATCATTTACATTACAGCTTAGCAATATCTATATTATAGGTGTATAATGTGTGTCAAACTCAAAAGACCATACAGGGATAGAAAGAAACTAAAATGGGAAATTAGAAGTAAGGAACTGTCACACCATAGGGAAGAGAGGATTTAGAATTTAAATATTACCTCCTGAAATTAAAACATATATCAAAACTTGAATTATGTAATACACTGCAATGCTATGTTTATTGACATACACTGATAAAATTGTTTAAGTAAATTTTGAATGTATTTCTATAAAAAACAAACTGTGACATGTGCTTTCTCCTTTTTACCATACACACACAATTTTTTACCAAATGAAGCCATCAGTAATTCTACATTTTTAATGTTATGAAATCTGAGATAAATGTAAGAACAGTAGCCACTATATTTTATGGAAATTGCTAGGTTCTCTAATTTGTAAATGTTTTTTTAATGACAGATGTTCACTATAATCTCCTGGCTGAGGCTGATATGAATCTTCATGTTAACAAGATATTGAAAATGTGTCTGTTTAGTTGCCACCAAAATAACAGACTATTTATTCTTTAAAATTTAGTTCACTTGTGGCTGCACTCTCTTCGCATGACCTGTTTGACCACTATCATTAATACCAAGTGTCTGCATATATTTCATTGAAACAATCCTTAAATGAGTCATGTTTCTGATGTAAACTTAACAGGTTTTGGTGCTGTCAGTAATGAGTCATCTATATAATTTCTACCATCTCTTAACTTCAACTATATTTGATTGCAAAAATGACAGTGCCAAAGCTTTATACATTAAAATGTTTCTTGGTTTTCTTGCTCTTTGAAAAATAGTACTTAAAAGTGCATATCCAACAAAATAGCTAAAGTAAAAGCAGTTTTATATTCCAATAAATCTACTTTGAAGATCTCTAAAAGATGCTTTTATTGCTACCAGTCCACAGTAACTCATGTTTTGTGAAATAGTTATGAAAAGTAACCACAATTAAAATAATTTATAAAATTACCAAGTCCACAAAGTTAATTGTTTTTCGTAATTTTTTCAAATAGTTGTAGGAATTCTTAAGATGCCTACAATGTAGATCATTGATTTTTGTTATGGTATTTGTTTATGTCAAAAGCATGTAACTATCTTAGTTAAAAAAGCCTTTCAAGGAGGTATGTATAGGTTGAATTCAATGACATCTTGTACAAACTTCTTTTGAAGTATATTAATATAACTCTGTATAACCATAAAGTTTGACTGTGCTAGAGATTAATGACCAAAATTTGAAAAATATTTTCTACTGGGAGATCAGTCACATCACATTCAAGATTCTCATAAAGGAGGTTCACTAAATTATATTCAAACTTTGTGAATAATTTCAGTATAAAAAGTCTATTGTTCATTAGTCTTACTTAGAAAATAAATACTTCATTAGGGTTGGCACATCATGAAAATCTTGGAAAGCCATTGAATTTTGTAAAAAGATTTTTTGGTACTGGAAATCTTGGATAATCAATGGTTTTAAAAATAGTTCCTGGAATAGTGCATGGAAGTGTTCCTCCATTCCTCCCACATTTTGAATTTGTATTAACAACAAGCCACACCATCACTGTTTTGTTTTCTTGGTTCATGAACAATGATCTTTGGTAAATATGACCCACAAAATGCTATACTAGTATGTCTTAGTAATGCTGAATGTGTCTCCATACACAAGTGAGACCCACAAAATGCTATACTAGTATGTCTTAGTAATGCTGAATGTGTGAGACTCCATACACAAGTGAGACCCACAAAATGCTATACTAGTATGTCTTAGTAATGCTGAATGTGTCTCCATACACAAGTGAGACCCACAAAATGCTATACTAGTATGTCTTAGTAATGCTGAATGTGTCTCCATACACAAGTGAGACCCACAAAATGCTATACTAGTATGTCTTAGTAATGCTGAATGTGTCTCCATACACAAGTGAGACCCACAAAATGCTATACTAGTATGTCTTAGTAATGCTGAATGTGTCTCCATACACAAGTGAGACCCACAAAATGCTATACTAGTATGTCTTAGTAATGCTGAATGTGTCTCCATACACAAGTGAACTGGTATCACGTGGTTGCTGTATGAATATTGTTTACTTAAAATATGCTGAAAACTCAAGGTTATTGATATGATAAAGAACATTTTCAATTTCATCTTCAAGTTAAACACTTCAAAAATAATTAGCATTTCTAGCCAAAGTTTTTCATTTATTGCCTAAAATTAGTTGAAAAAAAAGAAGCAAATCCAAATGGTTACAATAGAAAAAAAAAAAAAATGCCACAAACTTCTATGAGTGAAATAACCAAATATTTGCTACTAAAGACAGTTTATCTGTTTATATTTTATCATGTCTTCATTACTTTGTGATCCATCTTCAAGTTATTTTAAGTGTAATTTAGAGCTCCCTAACTAAATATTTCTGAAGCAATCAAGACTGTCAAAACAGTATTGTGATTATTGCTATTAACATTAGTTCACCTCTGTGTGGTTTTAAAAGTTGCTTCTTTCAGATTTAAAATTAGCAAAATTATTTTAAAGCTGATCCATAAGACTTTGTTGTTGTTTTTTTATTAGGTAGAATTATTTCAATTAACTGCAAAACATTTAGAAATAATTGAAAAACATGACACATACAACATTCTTAATGACAATGAGTGATCTTGATAACATCATGAGCATATTACTTAGCAGAAAAAAGTTTTGAAACTAAAGAATTTGTTAGTATTTTGCCTAGTGAAACACGATTATTTAGATTTCTTTACTGGATTTTGTGATATTTTCTTTGTTTGAGTAAGCTTTGTTTAGTGCAGATATAAATTACCCAAGAGCAGTGATTAAACTCATTAGTGTCCCATAAACTACTTGATTAATGTCATGAAAATGAAATAATCAAAATTTGCATTTCCAGTTATTACCATGTTTGATTATTCCAATAACCGACTAACTGAAGTTGCAATTAACTCACTGTCACAACAGCAATCAAGTAATCAAAATTAGTGTTTCTGAATGCTGCAAATATCCAATTAATCAAAATGTTGCCACTAAGTTCAAAGCCACATAACTGGCAGGTGGAAGAATCCTTTGTGATTTGATTATTTCAGGCTTGATTCCCATTGTGACTAAATTCATTCATCCTCTCTTTGTTATTGTAAAGCTACTTAGGTTATCTGCCACTATTACTAATTCTGATTAGAAAAAATGCAAATGACTTTTCCCAAGTACCAACAATTTATGTAAGGCTTAAAGAGATTTGTTTTCACAGTCAATAAGCCCTGCTTAGGAGATCTGCAGTTTTTATAACATATACGTGTCACAAAATCAATTTTTCATTGTTTGAAATGATAGAAGAAATTTTTTTTTAAACTGTTCCTGTCAAAATAAGTGAAAATTCATTTACTATAATGTAAAAGTGATGGCCTAAAAATATAAAACATACATCTTGTTTACAAGTGTTAAAATATGAATTTAGTTATAGAATTTAGTTTTTTCTAAATAAGATTATAACTATTTAAATTACAAAGATTGAAACATCTGTTTTACTTTCATAACATTCATATTAATAAAAATAAAGATTAGGCTTTGAAATTAATGGATTATAACCATTATAATGGTTATATCTGGATTATAATGGATTATAAGTTATTCTGAAAATGATTTTGCAGGCTTTCTAATTAATTTTGTTACTAAAGTTACAAGCATTGTAAGAAAAACTAGTAATAATAAAATAAAAGAAACAAGTTATATCAGTAATGCTAGTAGAGATATGTTCCCTACTGTAGTGAAATCAGCAATATAACATGAAATATCTACACCTCTGACATCAAACCCATACCATGTTCAATAACACTGTACAAGGTTGGAACATGCACACTTTGACCCCTACCCATACATGGATCTAGCAGGTTTTTCATTTTGATAACACTTATAAATGGTCTTTGTTCAACAAACATCCTGGAACTTAAAGACACATTATCACCTTTAATAGCTGACCCAGTATACTTAAAGATTTGTTACAACTTTTTATAGTTTTGAGCATACTTATTTTTCAAGTAATTATGCACTGAGGTAACAACAATTTAACAAAATACTTGGATAATTAGAACTACATCACAAAACTATGGTACACTTATATTAATGTACACATCATGTGACACAAACATTGCCAAGAATTTAAGGAAGCTTGAACAATTACGAGTTTTCTCTATTTACTAAATGTTGAGGCTGAATGTGTATGATGATAATACCTGAAGTCTTATTTCTCAAATTCCTGAGGACATAAGCTCTTAGCAAATGCTAGTTCAGTAGCTTACACTACTTTGATGAGATCATAGCACAAGTTCTTAAATTCATATTTTAATTTAAATAGTTCTACTTTTGAGGAAAAATAAGCAGAACTTACGAGTCCACGATCATGAATTATGAATTTTTACTTTATAAGATTTAGCGCTGCAATCCAGCTCTTGATTATAATTTATGAATACAAATAGTTAGTAGGCTGTATAATCTATTAAATACCCATTTAAACACACTATTGAGGTCAATAGTTTATTTGTTGTTTTTAATTTTATCAAACAATATTTAACTTCAAGTGATTGGCATGCAACCGAAACCTTATTTATAATTAACACCTATTTAGAAGCTTACTACAGTGATAATCATTTCTGTAGAATTAAGCTATTCTTGGAAGACTTCTCCAAGTTTACCAAATGTTATGGAAAAAACAAAACAAAAACCCTCTGCCAATTGCCCACACAATAAAGAAAACAGCTATTTTTTTTCAGTGTGCCTATAAAATATCAATTTAAAAAAAACAGCTGAAATAAAGTTAAGGAAAACAACTTTTAAAATGGTATCAGGAAAACTAAAAGTTAGGAGTTTCTGGTGCTATTAATGACATCAGAGGCTTGCACCTAAAATTTCACACATTGCATTGTTTCATATTTCACTAACCTCGATGTTATAAACCACATACGCACAGGCCAGTCACCAGAGTCTATTTTAGTTTCAATTCTGAAATTTTTCAAGTTTCATAAGAGCATCTGAACACTAAGTTTACATTTAAAATATTTATTAAACATGAAATTGTAAAATTTTTTTTTTTGCTTAAGCAAGAAAAAAAAAACTTATAAATCTTAATTATGCCTCATGAGAGGAACACTTATACAACAAACAACTGTTCTTAATAGCTGTCAAGGATTTACTGGTCTGCTTTAATTTTATAATTAATGCATTTTACAATTTAGATTTTGTATAACATTATTTCAATGGTCTCTACTTGATTAGTCTGACATACTGTGGTTGAAAGGTAGAGAAAATTTCTAAATGTTCTGCACTTGATTGATGTTTAAATACTAAATGATTTACTTTCCACCTTTACATGTGTATCCAGAAACAGGTTTGTAAATTTCAATTAGCAGTTTATGCTACTGCTGCTGCTGTTTGACACAAATCAACAAGGCTATTTGTGCCAAACAATCCATACAAACAGAAAGTATAAAGTTGTTAGAAAATGTAAAAGTAAACAATGTACAAAATTCAGAAAAAACTATTTAAATATTATTTAGAAGGCCAAAGATTTGTAAAACTTTTAAAATACAACCAAGTTGGACAGTGTCACCATTACTTGACACCATCCAATGTCAGGGCTACCCCATGAGAAAGCATGTCTAAAACAGTGCAGTCATTCAGTCTTAATGGGGAGATGACAGGAAAATGTGGGCTATTGAGACATAAGTGTCACAACAAAGGCCACACATTGCTGTATCAGTACCAGCTAAAAGAAAACAAGGGGTTAAAAACTGACTAATGCACAGCCAAGCAAGAACAACTTCCCCATTCTGAAAACAAAATGGCCAAACAACAGAAGGTTTGATACGGAAAAGCTTGTTGTGACATTGCTCCCTCCAAGTCAACTACCAACTGATGTGAAGCTGTTCTTTCAATACACATGTGAGATAAGCATGGCTGTGACAGCACCAGAGAAGATGGAATTTGCTGCAGTGGCAATGAGCTCATTTCTGCAAATAATGATGCAGCCAGGTATCCATGAAAACTAGATACTCATCAAAGATCAAGAAAAATGGGTCAGTTGTTGTTGAACATCAACAAGAATAGGTTGAGAACTAATGTTAAGATTCCAGGGCCAGTACAGTGAAGAGTCAGTGTACTGTGCATCTTTTACATGATCCAGTGCAAGAGAAATGGTACACAACTCAACAGAGAACTTATAAACTGCAGAGAGAATCCTAGGATCTACTACTGAGCCACAGAAAGCCATAGCAGAGCCTACAGTCACTCAATTTCAAATCATTCATATAAACAGGAATAGATAGATGGTCCAAAAGATATTCAATAAAGAAAGGATGATAATTTCATTCTAGAGTATCTGCCTTCTTCAGATGACTCAAGGAAAAGTCACATATGGAGATAGTAATAAGCTATAGTGGAATGGGCTCAGGACAACATCATGCAATTCAACCAGGTGCACCTGGATTTGAAGTTAAAAAGAAGGTTGAAAGAGCATGACCCAATGAAAAAAAAAAAGACAACACCAGGTGAGATGCTATGGTAAAGATAAAACTTAGTAGCATACTGTAGAGAAAGCTGCAATCAGAAGAGGTGAAGAGGACATTCATGAGACTCAGTGTACAAACTCTGGACTGGAGAACTGCAGAAAGTCCAATGCAAAGCCAAAGCCCTAGATGGTGAATCAGGTCTGGCATCTTCAAGGCTGAAGAGTTGGTAGAACTACAGACCAGAGACCCATAGTCTAGTTTGGATCAAATGAGGGCATGACAGATTTTGAGTACAGAGGATAAATCTGCTCCTCAGGAGGTGGAAGAGAGGGTACTGAAGATATTCAATGTCCTAGTAAACTTGACATGTAGATGCTTTATGTGAGGAATGAATACAAGCTTACAGTCAAAGTCCCAAGAATTTTACCTCAGGTCAAAGAACCTGGAAACTAGATGTTCTATTTTGAAGAAAGCTTCAGTGATTGAGGTTTCAAGTCGAACCACATGGTTCATGGTAGAATGCTGTTGACAGAACCCACTCTGAGTGAGTGACAGGAGGTTGTTTGATTCAAAGAACCAAATAAGACAAGATTATCTATCTTCTCTAAGACCTTACAAACACAGCTAGCCAAAGTAATTGGACAATACGAAGAATGAATTTTGGCACCACTACAGTTAACACAGTAAGGGTCTAGTTTGCACTTGTAGATATTGTGGTCTTTTCCACCACAAGCACACACAGAGAACCATAACAAGATGCCTTCAGATGACTGAATTGCTAACATTGGGAACATCTGAGAGGGCTGGGAATATATAGCCAAACCAAACAGTTCAGATACCCTGCCTTGACAGCAACAGATAAATGTAACAATGTAAGCATCAAAATAAGAATACTAGTAGGCAACATAATTCCTTCTTTACAAGTGGAGATACGTTGCATTGCAGAAACTCCATGATTAGAAAAACCAGTGATAATCTCTGACTCAAGGATGTTCTTCAAATCACTCTCAACAATAGCTCCTCATGAAGAATTCAAAGTAGCATGGGAAGTAACTTCAAGATGTCTCCAGAATGTAGCTTCTTGACTAACATTGGACAGCCAACAAGTTCCTCTAATCCCTTCAGAATAAAAAAAATAATAATAAAAACTTGTTTTAAAGGTTTGTCTGACAAAGAATGTATGGTGATAAAATGAGGTAAAGGTGCAGAATAGGGTGGAGACTGCTGTTCAAAGCCTTCAAAACATGGTCATTTACCAATCAGCCATTTTTTTATAATTTTATTTTCTTAAAGATTTAGGGGATCCACAATGAAAAGAGGAAAATTCAATGCCCACTGACTCCATCCCACCATAGGATCCTACAAGGGAATTCACAACAGTGCCAAAGAAAATCACTGCAGCAATGCTAAGGTTTCATGAGCACTATATCCAAATACCAGCATCAGACACAATGTCCACAACACCTATTGAGAATGCCCAACACTGGTTGGTACTTAGTTGGCCATAGCCCAACAGAACCAGTTGATGGATCTTAGGAGGGGTCACCCCAAGGCCGCCCGTCTACAGGAATTTAAGGCCAAAGTGTAGTGTTGCATTGCCTCAGACACCATTCAACCATCATGATCCTTTCCTCCCCTTCAAAGATTGTCACACACAGCAAATACATGGGTGAATGTTCAAATCCCAGAGGAAATAAATGTAAAATACAGAACCTACTCATGTATAGAAATCCACCTTGAGAGAGCAGTTTAAGCTTCTAGTGTTGTGTGATATCCTGACAAGATAATACAATATCACACTGCATGATTAAGTTTTTGAAAAGGTAAAGCCACTATAACAGATAATGCATATCATGACAATAAGCAGGTATTTAAGAAAAGGCTTAAGATAGCTTCTATATTATGTATTACTATAATACATAAAATCCAAACATTTCACAATTTTGGATATGTAAATACATTGAAAGGAATATTTTATATAAAGGTGATAAAATAAATTAATTATTAAAACAGTACTAAAAACTGTACTCCCAGTCACAGAACTGCATGTTGCACATCACATTTCTCAGGAAAATTTGTTAACATGCAACTGAATTTCCAGAGGATTATACATATTAAAAGCTACAAGAGAGTTTATGTTACTGTTGCTTTAATAAAATTATACCAAGTAAATATGTATAACAAGTCCATAACAAACTGAAAATAGCAAGATTGGATTCAAGAATAATCACTTAGTTGAATCATACAGTAAGCTACATAATTGATTAGTACATTCCACTAACTGCCCAGCTCTACTGACTAGTGATAATGTCTACAAATACAATATGTAATTCTATCAGCTTTTCTATAGTAAAACATCATTACCTAAATGACTTGATTGGCTTAATCACAACTGGTCTGAATTATTTTTCTTCAGTCAAATTGTTAGGGATCCCATCTATATTAAAAGTGTAATTCAAATATTGATAACACAAATGCATCACTTTACACTTGCTATTATTAAAGGTTATTTGTCCACTTAACCAACTGATTCAAATTATTTTTAATACTCACCATATAGGAAGAAATACCCAAGAGTAAGTACTCACAGCAATAGTATGGTGTTCAAATATCTATCATTATCATGATACCTAAACAATCACCTAAGTCTAATTATCAGTTAATCATTTTTTTTCTATATTTGGATACTAATTAATAATTAATTTCATCCTATATTTTGGCAGTTAATCTGCTAATGTCTTACAAGAGGTTCTGGATCTTCTTAATGGAAATATGGTACATTACCCTTGAGTAGGTAAAAGCTTACCATATACATTCTTTATGAGCCCAATCCCCCATTTTAACATTTTGCTTTCCCTTACATACTTAATGTTTTGCTACTAGTTTTAACATTATCAGCCAGCTGTTTGTTATAAGATCTCTGAAACTTCAATTTATTTTTTTTAACCAAATCCATGGCTTTCCTATAATTTTTTAACTCTTCCATTCACTCTGTCAGTTTCACCTTCTTAAACCTGTTGCATATAACCTTAACTTCTGCTATGTATTTGGTAAGCCAACTAAGTTTCATAAAAAAGATTAACACTGTAGCATCTCTGACATTTTTACTCTATCTGAAATTTCATCTGGTTTTATGTTTGTGATTGTTCATTTAATTTTTGTCTAACTTCTTAAAAGTTTACTGGTGAGTTACTAAAGAAGCTTTGATATACATGCAAAAATACAACATATGCAAACTTCTAACCTCAGTAATATTAAGAGCCTTAACCATTCTCTTTTACATATTATTTACTTTCTTAGTTCAATTTAATAAAGATTACATACTTTTGTGTGTAAAAGATGGTATAGGTACCAGCCTTGTTTTTGATGTCTTTTAATTTTTTTAAGTGTATTAAATAAAGTAGACTAAAAACAGTTATTATTATTTAAAAGTTATAAAACATACTGTTAGTTTTTATTGGCTTTAATTTTTGCTAATTTTGTATTACAACAACTATTAATACTACTTTTAGAAGGAACTATCAAAAAGTGTTAACAGTTTTCATTTGTGTGAAAAGTTACATTTATATTCTCAAAATAATAATAAGCACTGAGATGCAGAACTTTTACACCAATTCCCCTACAAATATATTTTAATCTCTTATTAAGATGCACTTTCATTATCAATTTTAAAATTCACTATTTTTGTATTTAAGGTCTAACTTATTTTATTGATTTAATATCTAACAAAAGGTGCCTTTTCCTTCAACAAAAACTTTAAAGCTGCATTATATTTATGCAACTTCTAAATGTTTATAATATTCATGTTGCTATACCAACAGTCAATTCCATACTGTAGAAAAAAAATCTGGTACTTCAAAAACGTACTTCAGTATCTTTGGTGCAATGATTGAAAAAACTTTAAGTTACTGTGAATATTAATATTACTTGAATGATAATTACTTATAACTGGCAATAATGAGAACAATGATATAATTCTGAATTCTAATACAAATATACTTTATATAGCATGAAAGTATCAAACTCATAATTTTCTCTTACCCAAGCATACAGTCTCAATCATGTAGGCCTACTAATAATAATAATAATGTACATTCTTATTTCTACCAAACCTAACATGCAACAAGCTTTCCACCAGGGGCCATGACGTCACAAGAGAATCCTTTAGGCTTTATAATAATACAAGATTCGGAAGCTTGAGCCCTTTTATTGTACTAGTGTAATCAACTCTCATTTTTAAGATTTAGTCCCAGCATAAACTTAAAATAAATGTAAACGTAGTGTAAAGTTTTGTATGTCTGTCATTGTTTTTAGATATGGTTACTGAATATTACAATACAAGTTATATTTTTACAAGCACAAGTAACACAGTATAACTACTCATTGCGTAAATATGAAAATTATTATAGGCCTTTGTTAAAATTTTAATTTCTGAATAATCAACTACGTAATTTGTAACTGACAAAAAATAAGTTACAAGTAATTAAAATATTGTATTATGTCATTTTAAATATCTGTAATGTTCGTAAATTATAACCTAAGGTTAAACGTAACTTGTATTGTAAGACTTGTTAACTGCTCAGACAATAACATCTAACAACATTAGTTGTAATTTCTTACTATATGTTCAAAATGACAGTGAACTTATTTGAAATACTGATTATAAGTAATAATCAAAATTTATTTTGGATGTAATTAATGTTTACTTACCGGTAAAACTTCACTTCACGGTAACCCTCTTCAGATTAATTTCTAATTCGACTATTTTACTGACAACCGTTCCGGTTACCACACCTCATTCACGCGAAGAGTTCGTGATAAAGGATGTGACGTAACGGAAATAATGAATAACAAATTACCTTGCGGCTCATGATATAACTGCATAAACCCTTTTCTTTCACAGGGGATGATAATAAATCAAACAAAAATAATACCCTCTAAGAGCGTATTCTCTATGCATGCGTCGAAAGGTCTGAAATATTATTCTTGCTTATCTAATTGATTCCATTAAATTCAAATTTGTTTCATTTTTAGAAATTCGTTTATGAATAACAATTTAACGAAAAATGCTTTTTACTTCAGCAAAAATCGTCAAACTTCACTGTATCTATAAAACCAGATACTAATAGTACTCATACCGCCATCCTCATAGTTATCCAAAGAGATGGACAGAACTTCCAAAACAGAAATATTCTGTACACTTCTAAGTTGGATATGAATCTTAAAATATATTTGTAGGTGTACAATGTTCTACAGTTAGAAAGCATTTTGAAATTTCTTTCAATGAACACTCAGTTTCGTGTACACAATTAATAATTTTAACTATGAATAACATAATTTGTTGTACAGTACCTCTATAAAAGGTTAGACCACAACGTTTTCGTGCTTTTCATTGTTAGCTTGTTTGTTTTTGTTTGTTTGTTTTGTTTTTTTGGAATTTCGCACAAAGCTACTCGAGGGCTATCTGTGCTAGCCGTCCCTAATTTAGCAGTGTAAGACTAGAGGGAAGGCAGCTAGTCATCACCACCCACCGCCAACTCTTGGGCTACTCTTTTACCAACGAATAGTGGGATTGACCGTCACATTATAACGCCCCCACGGCTGGGAGGGCGAGCATGTTTGGCGCGACTCGGGCGCGAACCCGTGACCCTCAGATTACGAAGCGCACGCCTTAAAGCGCTGGACCATGCCAGGCCCTCATTGTTAGCGTCAAGGTACATTACTCGTTTCTTTCGCAAAATACGAATTTTAACGATAAAGTTTTTATATCATATTTGTATATTTACAATAGAAACTTCGTATTTTTAATAAGAACGAATGCGATATAATTAATGCACAAGAATACAGACCTATGTTAATAGTTTAACTTAAATAATTTTAATTTATATGGAAGGAGTTTTTATTATTTTGACGGGTAGTCCATTTTATTAGTGTGATGTCTCTAATTTTCTCACTAACGAAAACCAACTACGCTGGACATCTATACGATATGGTATCCTTACATTTTGTTGGTGTAATGAAAGCACAAATTAGTATCATTATACAGTCTAAAAACACGAGCTCTGGACTGAAAAACATATATATGGTTATGAGTAACTGCAAAGTGCCAAAGAATGCGCGATATGCAGATGTATCATGGTTTTTAACAAACCTTAATGGCATAGGAAGTTTAAACATTTTTATTTACTTAATTTGTAAACAGATTTAGCAAACACACGTGGTACAGAAAACCAATGAGATTGCCTTGTTCTAGTTAGTTTCTTTCTTTGTTCTCTTAACAGATAGTAAACATTCTTCTGGAGAAGACATTGCAGCAACATAAGCATCTGGATTGAAAAGATTAACGACTGTAATATCCTTTGCTGGCTGAGTTATAAAAATGTAAGAGTCAATACCATCACATCGTGACCAAAGAAACCGAGTTTACTTGTTGAATTCAGATGCATTTTTTTTTCGTTTGTTTGGTTTGTTTGTTTGTTTTTTTGGTTTAGTTTTATCTAGTTTTCATTATGAGTAATTTGGCAGAAATTAATGTTGAGGAGTATAGAGCTAACGAGCTATTCACTGATCCAGTAGAAACGATCATCCAGTTTTCCACGCATGTTTGTACACTTTTGTTGTTGTTCTTGTTGTATCTAAATAACAATTGTTTTCACTGTCCATCAAACATGTCTAATCTGTTTATTTCTCACGCAACTTAAAATTTAGTTAAATTATCAACACAGATTATACTCCTTATTTCCTGATCGAATCTGTTGTTATCAGTTGGCTTAACTGTTCGTACTTGTAGGAAAAATCAGTTCATCAAAAATATCAAAACTGTTAGCATCATACTGAAACTACTTCAGCCTAAAAACAGACTTTTTTCTAGTTGTTAGGATGCTAAACACTACAACCAAGGCCTTAATAACCTTTAGAAAACATCTTATAGAAACTAAAGCCACCACTCTTTCACTAGTAAATAACTGGAAATCGAATTTAAGTTTACCAAAAAAGAAAACCGTTTACCATGATCAACAACAACCACAAAAAATAAAAAAAGATTTGATTAACACTATAAAGCGGCCCGGCATGACCACGTAGTTAATCCCTGTCATACCAAACATACTTTTCAGCCGTCGGGGTGTTATAATGTTACGGTAAATACCACTATTCGTTGGTGAAAGAGTAGCCAAAGAGTTGGCGGTGGGTGGTGATGACTAGCTGTCTTCCCTCTAGTCTTATACTGTTAAATTAAGGGCGGCTAGCGCAGATAGCTTTCGTGTAGCTTTGGGCGAAATTCAAACCAAAACAAACCCCTTAGAATTCTACACGGATTTTATAGCGGGTTGTGATCTTAGTTGGCTAGTAGATTCACTAGAACTTAAACTTTTGTATATTATTAAGTATAATGTTGTTAATGACGTCACTTTAATATTAATAAAATATTGGTTATTTATATTTTGCCGAAATATAAAATCGTAAGGATTTGTTTGACGTTAAGCGCAAAGCTACACAATGAGTTATATGTGCGCTGCCCACCACGGTATCCAAACCCAGTTTCTTGCATTGTAAGTCCGTATACTATCCACTGTGCCACTCAAGGACTAATCGTAAAAATGCATTTAGTGTTTCTGTGTGTGTGTGTTTTCTTATAGCAGAGCCACATTGGGCTATCTGCCGAGTCCACCGAGGGGAATTGAATCTCTGATTTTAACGTTGTAAAATCGTAGACTTACCGCTGTAACAGCGGGAGACTTTTTTTATATTTTGCAAAGCAATAAATAAAACAATTGAAATTTCCACAATAAATGATAGGTTTCAGATTTAACCAGTAAAGATTACAAAAAAAGTAGCAACTTTCAAATATAAAACAACCAAAAAACATCCTTACAATATTATTTATTTTTCTTTAACAAAATTCTCATGAGTATAACAACAGAAAAGTACTGCACTTTCACTGATAACTGCGCCTGCAAAGAAATACTTCAATAAAATGTGCTCTGCAATGTAATGCTTTGATGATGGTTCATTTTAAAACTAAAATTTTAATCATTGTTTTTCTCATGAGTGGCGATGAACATGATTGAATGTCAAGCATAATTACATTGTTGTAGAACTGTCAAAGAATTCTAAATAAGGCTGCAGGCTCAAACGCCTTCCGCAGGAACAAATAGTAAACCAGCTCCCCGGGCGGGTACTTCTGCTGGTACCTTTAATTCTGGTATAGACTGATCGTTCTTATTTATTTATTTATTAGTTATAGGATAAAAAACAAAAACTAATGTCTTCCCATTGTTATAACTATTTTAAAGATTTAATTTGTTTGTAATTAAACGCAAAGCCACATACTGGGTTATCTTCGTTGTGCTCAGCACGAGTATTGAAACCCAGTTTTTAGCAGTTAAGTTTGTAGATGCAAAGATTTAAAAAAAATTAACTTAATTAAAGGTAACAATTTTGGTAACTATGTTGCTAAATAGCTAATATGATTGATTTTAATTTTACTTCTCTTGTAGGCGTGAATAATAGTAGTTTTATACTGAACTCAGCAGTAAGCTTTTATGAGAAATACAAAATTTGTATCCCTGGTGGGGGAAGCAGTAAATTTACAGATTTACAACTGTAAAAGTCAAGATGCGATTCCCCGCGGTGGACACAGCAAATAGCCCAATGTAGCTTTGTTCTAAAAACACAGAAACAGACAAAATTTTTATTAACTTCACAAAACTGCTATTCCCTTTCATGTCTTGCTTCGAATTGTTAAATTTGAACGATTGAAAAAGCACTTAATAGCATATTCCTGTTAATTTTAAATTGATATATAATAACCATGCGTGTTAAGTAATTATTTTTTGAGCCAGCAGGAGTGTAGAGCTTATATGAAAGCTAAATATTTTTATATCCTCGCATATATTTTTAGAAGTTCCACTATGAATATGTGATAAAAGAGAACATATGTAATCCGCTTCGTTTGTATGTTTCATTAAGGCAACTTACGAGCTGAACAGCGACATCCTAAAACGTCTTCATTTTATGTAAATACTCCATATAAACAAAATTAAAATATTTACCAATAGAAATCACGTTACAAGTAAGTGAATATTTTCTAGTGAATTTCTCGTAGCTACTCGAGGGCTATCTGCGCTTGCATTCCCTAATTTAGCAGAGATAGACTAGAGGGAAAGCAGCTAGTCAACACAGCTCACCACCAGCTCTTGCACTGCTCTTTTGTTTGTTTTTTGAATTTCGCGCAAAGCTACACGAGAGATATCTGCGCTAGCCATCCCTAATTTAGCAGTGTAAGACTAGAGGGAAGGCAACTAGTCATCACCACCCACCGCCAACTCTTGGGCTACTCTTTTACCAAGGAATAGTGGGATTGACCGTCACATTATAACGCCCCCACGGCTGAAAGGGCGAGCATATCAGTTACCAGGCTTCTCTCTTAAATATTCAAATGTAAAAAATTTATTTTGAAATGCAATTTAGTAACTTTATATGTTATTAGCAATTTGAAACATTCAAACTGAGCTTATCTAGTTTTGGTGTTGTTGTTTTTTAAATACAAACTTTGGTTTTCAATATGAATTATATATTTTAATTGATTATTGCTTCGGATTAGTAACGAAATTACAGTATATTTTACTATGTACAAAAATATAAATAAATATGCATTGTA